>NC_082721.1:55637934-55939857 GCF_030144855.1 Hypanus sabinus | reverse complement strand
GACAATAGGTGCAGAAGTAGACCATTCGGCCCTTCGAGCCTGCATAGCCAGTCTGAGATCATGGCTGATCATCTTCTATCAATACCCGGTTCCTGCCTTGTCCCCATATCCCTTGATTCCCCTATCCATAAGATACCTATCTAGCTCCTTCTTGAAAGCATCCAGAGAATTGGCCTCCACTGCCTTCTGAGCCAGTGCATTCCACACCCCCACAACTCTCTGGGAGAAGGAGTTTTTCCTTAACTCTGTCCTAAATGACCTACCCCTTATTCTTAATCCATGCCCTCTGGTACTGGACTCTCCCAGCATCTGGAACATATTTCCTGCCTCTATCTTGTCCAATCCCTTAATAATCTTATATGTTGCAATCAGATCCCCTCTCAATCTCCTTAATTCCAGAGTGTACAAGCCCAGTTTCTCTAACCTCTCTGCGTAAGACAGTCCGGACATCCCAGGAATTAACCTTGTGAATCTACGCTGCACTTCCTCTACAGCCAGGATGTCCTTCCTTAACCCTGGGGACCAAGACTGTACACAATACTCCAGGTGTGGTCTCACCAGGGCCCTGTACAAATGCAAGAGGATTTCCTTGCTCTTGTACTCAATTCCCTTTGTAATAAAGGCCAACATTCCATTAGCCTTCCTCACTGCCTGCTGCACTTGCTCATTCACCTTCAGTGTCTGATGAACAAGGACTCCTAGATCAATTTGTATTCCTCCCTTACCTAACTCTACACCATTCAGATAATAATCTGCCTTCCTGTTCTTACTCCCAAAGTGGATAACCTCACACTTATTCACATTAAACGTCATCTGCCAAGTATCTGCTCACTCACTCAGCCTATCCAAGTCACCCTGAATTCTCCTAACATCCTCATCACATGTCACACTGTCACCCAGCTTAGTATCATCAGCAAACTTGCTGATGTTATTCTCAATGCCTTCATCTAAATCATTGATGTAAATCATAAACAGTTGTGGTCCCAATACCGAACCCTGCGGCACCCCACTAGTCACCACCAGCCATTCCAAAAAACACCTATTCACCGTTACCCTTTGCTTTCTATCTGCCAACAAGTTTTCTATCCATGTCAATATCTTCCCCCCAATGCCATGAGCTCTGATTTTACCCACCAATCTCCTATGTGGGACCTTATCAAATGCTTCTGAAAATCGAGGTACACTACATCCACTGGATCTCCCTTGTCTAACTTCCTGGTTACATCCTCGAAAAACTCCAATAGATTAGTCAAGCATTATTTGCCCTTGGTAAATCCATGCTGGCTCGGCCCAATCCTATCACTGCTATCTAGATATGCCACTATTTCATCTTTAATAATGGACTCTAGCATCTTTCCCACTACTGATGTTAGGCTGACAGGACGATAGTTCTCTGTTTTCTCCTTCCCTCCTTTCTTAAAAAGTGGGATAACATTAGCCATTCTCCAATCCTCAGGAACTGATCCTGAATCTAAGGAACATTGGAAGATGATTACCAATGCATCCGCAATTTCCAGAGTCACCTCCTTTAGTACCCTCGGATGCAGACCATCTGGACCTGGGGATTTGTTAGCCTTCAGTCCCATCAGTCTACTCAACACTGATTCCTTCCTAATGTAAATCTGTTTCATTTCCTCTGTTACCCTATGTCCTTGGTCCATCCATACATCTGGGAGATTGCTTGTGTCTTCCCTAGAGAAGACAGATCTAAAGTACTTATTAAATTCTTCTGCCATTTCTCTGTTTCCCTTAACAATTTCACCCAATTCATTCTTCAAGGGCCCAACATTGTTCTTAACTATCTTCTTTCTCTTCACATACCTAAAAAAGCTTTTGCTATCCTCCTTTATATTCCTGTCTAGCTTGCATTCGTACCTCAGTTTTTCTTCCCGTATTGCCTTTTTAGTTAAGTTCTGTTGTTCCTTAAAAATTTCCCAATCATCTGTCTTCCCACTCACCTTAGCTCTGTCATACTTTTTTTTAATGCTATGCAATCTCTGACTTCCTTTGTCAACCACTGTAGCCCCTTTCCCCCCTTTGAATCCTTCCTTCTCCGGGGGATGAACTGATTTTGCACCTTGTATAGTGTAGAAGACTGGCAAGGAATACAGCACAATACAGAAAATTTGCAGATATGGGCTGAGGAATGGTAGATGAAGTTTTTGTGGATGCCTGGAATGGGCTGCCTTGTATGGTAATAAAGGCTTTTAAGAGACATTTGGATAGGCACATGGATATAAGGAGGATAGCGGGATATAGATATGGTGTAGGCAGGAGGGATTAGTGTTTGTGTGGTTTTGATTTGATTTTTAGCTGGTTTGGCATGACATTGTGGGCAAAATGACCTGTTCTTCTGCCATACTCTTATATAACCAGAAGTCTTGATATGATTTTTCTGAATCTTGTCTTCAGCTGAAAGTCATTTTGTAGATTAACTCTTCCTCCATCTTGTTAATTCCTCATTAGAAGTTCACAGGAGTGGATTTATTACCCAATCTGGATCGAGGGAAGATCCTGAAATCTCTCTGACATGTCTTTACACATCTCACTGAAGTGGGCACAGTATACATGAAAATCATCATCTGGTATTCTTTCTTTCTCTTCCAACTCATAGAGGCTCAGCAATTGAAAAGCTTGCAACAGCAAATGTTGCATTTAAAGAAGGTTGCTTTGGATGCAAATGTGGAGACGACTGATTGGACTTCAATAAAATTCACTGTGTTTCTTTGACATTGAAGGATGATATAATTAAACTTTGTGAATAATTCCCACAAATAAGCAATGTCTTGCCGAATATTCTTGAGTTGACTAGTAAGTAAAGCATTTGAGTCTTCAAAGAACATTACCACAGTTTCAAAAAGCATTTAAGCACCTCAGGCACTTTCCTTCTGAGAGCCATCTGACTTCTGTGTGCAACAGCAAGCAATCAAACTGTTCATCATTCTCAATAGAAAGCTCTGAAAATAGTTGAGAATTGAGAACATGGAACTTGATTTATTTACCGTTGTGATTAACAATAATTAATGATTTGTGCAGCCAATCACTTAGGTTTTTTGCAACAAGACATCTGTGAATTACACAGTGAAGGGTAAATATGGTACAGCTTTTTTCAAGAACATAATAACCTGTGGCATCCTGCATTTGATAGCCACACCTGTTGCACAATCCAGAATATTGATGAGAAAATGTCCTTCTCTTTGAAAAGTTGCTCAATAGCCTGAAATATTGACTCTGCCCCTTTATATCTATTTCTTGTCCTTTTGAAAATAGCAACTCTTAAACTATTCTTTTGTCTTTTATTAAGCAAACATAACCAAGCAGCAAAGATTCATTGCTGGGAAAAGTTGACTCATCCAAACACAGAGCAAATTCTGTTGTCCTAAGTATATTGCACAATATGTCTTCCACATTCTCAGATATTTCAGCAGAATTGATTTAATTATTTGGTTGGATGACTTATGCAAAACCTTCTTACTGCTGGCAGAATAATTTCTCTCTAATATTCTATTGTATGGAGTTTTCTATATTCAGCAATGAGCACTGAAATGTTGTATGAAGAAACATTTTTGTTGTGCAGTGCTGGTAAACATGTTTTGAAGTGATTTCCATTTCTAAATGTTTTCAACAAGTGAATGAAAATAAGCCAAGTTCGTGTTTGCTTTATCAGAGTGTATTCTCTTCAAATGTTCAAGGAGCATGGATGGTTTCATTGTCTCTCTTGAAAATATCTTTTCACATAACAGACACATTGGCTGCTATTAGTTTGCTTGGTGTTGGTATAAATCTTTATTTCAGAAACTGTCTGCTCTGATTTTTTATTTGGTTTGTTATGGATTAATGACCATGGTCTATCACCTATTGTTTGTCCAACCTCTAGAACCGCCATCAATAAAGGGAAAATTGATGATGTCAACATCGCTCAGGCAAAATCTGACTCTCTATCTGAAAGTACCTAAAGTGGGATACAGAAATCATGTATAGCTGTAGGCTAGGGAAATGTAGTCAAGATGGATTTTGAAGGGGCAGATTCTGAAGTTTAACATATTGAATGCCAAACCCTTATTCACAGAAATTGTGCCACAGTGTGATTAGAATATGGGAATCATACTAGCTAACACTGTACTACAGTAGTGAATGACAATACTGTGGAGAAGCTGGCCTGAAAGTAACATGATTTCTTCTGTCCAGATTTCTATGATATGCCAGATATGCCAGTTTCACATTGCCTTTCAACTATAACATGCCTTGAGTAAAATACAAGAGAACAATGGATTCATTTAACAAAAATTCACACGAAAGGTTAAGGCATAATCTCAGAGCCCATGGTGTTGGAGGTCACATATTCAGATAGCTAGCAAGAAACAGCAGGTTGGGATAAGGGTATCATTTTTCGGGTTGGTAACCTACAACTAATGGGTAACCACAGATGCAGTGCTGGGACCACAACTGTGCATTGAGTTTATTATCATGTGCCAAATTCAGTGAGTTAAGATACAGTGAAAAACTTACAGTAACATAGGATCAGACAACATACAAAGTATGAAGTGCAGTATGTACAAACTATACTTCAGTTATACCATATAACAATTACAACACAGAAACAGGCCATCTCGGCCCTTCTAGTCCGTGCTGAACGCTTACTCTCACCTAGTTCCACTGACCTTAACTCAGCTCATAACCCTCCATTCCTTTCCTGTCCATATACCTATCCAATTATTTTGAATGACAATATCGAACCTGCCTCTACCACTTCTACTGGAAACTTGTTCCACACAGCTACCACTTTCTGAGTAAAGAAGATCCCCCTCGTGTTACCCCTAAAATTTGCCGCTTAACTCTCAACTCATGTCCTCTTGTTTGAATCTTCCCTACTCTCAATGGAAAAAACCTATCCACGTCAACTCTATCTATCCCCCTCATAATTTTAAGTCCCCCAAATCCCCCCTCGACCTTCTAGGCTCCAAAGAATAAAGACTTAACTTGTTCAACCTTTCTCTGTAACTTAGGTGCTGAAACTCAGGTAACATTCTAGTAAATCTCCTCTGTACTCTCTCTATTTTGTTGACATCTTTCCTATAATTCGGTGACCAGAACTGTAGACAATACTCCAAATTTGGCCTTACCAATGCCTTGTACAATTTTAACATTACATCCCAACTCCTATACTCAATGCTCTGATTTATAAAGGTCAGCATACCAAAAGCTTTCTTCACCACCCTATCCACATGAGATTCAACCTTCAGGGAATCACCATTATTCCTAGACCATTCTGTTCTAATGCATTCCTCAATGCCCTACCATTTACCATGTATGTACTATTTTGATTGGTCCTACCAAAATGTAGCACCTCACACTTATCAGCATTAAACTCCATCTGCCATCTTTCAGCCCACTCTTCTACCTGGCTTAAATCTCTCTGCAAGCTTTGAAAACCTACTTCATTATCCACAATGCCACCTATCTTACTATTATCTGCATAGTTACTAATCCAATTTACCACCCCATCATCCAGATCATTAATGTATATGACAAACAACATTGGACCCAGTATAGATCCCTGAGGCACACCTCCAGTCACCAGCCTCCAATCTGACAAACAGTTATCCACCACTACTCTCTGGCATCTCCCATTCAGCCACCGTTGAATCCTTTTTACTACTTCTATATTAATACCTAACGATTGAACCTTCTTAACTAACGTTCTGTGTTGAACCTTGTCAAAGGCCTTAATGAAGTCCATATAAACAACATTCACTGCTTTACCCTCGTCAACTTTCCTAGTAACCTCTTCAAAAAATTCAATAAGATTTGTCAAACATGACCTTCCACGCACAAATCCATGTTGACTGTTCCTAATCAGACCCTGTCTATCCAGATAATTATATATACCATCACTAAGAATACTTTCCATTAATTTACCCACCACTGATGTCAAACTTACAGGTCGATAATTGCTAGGTTTACTCTTAGAACCCTATTTAAACAATGGAACCACATGAGCAATAAGCCAGTCCTCCGGCACCATCCCCATTTCTAATGATGTTAGATTTTACTAGATGGGAAGTTGAGTTGGGGAAGAATATAAACAGTTTACAGAGAGATATTGATGGGTTTGGTGAGTAGGCATAAAGTTATCAAATGCAGTACTGTCTGTAAAAAATGTGAAGTTGTCAAGTAAGAAAGAAGAACAAGACCATTGTTTAAATGGAGAAACAGTGCAGAAAGTTATGAGTCTTTGAAATTCCTTACCACAGAGAGGTTGGGCAGAGTCCTTGGGTATATTTAGAGTTGAGATACATTACAAATCAAAAGGAATTGGGGGTTATGAGGAAGGGTAGGCAAGTAGAATGCTGAAAAGCCATAAACCTATTGAATAGCAAAACGGGCTCAAGGGGACTGAACAACATACACTTATTCCTACTTTTATGTGCTTAAGCTTGCCTTGTCTACAACCATTCATACAATTTGTATTTATTTCCTTGAAACCCCAGACTAGAAATTAATTATGTATCACTTCAATAAATGATGAGCAACTTTTAAGGGCACCAAGCTGTGGTGTGAAAATCCCATTTTAAGTTGGTGGTATTACTCAGAAAAGCTCAGTATGTAGTTTCACTGATGATGCGTGGGCAAACTGCAGTCATAGTGCAACCACAGTGCTGTAGATGGATGAACAGATGGCTGACTTTCAGAAAAGCGCACTGATGCTTGGAAAACTCAACACTGTACAGCATTGCAAAACTAGCTGTGCCTCTCCTGTGTGATCCAGCCCAACACTTGGTCTACAATGAAATTTACATGGAAATAGGCCCCTCAACTCAATTAGTCCATGCTGACCAAGATGCCGATCTAAGTTAATCCCACTTGCCTGTGTTTGTCCATTTCCCACTCAACCTTTCCAATCCATAAACCTACAAATGTTTATAAATGTAATTGACTCTTCCCCTACCACTTCCTCTGGAAGCTTGGTTCATATACCCACCCATCTGTGTGAAAAGCTTACCACTGAGATCTCCTTTGAATTGTTTCCTTCTCACATACAGGGGGCATTTAATACAATTGCTTTACAATACCGGGGATCACTAATTAGGTTTCAATTCCTGCTGCTGTCTGTAAAGAGTTTGTATGTTCTCTCTGTGACCCACATGAGTTTCTTTTGGGTGCCCCAGTTTCTTCCCACATTCCAAAGACATATAGGTTAGGCATATTGAGGTGAGGGCATGCAATATTGGTGTCCATAAGACCATAAGACATAGGTGCAGAATTAGGCCATTCAGCTTATTAATTCTGCTCCACCATTCAATCATGTCTGATCTTTTCTCCCCCTCCTCAGTCCCACTCCCTCTCCTTCTCCCTCTAACATTTGACGCTGTGCCCAATCAAGAATCTATCAAGCTCTGTCTTAAGTGCACCCAATGACCTGGCCTCCACATTAGCCTGTGGTAATACATTCCACAAATTCACCACGCTCTGGTTAAAGAAATTTCTCTGCATCTCTGTTTTAAATGTACGCTTCTCAATACTGAGGCTGTGCCCTCTTTTCCTACCATGGGAACACTCCCAACATGGGAAACATCCTTTCTATATCTACTCTGTCTAGGCTTTTCAATATGCGAAAGGTTTTAATGAGATCCCCCCTCATCTTTCAAAATTCCAGCAAGTACAGACCCAGAGCTATCAAGCTTTCCTTGTATGATAATCCTTTATCATCCTTATGAATCTCCTTTGAAACCTCTCCAATGCCAGCATTTCTTCTCTTTGATGAGAAGCCCAAACCTGTTCACAACACTCAAGGTGAAGCCTCACCAGTGCCTTATAAAGCCTCAGCATCACATCCCTGCTCTTGTATTCTGGACCTATTGAAATGAATGCTAACATTGCATTTGCCTTCCTCACCATGGACCCTAAGTTAACCTAAGTCTAAGTCTAACTGCAAGTTAAACTTTAGGGTGTTCTGAACAGAGACACCCAAGTCCCTTTGTATTTCTGATTTTGCGATTTTCTCCCTATTTAAGAAATAGTCTGCACATTTATTTCTCTTACCAAAGTGCTTAACTATGAAGTTTCCAAGATTGTATTTAATTTGCCAATCTCTTGCCCATCCTCCTAATTAATCTAAGTCCTTCTGCAGCCTACCAGTTTCCTCAATCCTACCTGCCCCTCCCCCAACAAAGCTATCTATTCCATCATCCAAGTCATTGATATACAGCATAAAAAGATGTGGTCCAAACTCCGACTCCTGTGGAACATCACTAGGGACTGGCAGCCAACCAGACAAGGATCCTTGTATTGTGACACTTGCAGTCTGTCCCTAGCAGATCCTTGGACTGAGTTGTCTTTATCACAAAATGGTGCATTTCACTGTGTTTGGATGTTTCAATGCACATGTGGCAATAAAGTTAATTTTTAATCTTTCTTACTTTAAACCTAGGCTCTCTGCCTTTGTAAAAAGACTGTGGCTGTCAATTTCAGATTTATTTTCAATGACATATCCATGTTATAAATCTTTATTGGTTGACCCCTCAGCATTCAGTCAGAATTAGTAATCTGCATCATTAGCACAGTTGTGTGTAATGTATGCAACAAGTTGCAGTGTGTGAGATTTACAAATGAACAAACCCAGGGCTATACCATGTATGTTACCTATTCTACTTTCAGTTGACTTCTCTTCCATACTCAGCTCAGCACTCACATTCCAAACAGCAAAATCTGAAACCTATGACGAACAAAACTGAACACAGCACTTTCAGGGGCCAGTCTGCTGCCATTCCATTGCATACAAGTGGCACCAATAAAGAATGCAAGAAAGAAGAGAAGGGGTCAGTCATACAGAGCCTTAAGCCTGCTCTGCCATTCAGTAAGGCTGTGACTGACCTGAACTTGGCCTCAACTCCACTTTCCTGCCTGTTCTCAAAACTAATTGTTCGCCAGTCTCGGACTTGAATTTGTTCGGTGATGAAGTCTCCGCAGTTCTGGCATAAGGAGTTTGAAAGACATATAGTCATAGAGTAATACAGGATAGATACAGGCCTTCAGCCCAACCATTCTATGCTGACCAAACTCCCATCTAACTAGTCTCTATTTCTTGCCTTCAGCCCATATCCCTCCAAGCTCCACCCCTCCATGTATAAGTGCTTCTTAAATAATGTTTTTATACCTGGCTCAAACACTTTCTCTGACAGCTTGTCCATATAAGAAGGTGAATGTCAAGCCTGTATAAAGTAGTCATGTTTTGATAATTAATAAACTTTGCCCTGACTTTGATTTTGAACACTTCTTCTATATACAGGATGTATATATCCTGTCTCTTCCAAACTGCTTCCAGAAATACCAGCCATTGCTGCTCTGCCATCCTGGCCAGTGTTCTTTTCCAATCAATTCTGGTCAATTCCTCTCTCGTGCCTCTTTAATTTCCTTTACTCCATTGCTATGCTTATACATCTGACTTTAGCTTCTCCTTCAGGATAAATTTGATCAAATTGTGATCACTGGATTAATCTATTATCAAAGTATGTATATGCCACCATATATGAGATTCATTTTTTGTAGGCATTTGCAAGAAAATAAAGAAATACAATAATATTTCCAAGCCCAGGCCACTACCTCTTTATGTAGCATCCTTCTCAATTCTCCTCCTTAAACTGGTTTCATTTCTCTATTTCTGTCTCACTTGTGACAAAAGATGTCACACTGACTGTTTTTTTTTGATCCTGGGGACTGTGTTCAGTAGGTGCCAGCCTTTGTCTAATTTACCTATACATGGAAAGATAATTGTAAAGCATCTGCTTTCCCATTGCACTACACTACCAAGAAGAGCTGGTGATCCACAGCTGTTGCTTTAGCATTGTTGCTATTTTGCTGTGCTGGGCACTAAGGAAGTCATTTGCAAATGACAGTATGAAATGCCACTGGTACCTATGGTTAGTTGGGTATTCTTGTGGCATGCAAAGTTATGAAGTAAGCAAGTGTGACATGAATATAAGATAACTTCCGTCCAACCAGTCTAGTTTAACATTAAAGTGCATATACTGGACTCAGCTGTAGGGAGGATTTTAGCATCATTGACTAGATCTGTCAGCAACTTATGTTGTTTTCAGAACTGACTGGTTATGTCCACTGTCATGGAATCATAGGGGATCTTTGTTGCAAAGGGAGACCACTTGGCCCATCATGTCTGTGCTAGTCAAAAAAGAACCATGAAGCCTAATCGGAGGAACTAGGTCTGTAGCCCTTAAAGTCATATGCCCACCCAAGACTGTTCAAGTATGCTGAGAATTTTAGTTAGTAAGTTTAAGACCCTGTTATGCTCCTTTTGTGATCCCTAATCAAAGCACAAGAAGACCTCCTTATTTACTATATATACTTCCATAATTTATTCTTTTCAACCTAGACTTCTCTCAGCATCCATTTTTCCATATTCCGTCCTTTCCATGTTTCTGATCGAGTGAGTCTTTTTAAGTCTACACTATCTCTGTTCAATCACAACCTTTATGTAATGTGGCGACCAGAACAGTATGCTGTGGTCTAACCAGCGTTGTATCAGTGATTCTGCTTTCACTACTCTCTCCTGCAGTGTGTTCCATGTATCTACCACTCTCTTGTTGAAAAAGACTCCTCATATATCCACTCTAAATCTCATTCTCCTTTTCTAAATTCCATATTAACTAGTCTTACCTCCCTGTGATATGGAGAACTGTCCGCATAGATTGAACTGTAGTTTACCTTCATAAATTTAAGTACCTACCTCATGTCCCCTCTTAATCACTTTACTGCAGGGAGAACAGACACTGCCTCTCCAGTTTTTCTGCATAATTGAACTGCCCCAAAACAGGCAACATCATGGTGAATCTCCTCCAAACCCTCTCCAATTTGGTCATACCCTTTCTATACCTGGTTGACAAGAAAATCTTGAAGTTCTCCAGCTGGGATTTGACCAAGGTTTCATAAGTTTGAAGTATCCATCCTGTTTTCAAGGCCTGACTAACAAAGGCCTGTATCCCACACACCTTCCTATCTTTGCCATCCATCTGTGATGCTACTTTCTAGGATTGATGGGCTTATAGTGTAAAGTTCCTCTGTTCCTCAAAATCCTCTTAGAGTCAATATTCAGCATTATGTCCTCGCCTCATTAGTGTTTTCAAAATGTGTCACCTTACATTTGTCTGGATTAAATTATACCTGCCAATTTTTAGCCCATTCCACTAACACCTTGATATATCTCTGCAGATTAAGACTAGCTTCTATTCTATCATCAACTCATCAATCCTCACATCATTCAAGAACTTACTGGTATTACCTCCAGTCCATGTCATTCATGTATTTTACAAACCACAAGTGTCTCAGTATAGATCCTTGTGGGAATGGGGAATGGTGAAGTGAGGGGGGGGGGGCATTACCGGAAGTTCAGGAAGATGATGTTCATGCCATCAGGTTGGAGGCTACCCAGACGGAATATAAGGTGTTGTTCCTCCAACCTGAGTGTCGCCTCTAGAGGAGGCCATGGGTTAACATATCAGAATGGGAATGGGAAATGGAATTAAACTGGGTGGCCACTGAGAGATCTTCCATTTTAATTTCACTTCCCATTTCCATTCCGATATGTCGATCTCTCAGTGGCACTTCTTTTAATTGCACTTCCTATTTCCATTCCAATATGTTGAACTCCCAGTGGATCCATATTTTGATTCTTCTTCCCATTCCCATTCCATTATGTCTATCCATGGCCTCTTCTACTGTCACAATGAGGCCACACTCAGATTGGAGGAACAGCACTTTATATTCCAGTATTCCATCTGGGCAGTCTTCAACCTGATGGCACGAAAATTGATTTCTCAAATTTCTGGTAACACCCCTCCCCCACCTTCACCACGTGGGACCCTTTTCCCTCTCTCAACCTTATTTCCTTGCCTGCCCATTGCCTCCCTCTGGTTTTCCTCCCTCTTTTCTTTCTTCCATGGCCTTCTGTCCTCTCCTCTCCTATCTTCTGTCCCTTCTCCAGTCCTGTATCTCTTTCACCATTCAACTTCCCAGCTCTTTACCTTTCTCTTCCCAGTTTCACCTATTACCTTGTGTTTCATCCACCTCTCCACCACCCCCACCCCACCTTTTAAATCCACTCCTCATCTTTTTTTTTTCTCCAGTCCTACTGAAGAGTCCTGACCCGAAAGAGTCCCGGCCATATAACAATTACAGCACGGAAACAGGCCAGCTCAGCCCTTCTAGTCTGTGCTGAATGCTTACTCTCACCTAGACCCACTGACCTGCACTCAGCCCATAACCCTTCATTCCTTTCAAGTCCATATACCTATCAAATTTTTTTCTAAATGACAATATCGAACCTGTCTCTACCACTTCTACTGGAAGCTTGTTCCACACAGCTACCACTCTCTGAGTAAAGAAATTCCCCCTCGTGTTACCCTTAAACTTTTGCCCCCTAACTCTCAAATCATGTCCTCTTGTTTGAATCTCCCCTACTCTCAATGGGAAAAGCCCATCCACGTCAACTGTATCTATCCCCCTCATAATTTCAAATACCTCTATCAAGTCCCCCTGTCATCCTTCTGTGCTCCAAAGAATAAAGACCTAATTTGTTCAACCTTTCCCTGTAACTTAGGTGCTGAAACCCAGGTAACATTCTAGTAAATAAATAAGATTCTAGTAACATTCTAGTAAATAAGGCCCTGATGAGTTCTTCCAGCATTTGTGTGTGTTGCTCTGATTTTGAGCATCTGCAGATTTTCTCTTGTTTATGGTGGCAGTGGTGTTACTTGCTGGCTGCCCTAAACATATCCTTAGGTTGTGTTAGAGTCAGAACAAAAATAGGTGCTTTGATTCATCTAGTCCATGCCGAACTATTAATCTGCATAGTCCAGACCTGCACTTGGACCAGAGCCCTGCATGTCCCTCTCATCCATGTACCTATCCAAATTTCTCTTGAATGTTGAAATTGAACCTGCATTCACCACTTCCACTGACAATTCATTCCACATTCTCACTGCCCTCTGAGTGAAGAAATTCCACCTCTTGTTCCCATAAACATTTCATCTTTTTACATTTAACCCCTGACTTCTAGCTCTAGTTTCAGCCAACCTCAATGGAAAAAGCCTATTTGCATTTACCCTATCTATATCTCTCAATATTTTGTACACATCTGTCAAATCTCCCCTCATTCTCTTACACTTTAGGGAAAAAAGTCATAACTATTCAATCTTTCCCCGTAACTCAGGTCCTCGATTTCTGGCAGCATCCTTGTAAATTTTCTCTGCGTTCTTTTAATCTTATTGATATCTTTCCTGTATGTAGGTGATCAGAACTGCAGACAATATTCCAAATTAGTCCTCACCAATGTCTCAAACAACATCAAAATAACGTCCCAATTCCTGCACTCCGTACTTAAATTTATGAAGGCCAATGTGCCAAAAGCTTTCTTTACAACCATATCCTCCTGTGATATTAATTTCAAGGAATTATGGACCTGTATTCCCAGATCAGTTTGTACTACGACACTCCTCAGTGCCCTACCCATCACCATATAAGTCCTATCTTGACTTATCCACCAAAGCACAACACCTCACACTTGTCTGGATTAAATTCTATCTGCCGTTTTTAAGTCTTATTTTCCAGCTGGTCCAGATACCACTACCAGCTTTGACAGCTACCATGCCCCAGATCTTGGTGTCATTGCAAATTTGCTGATCCAGTTTACCTCATTTTCTTCCAGATCAGTGATATAGATGACAAACAACAATGGACCCAGCACCGATCCCTGTGACATACCACTAGTCATAGGCTGTAGTCAGAGAGGCAAATATTTACTACCACTGTCTGGCTTCTTTCACAAAGCCAATGCCTAATCCAATTTACTGCATTATCTTGAATGCCAAGCAATGAAACCTTCTTGACCAACCTCCCATATGGGACCTTGTTGAAGGCCTTGCTAAAATCCACTGCCTTGCCTTCATCAACTTTCCTCTTAACTTCCTCTAAAAACATTATAATATTTGTTAGATGCTACCTTTCACACACAAAACCATATTGGTTATTCCTGTCAATCCAAATACTTATATAACTGGTCGCTTAGAATGCTCTCCAACAACTTTCCTACTACTGATGTCAGGCTCACCAGTCTATAATTTCCTGAATTATTCTTAGAACCTTTCTTAAACAACACAACAATATTAGCTATCCTCCAATCCTCTGGCACCTCACCTGTTGCTAAGGGCATTTTAAATATCTGTTCTAGAGCCCCTGCACTAGCCTCCCACAAGGTCCACTGAAGCAACTTGTCAAACCTTAGCGATTTATCTCCTCTAAATTGCCCCAAGACAGCAAACACTATATATGGTCCATGACTTCCACTGCTGCTATATCTCACGTCTATATACTCTGTGTCCATCTCCCAAGTAAATATAGATGCAAAACGGAGTTTAAAATCTCACCCAGCTGTTTTGGTTCTATGCATACATGAACATAGATGAACTTAAAGAGAACCAATTTTGTCTCTTGCTATCCTTTTGCTCTTAATATATCTGTGATTCTAGTGATTCTCTTTCTCCTTGTCTGCTAGAGCAACCTCATGCCTTCTTTTACTCCTCCTTATTTCCTACTTAAATTTTCTCTTGCATTTCTTATACTTCTCAAATTTCTCATTTGTTCCTTCCTGCTTGTACCTGCTATGTATCTCCTTCTTCTTACCTCTCCAAAACCAGTTTCCTACACCTGTTATCCTTGCCTTTTAATCTGACAGGAACATGCAAGCTCTGTGCTCTTAAATTTTCACCTCTGAAGACCTCCCACTAACCAAGCACACCTTTGCCAAAAAAACAAATAGGTTAATGCAAATGACCTATTTCACTATGTTTCAATGTATATGTGATAAATAAAGCTGGATCTGAATTTGCGTACCTCCCGCTTACCATGGAGATTTGCATTCAAAAATTCATCTAGTTCACCGAATTCTCTAACTACAAATTCTGTTAGCTTTGAATTCTGATGAAATCTATTTCCTGTGACTCTTTTAACATTCTTAATTTCCTATTTAAACACCTCCCTACATTTTTAAAAATTATGTCAAGCCTTTGTCATTAGCTCCCTATTTGCTTCCTTTTTTATCCAACCTACAACGTCCCTCGATACCGTTTGTTACCCCTGGCTTTTTCCACTACAGAAAGTATTTGCCTTCAATTCTCATTAATTCTTCTTTGAAGGCTCTCCACTGTGCAGATGTAAAAGTATCGAAGATGCTCCTGATCTGCATTTGCCAGCTCCTCCCTTGTATTGATAAAATTGGCCTCACCTCAGTTTAAGACCAGTGTGTGATACCCACCACCCCACCACCCCCGTGCAATACCTTCCCTCCAGTGTGATAACACCTAGTACGATACCCACCCCTCGTGCAAAACCTTCCCTCCAGGCCAATACTCCTATTTTACTGGCATCTCTCAGATAGCTGCCTGCATACCTGTTTACCTGTTCCTCTATCTCCTGTTGAATGTTGGAAGGTCTGTATTATATCCCAGTAAAGTTATCACATCGTTTTCTAACCTCTACTCATATGACCTAATTTGAGGAGTCTTACAGGAGATTCTTTTACAGTATTGACCAAACACAGGCAAATAGGACAAGTTTAGATGAACATGTTTAATTGATCTAATTAGCTTAGAAGTAGGTAATGGAGGCAGCAGTTCGGGCAGTCGAGCGCTCCGTTTGCAGTATGTGGGAAGTCAGGTCGAGCACAATTGTCCCTGATGACTACACCTGTAAAAGGTGCATCCAGCTGCAGCTCCTGACAAACCATGTTAGGGAACTGGAGCTGGAGCTGGATGAACTTCAGAACATTCGGGAGGCAGAGGCAGAAACAGAAATAAACAGGAGTTACAGGGAGATAGTCACCCCTAAGAGTTAGGAGACTGGTAACTGGATGACTGTCAGGAGAGGGAAGGGGAATAGACAGAATGAGCAGAGCACCCCTGTGACTGTTCCCATCAGCAATAAGTATACCGTTTTGGATACTATTGATGGGGCAACCTACCAGGGACAAG
Source organism: Hypanus sabinus (assembly GCF_030144855.1). NCBI lineage: Eukaryota > Metazoa > Chordata > Chondrichthyes > Myliobatiformes > Dasyatidae > Hypanus > Hypanus sabinus. The sequence continues at coordinate 55,923,817 of NC_082721.1, read as the reverse complement.
ATGCAGTGCTTGCGACTGAGACTGGACCCTCATCTCAGAAGGGAAGGAGGGAAAAGAGGAGAGCAGTAGTGATAGGGGATTCGATAGTTAGGGGGACAGATAAGAGGTACTGTGGAAGAGATCGAGAACCCCGGATGGTCTGTTGCCTCCCTGGTGCCAGGGTCCACGATATCTTGGATTGAGTTCTCAGTATTCTCAAGGAGGGTGAGCAGCCGGATATCGTGGTCCATGTAGGGACCAATGACTTGGGTACGAAGAGTGAGGAGGTCCTGAAAGGTGATCTTAGGGAGTTAGGTGCCAAGTTAAAGGACAGAACTTCCAGGATAGCAATCTCAGGATTGCTACCAGTGCCACGTGCAGGCGGGTTTAGAAATAGTAAGATAGTGCAGATCAACACATGGCTGAAAATATGGTGCAGGAGGGAGGGCTTCAGATTTATAGATAATTGGGCAGTTTTCCAGGGAAGGTGGGACCTATTCCGGTTTACATCTGAATTGGAGGGGGACAAATATTCTTGTAGGTAGGTTTGCTAGAGAGGCTCCAGTGGATACTATTAGATACAAGGGGGGAGGGGAAACAGAGTGTAGGAACAGATGTATGGGAGAAGAGAGAAAAAGAAGATAGTAACGTTGTTTGCTCCATTAGAGATAAACAGAGAGTAAGAGGTGGAAATTTCTTAAATGCATTTATTTTAATGCTAGGAGCATTATAAAAAAGGTGGATGAGCTTAGAGCATGGGTTGATACCTGGAAATATGATGTTGTAGCTATTAGTGAAACATGGTTGCAGGAGGGGTGTGATTGGCAACTAAGTATTCCTGGATTTTGTTGCTTCAGGTGTGATAGAATCAGAGGGACAAGAGGGGGAGGTGTTGCACAGCTTGTCAGAGAAAATATTACAGTGGTGCTCTGGCAGGATAGATTAGAGGGAGCGAAAATTAGAGGAGCAAATTTGTACAAATTTGTAGCAGATATTTGTACAAACTTTGTAGTAAGCACAGGGTTGTGAATGTGGGAGATTTTAGTTTACCATACATAGACTGGGAAGCCCATACTGTAAAAGGGCTGGATGATTTGGAGTTTGTAAAATGTGTGCAGGATAGTTTTTTGCAGCAATACATAGATACCAACCAGGGAAGGGGCAGTGTTGGATCTCCTGTTAGGGAATGAGATAGTTCAGGTGACAGAGGTATGTATTGGGGAGCACTTCGGGTCCAGTGATCACAAAGCCATTAGTTTCAATATAACTATGGAGAAGGATAGGACTGGAGCCAGGGTTGAGATTTTTGATTGGAGAAAGGCTAACTTTGAGGCCATTTAGAAGGAGTGGATTGGGACAATTTATTTTATGGGAAGGATGTAACAGAGAAATGGAGGTCATTTAAAGGTGAAATTTTGAGGGTATCCTTATGTTCCTGTTATGTTGAAAGGAAAGGTTAAAAGTTTGAGAGAGGCATGCTTTTCAAGGGATATTGGAAACTTGGTTCGGAAGAAGAGAGATATCTACAATAAATATCGGAAGCATGGAGTAAATGAGGTGCTCGAGGAATATAAAGAATGTAAAAAGCATCTTAAGAAAGAAATTAGAAAAGCTAAAAGAAGATACAAGGTTGCTTTGGCAAGTAAGGTGAAAATAAATCCAAAGGGTTTCTACAGTTATATTAATAGCAAAAGAATTGTGAGGGATAAAATTGGTCCCTTAGAGAATCAGATTGGACAGCTTTGTGTGGAGCCAAAAGAGATGGGGGAGATATTGAACTATTTCTTTTCTTCAGTATTCACTAAGGAGAAGGATATTGAATTGTATAAGGTAAGGGAAACAAGTAGGGAAGTTATGGAAACTATGACAATTAAAGAGGAGGAAGTACTGGTGCTTTTAAAGAATATAAAAGTGGATAAATCTCCAGATCCTGACTGGATATTCCCTAGGACCTTGAGGGAAGTTAGTGTAGAAATAGCAGAGGCTCTGACAGAAATATTTCAAACGTCATTAGAAACGGGGATGGTTCGGGAGGACTGGTGTATTGCTCATGTGGTTCCATTGTTTAAAAAGGGTTCTAAGAGTAAACCTAGCAATTATCGACCTGTAAGTTTGATGTTAGTGGTGGGTAAATTAATGGAAAGTATTCTTAGAGATGGTATATATAATTATCTGGATAGACAGGGTCTGATTAGGAACAGTCAACATGGATTTGAGCGTGGAAGGTTATGTTTGACAAATCTTATTGAATTTTTTGAAGAGATTACTAAGAAAGTTGATGAGGGTAAGGCAGAGAATGTTGTCTATATGGACTTCAGTAAGGCCTTTGACAAGGTTCCACATGGAAGGTTATTTAGGGAGGTTCAATCATTAGGTATTAATATTGAATTAGTAAAATGGATTCAACAGTGGCTGGATGGGAGATGCCAGAGAGTAGTGGTGGATAATTGTTTGTCAGGTTGGAGGCCGGTGACTAGTGGTGTGCCTCAGGGATCTGTACTGAGTCCAATGTTGTTTGTCATATACACTAATGATCTGGATGATGGGGTGGTAAATTGGTGGTAACTATGTAGATGATACTAAGATAAGTGGGGTCGTGGATAATGAAGTAGGTTTTCAAAGCTTGCAGAGAGATTTAGGCCAGTTAGAACAGTGGGCTGAAAGATGGCAGATGGAGTTTAATGCTGATAAGTTTGAGGTGCTACATTTTGGAAGGACTAATCAAAATAGGACATACATGGTAAATGGTAGGGCATTGAGGAATGTATTAGAACAGAGTGATCTAGGAATAATGGTGCATAGTTCCCTGAGGATGGAATCTCATGTGGATAGGGTGGTGAAGGAAGCTTTTGGTATGCTGGCCTTAATAAATCAGAGCACTGAGTGTAGGAGTTGGGATGTAATGTTAAAATTGTACAAGGCATTGGTAAGGCCAAATTTGGAGTATTGTGTACAGTTCTGGTCACCAAATTATAGGAAAGATGTCAACTAAATAGAGAGAGTACAGAGAAGATTTACTGGAATGTTACCTGGGTTTCAGCACCTAAGTTACAGAGAAAGGTTGAACAAATTAGGCCTTTATTCTTTGGAGCATAGAAGGTTGAGGGGGGACTTGATAGAGGTATTTAAAGTTATGAGGGGGATAAATAGAGTTGACGTGGATAGGCTTTTTCCATTGAGAGTAGGGCAGATTCAAACAAGAGGACATGAGTTGAGACCTAAGAGGTAAAAGTTTAGGAGTAACATGAGGGGGAACTTCTTTACTTCGAGAGTGGTAGCTGTGTGGAATGAGCTTCCAGCAGAAGTGGTAGAGGCAGGTTTGATCTTGTCATTCAAAAAAAATTGGATAGGTATATGGACAGGAAAGGAATGGAGGGTTATGTGCTGAGTGCTGATCGGTGGGACTAGGTGAGAGTAAGTGTTTGGCACGGGCTAGAAGGGCCGAGATGGCCTGCTTCTGTGCTGTAACTGTTACATAGTTATATGTTGGTTGATACTTTACTTAGCCACTTATGAATCCAATTTGTCACTGGTTGAGTGCTAGAGAATTTTCTTTTCTTAGAAACTTAGAAAATCTACAGCACAGTACAATCCCTTTGGTCTACAACGTTGTGCCAAACACATACTTACTTAGAAATTACCTAGTGTTACCCATAGTCTATCTTTCTAAGCTCCATGTACCTATTCAGGGGTCTCTTAAACTACTCTTTCGTATCTTCCTCCATCACCGTTGCCAGCAGTCCATTCCATGCACTCATCACTTTGAATAAAAAACTTACCCCTGACATCTCCTCTGTACCTACTTTCAAGCACCTTAAATCTGTGCCCTCTTGTTCACTCTTCCCTCATAAAATGTAGGTTTATATTCCTTCTCAGAATTGTTTAGTATACATCTTGGAATTGTGTAGTCTGTCATTATCTGGTCTATTTTTGTCTTTATTTAAACAACAAGCCTTCCACTCCTCTGCATCACTCCTAGAGCCAGGGAGCATTGGGGCTAGTTCCATTTGCTTATGTTTGGCTCATTTCCCTCTATGACTCTTTGCTATCCATGTATGTATCAAAGGTCTTTCAAATGTTGTTATTGTACCTGTCTAAACTATTTCCACTGGCAGCTCTTCCCAAATACTCACCACGCTCTGCTCGAAGATGCTCCTCAGGTCCCTTTTAAATCTTTCCTCTCAAGCCTGTGCCTTCCAGTTTTTGGTTCCCTTTCCCTAGGAACAAGACTGTGTGAATTCACCCTAACGTTGTCCTTCATAATTTTATGCCTATCTGTGATGTTGTACAGTCACTCAGTGATAAAACCAGTGGAACAAGTGAGGCGACTCAGCATCCTGGATTCACAGCTCTACAAGATCACTGCAGCTCTCCTGACACTGGAATTTCTTGTTGATACTGTGTACTGTCCTTTCTTCACCATCATGTTACAGCTGACAAAGTCTACCTTATGGGCTTGGATTTCACTGCATGACTCTACTCCATCTGTACTCAGAACTAAATATCATTCACGGAACTTGGTGCATGCAGGGATCTCTCCACCTGTCCTTTCATCTGTCCAGAAATCCTCTAGCATGCAATCTCTTTAGGTGTGGGATGCAACACACTGAAGTGTGCTATTCGCAAGACACATAGCCTCTGGAATTGACCACTGTATTACCCATTGCTCAAGGTCCAAAACCCAAAAGGTTTACATAGCTGCACTGACCTCATGAAATACAGTAACTTCCCACTTCTGTAGGAATTCAATCAATATTTTAACACCGCAAATTGTGTCCAAAGAGTGCAGTATCTATAGACCTGAGTCAGTGTGGGAGTAGTTTCATTTTAAATAGGTAAATATTTAATTCAGTTTAATTGTAAATTTTCATAAGCTTGTAGTTTGTATTTGCAAAGATAAACAGTGGTATAAAGTGATAAACAATGGGGGCAGTGACCTGCCACGTAATCAGATAACCAGTTAGAACTGAAAGTGGCATCTCAGGTACACAGGATGGTAAAGAAAGCTTTTGGCGTACTAGCCTTCATCACTAAGAGTTGAGTGTTGTCATGTGTGCTGTTTTGGTCATCCCTCCACAGGAATTAAGTTGGAAAGAATGCAGAGGGGTTTTACAAAAGATGTTGCCAGGACTCGAGGGATAGGTTTACAGAGAGGGATTGATCAAGTTGGGACTCTATTCATTGGAGTGGAAGAGAGTGAGGGATGATATTATAGAGGTGTGTAAAATCGTGAAAAGTATAGCTAGGGTGAATACACATATTCTATTTCCCAAGAACTAGAGGACATACACTCAATGGCCACCTTATTGTAAAACTTGTAAAATTTAATGCAAATATCTAACCAGCTAATCATGTGCCAGCACCTCAATACATAAAAGCATGCAGACATGGTCAAAAGCAGGGGATTTCAAACTTTTTTATGCCATAGACCAATACCATTAAGCAAGGCATCCATGAACCCTGATCAAGAGGTTCAGTTGTTTTTCAGACCGAACAACATTATGGGAAAGAAACATGATCTAAGTTACTTTGATCGTGAAATAACTGTTGGTGCTAAACTAGGTGGTTTGAGCATCTCAGATACTACTGATTTTCTGGGGTTTTCATGCATAACAATCTCTAGAATTTACAGAGAATGATGTGAAAAGCAAAAAAAAAACATCTAGTGAATGGCAGTTCTGTGGATGAAATGCCTCATTAATGAGAGAGGTCAGAGGTGAATAGCCAGACTGGTTCAAGCTGACAGGAAGATGACAGTAATTCAAATAACCATGCACTGTAATAGAAGAATACAGAAGAGCATGCCTGAATGCTCAACACATCAAACCTTGAAGTGGATAGACTTCAGCTGCAGAAGACCACAAACATACACTTTATTAGGTACAGGAGATACCTAATAAAGTGGCCATTATGTTCAAGTTTACAGTGAAATTGGGATCTGAGGGGTAACATTCTCACTCAGAAAGTGTCAGTATATAATAATGAGCTGACAGAAAGAGAGATTGGAGCTAGTACATTGACAAAATTTAAAAGGCACTTGGACAGGTATTATGAAAAGGAAAGATATAGAGGGATATGGGCTAAATACAGGCAGGATAAACATTCAACACAGGCTAGATGGGCTAACAAGCTTGTCTCTGCGCTGTAGTGCTCTGTGTCTAAACGGGCAGCCTAGATGGGAACTTTGATCAGCATGGACCAGTTGGACCAAAGGGCCTGTTTTCATGGTATGTGCCTCTAACTGGTTAACATAAGTCAGCTGACTGAGAACCAGTGGACCCTGGGAATAAACAACCCTGGATTTTAGCAGTGTACAGTGCCTGCTGAGTTCATACTGTGGTGAAATAAGGTCAATGTAGTAACTAAGTGAAATTATTTACACAAGCAAGTTATATTTGGGCAGATAAAAGGGTATAATGTATTGAAGCTGTAATACTTGGAGCAGAAAGAAACCATTGTGAGACATGTCACATTTTACACTAAGAGTCTGCACCTTGAAGTTTGATTCAAAGTCAATGAAATGGATTCTGAGATTTGGGTGCTATAACACCAAAGAAGGACGTGGGTGCTACCTAAGTACTTTGTTCCATGGGGCAGTCACACTCTTTACTGTAGAACTGATCAATCAAGAGAGACCGGAGAGTGTGTGGCTATGAGTAAGGTAGTAATGGGCTTGTGTTGGAGTATCTGCAGCAACGGTTCTGAACCTTTACAGCCTGTGTGGACCACTGTTGAAACTGTAAGGTGGACGACAAAACTGACCATAGGTTGATCAGGAGTGCAGAGGAAAAGAGTGGTAAAGGGACAGTATAATTTAGGGGGAGATGGTTTAAATTAAATAGTGGGGAGCGGGAGGGTTTTGGTGAAGGGATGTTCAGAGAACTATTGAGAAAAGACAGGTCATAATTCAGGACAGAAAATTGGGTGAGCTAGGACACAGTCCAGAAATATGCCTCCAGAGTGCAGAAAAATTGAAAACTCTTTACATAAACATACGTATCATTAGTGACGGTAGATGAATTAATGATGTAAATGGAAATAAATGAATTCAATGTAATAGATATTAAGGGCAAAAGTGCATATAATACTCTAAATTTACTTGTTTGTTTCTTGTTTTTCCAAATGTCTCTCAGAATCCCCTCCAGTAACTCTCTCACTACTGATATTCACTGGCCTATAGTTCCTTCATTTGTCTTTGCAGCCCATCTTAAGTTAAGGCACAACATTTTATCCTCCAGTTTACTGGTACCATATCCACGGCTAACAAAGATACAAAAATCATTGCCAGAGCCTTAGTAATTTTTTCTTTTACTTTCCAAGGTCACATATGGTCACACCCCTGGGGTTTATTCACCTTTTTGCCCCTCAACACCACCAGCACCTTCTCTTTTGTTATGTCAAGATGATTTTGCACATCACTATTTTCTTCCCTGAATTCCACAGCCTCCACGATCATCTCCACAATAGGTACAAATAGGAATCATTTAAAACCTTGTCCACTTCCTGTGGCTCCACCCATTGACAACCTTGCTTATTCTTAAGGGAAGCTATTCTCCACATAGTTACCCTTTTGCCCTTAATATACCTATTGTTCCTTCAAGGGTTTTTTTTTGCCTTCAACTGCCAAGTGTATCTCAGGTTTTTGGCTTCCTGATTTCTTTAACTTTACTCCTACATCCTTCATACACCACAAGAAATCAGTTTGATCCTGGATTCCCATCCTTGAATGTCTTGCTTTTGTCTGTATATTCCATGTACTTCTGCAAATCTTTGGAATTCCAAACAATTACAGTAACTATGGTTTTACTGCCAACAGTTACTGCTGCTTGAGAGTCAAAAGATCCCACAAGCAAACATTAAGGAAAGATGGTTTCTTCACCTTTTTGGTATAATGAAACTAAGTTCTCATTCATAAAGATACTCCGACCAATGCTTTGAGATGATTAATAGTGCTTAAAATTCACGCTGGCTTTATGTCTTGCAGCCTTAGCAGGCTTCACTGGATCAAAGGTTTGTCAGCAGTTAATTCAAGATGTCCAACTCTATGTGGAATGTGGGAAGTCTGGGTGATGTCCAGTCTCCCAGATAAACATATCTGTACCAGGTGCACCGGGCTGCTCCAAGCTGCAGCTCCTGAGAGAATGTACTAAGGAATTGAAGCTGCAGCTCGGTGACCAGGAAAATGAGGAGGTAATAGACAGGAGCTACAGGGAGGTACTTAACCCTAGGTGACTGGAGACAACTGGATGACTGCCAGGAGAAGGAGGAGAAATACAATGCCAGTGCAGAGTACACCTGTGGCTGTTCCCCTCAATAATAAGTACACAACTTTAGATACTATTGAAGGATATGATCTACTGGGGGTGGAGGGGAGCAGTGACCAGGTCTCTGGCACTAAATCCAGTGCTGTGGCTCAGAAGAGCAGAGAGGTGAAGAGGACTGCAGTGTGGATTGGAGATTCCTTACTCAGAGGAACAGAGACGAGGTTCTATGAGACATCCAGATAGAGACATCCAGATGGTATGTTGCCTCCTTGGTGCCAGGATTAGGGATGTCTCAGATTCTGTCCATGGCATTCTGAAGAATAAGAGTGAGCAGCCAGAAGTATTAGCACCACTGACATAGGTAGACAAGGTGAGGAGGTCCTGAAGAGAGATTTTAGGAACCTAGGTAGAACGCTGAGAAATAGGGCCTCCAGGGTAGTAATCTCTAGATTGTTGCCAGTGGGGCTAAGAATAGGATGATTTGGCAGGTGAAACCGAAGCTGAGGAACTGGTGCAGAAAGTAGGGGTTCAGATTTATGATTATCAGGATCTCTTCTATGACCTGAACAAAAGGGATGGGTTACACCTGAACCAGAGTGATAGTGCTCAAGATGAGATAGTTGGTTTACAAACAGAGGCAATGTGCAATGAGACTCTTAGTACGGAGAGGCTGATAATAGGGCAAAACTGCAGCTAACAGGATGAGTTGCAATGTAAAAGGTGTACAAAATTGAAAAGGGTGAATACTGAACTGAAGGTGCTTTATGAATGTTGAATGTAATGTAGTATATGATATAATGTTAATGAACTTGTAGTACAATTACAGGTTGGCATGTACGATGTTGTAGAAATCACTGAATTATGGCTGAAAGAAAATTATAGCGCATTGTATCGAAAGGGCAGGCAGGAAAGTGTGGGGTGGGGTTGGTATAGCTCTGTTGGTAAAAAATGAAATTAAATCACTAAAAAGAGATGACTTAGGGTTGGGTGATGTTGAATCATTGTGGATAGAGCTAAGAAACTTCCAAGGTAAGAAGATCCTGTGGGAGATATCTATAGATCTCCAGACAATAGTAAGGATGTAGTCTACAAATTACGTTATGAGATAGAAAATGCATACCTAAAGGGCATTGTTACAATAGTTATGGGGTCTTTGTATATGCAGGTAGATTAGGGAAATCAGGTTGGTACTAGATTCCAAGAGGAGGAACTTCTAGAAAGCCTACAGGATGGCTTTTTAGAGCAGCTCAAGGTTGAGGCCACTTGGGGATCAGTTAATCTAGATTGGATGTTGTGCAATGAACCAGAATTGATTAGAGAGCTTAAGGTAAAGGAATTTTTAGGGTGATTATAATATGATTGAATTCACTCTGAAATTTGAGAAGAAGACGTTGAAGTTAGATGTACCACTATTACAGTGGAGTAAAGGGAATTACAGAGGCATGAGACAGGAGTTTGGGAAAAAACATTGGCAGGGATGTTGCTAAGACAGCAATAGCTGGAATATATCGAAGCAATTCGGAAGTCACAAGATATACACAGCCCAAAGAGGAAGAGGTATTCTAAAGGCAAGATGACACAATCATGGCTAACAAGGAAAGTCAAAGCCAACGTAAAAGGCAAAGAGCAAAAATAATGCAAAAACTTATGGGAAGTTAGAGGATTGGGAAGCCTTTAAATACTAACATAAGGCAACTAAAGAAAACATTAAGAAGATAAAGATGGAATACCTAAGTAAGCTAGCCAATAATATTCAAGGGGATACCAAAAGTTTCTTCAGAGACATAAAGTGTAAAAGAGATGTGAGAGTGAATATTGGACTGCTGGAAAACGATGCTGGAAATGTAGCAGTGGGGTTAGGGAAATGGTGGATGATCTGAATAAGTATTTTGGATCAGTCTTCACTGTGGAAGACTCTGGCAGTTCCAGGCATCAGGAGTCATGAGGAGTGTGAAGTTACTATTACTAGGGAGAAAGTTCTTGGGAAACTGAAAGGTCTGAAGGTACGTAAATCACCTAGACCAGATGGTGTAACCCCAAGGTTCTGAAAGAGGTTGAAGGGGGGATTGTGGAAGCATTGGTAATGATCTCGCAAGAATCACTAAATTCTGAAATGGTTCAGGAAGACTGGAAAATTGCAAATGTCACTCCACTCTTCAAGAAAGGAGTGAAGCAGAAGAAAAGGAATTTTATGCCAGTTAGACTGACCTTTGCAGTTGGGAAGATGTTGGAATTGATTTTTAAGGATGTGGTTTTTGGGGTACTTGAAGGCATGTGATAAAATAGGCTGTTATCAGCATGATTTCCTCCAGGTAAAATCTTGCCTAACAAATCTGATGGAATTCTTTGAATAAATGACAAGCAGGATAGTCAAAAGAGAATCAGATGACATTGTGTGCTTGGATTTTCAGAAAGTCTTTGACAAGGTGCCAAATGTGAGGCTGCTTTAACAAGCTATGAGCCCATGATATTCCAAGAAAGATTCTAGCATGGATAAAGCAGCAGCTGATTGGCAGGAGACAAAAACTGGGAATAAAGTGAGCCTTTTCTGGTAGGCTCCCAGTGACTAGTGGTGTTCTACAGGGTTCTGTGTTGGGACCAATCCTTTTCATACTATACGTCAATAATTTGGATGATGGAATTAATGGCTTTTTTGCAAAGTTTGCAGACATTGTGATGAGGTGGAGGGGTGGGTAGTTTTGAGTAAGTAGAAAGGCAACAGAAGGATTTAGACAGATTAGGAGAATGGGCAAAGAAATGGTAGATGGAATACAGTGTAGGGTAATGCACTTTGATAGAAGAAATGAAAGTTGACTATTTTGTAACTGGAGAGAAAATACAAAAACCTGAGGTGCAGAGGGACTTGGGAGTCCCTGTGCAGAATTCCCTGCAGGTTAATTTGCAGGTTGAGTCTGTGGTGAAGGCGGCAAATGCATTGTTGGCATTCATTTCAAGAGAACTAGAATATAAAAAGAAGGATGTAATGTAGAGACTTTATAAAGCAATGGTGAGGCCTCACTTGGAATGTTCTTATCATAGAAAGGATTTGCTGAAACTGGAGAGGGTTCAAAGAAGATTCATGAAAATGATTCCAGGATTGAATGGCTTGTCATATGAATAACGTTTCACCTGTCTTCACTGGTGTTCAGAAGAATGGTGGGTGACCTAATTGAAACCTATCAAATGATGAAAGGCCTTGATAGAGTGGATGTGGAGAGGATGTTTCCTATGGTGGGAGTGTCTAAGACCAGAGGACACAGCCTCAGAATAGAGGAGCATCCTTTTAGAATGGAAATGAGGAGGAATTTCTTTAACCAAACAGCGATGAATCTGTGGAATTTGTTGCACAGGCAGCTGTGGAAGCTAAGTCTTTATGTACAATATATTTAAAACAGAGGTTGATAGATTCTTGTTTTGTTATGGCATGAAGGGATATGGAGGCAAGGCAGGAGACTGAGGCTGAGGAAAAATGGATCAGCCATGATGAAATGGCAGAGCAGATCTGATGGGTGAAATGGCCTATTTCTGCTCCTATATCTTATGATCTTATGGCCTTAACAAAGTTTGTAAGCAGATGGATATTGCAGTCCAAGTCTTAACTCCCTATAAGTGGCTATGTATATGGATTGGTTGGTAAAGAGGCATGCTTGCCTTTATTAAACAAGGCTCTCAGACAGTACTGAATGTGCAGGGAATGGAGTGATATGGACTTTGTGTAGGCAGAAGACTTTACTTTAGATGGGCATATGATTACTAATTTAACTAACATGGTGAACTGTAGGTCCTGTTCGTATGCTGTGCTATTCTCTATTCTAAATGAAACTGTGGGGACTTCATTAGATAATCACAGTCTCCCTGTTTATTTGGCTATATTCAATTTTTATTGCCAGTTTAAACAACTCCATTATTTGTAGCTGAACTTCAAGTTGTTTGGAGCTTCCATTTTGGAGTCCTCTGACTCTCTCTCTCTTTCGTCTTTCAACATGCTCTTTAAAACTTGTTCAAATTCTCTCTTTTTGTGATTCAATGGTTAACCATTCTTGACCATTGATTACAGTTGTATAAAGTATGTTATGATCAAAGAAGTGGTCTAAATATAAATTGTTGAAAACAATCGTGAGTTCTCCATAAAACAGTCACTGGGATTCCATTAGATTTTGCTCATTGTGTGCAAGATAATGTAGAATTCTCTCCCTTATTTTTCAGCATTATTATAAATAGGAGCCAACTTGGTGTGATTAAGTTCTGGGTCAGCAGCTGGAGTTCTAGACCATTGATCTGTACACAGAATCTCTGTGGCAGCTGGAGATTGAATCCATCTAAACACATCTAGTAATTTAGAGCTGAATTGGTTTCAGATGACCATGAAGCCGGTTACTCAGGCCCTAATTGTATTCCCGTGTTTTTTATAAAAAAGTTATTTTTGATAAAACTTTATAGTATGTTTAAGTGGCTCTGAGTTAAGGTTGAGAAGCATTAATAGTTTTTCCATGCCTGAAGTTACACAGTGATTTCTTCACTTGACTGTCTTGATGCGGTCTTCTTAGCTCTTCATACTTCACAGATTCCCATGGGAAACAAGACTTGTTCCTGTCTGTTCATCAGTTCATTACCACAGGAAGGCCTCACTGATTTATTGATGTTCCTGACAACATACTACAGGAATATATCAGCCATTGTATTGTCTGTTTTCTTTTTGACTCTGCTTCCTTTCCGATGTTGTCATTTTTGTTCCCTTGTTTGTTATTCATTGCTCTTTTAGCTTTTACCACTTTACACCAACTCTGTTGGGCATGAAACTTAACACAGGAAACAAAAGGAGCAGGACACTCTGCCCCTTTAGCCTAACATGCTACTCAGGTACATCAGGGTTGAATCTGCTCCACAGGAATTAGCTCCATCCCCTTTGACATCCTCACTCAACAAGCATCCCCCCATCAGAAACTTGACAGTTCCTGTTGTTCTGCTGATCTCAACCATTTTCAGAACATTTCCAGCTTTCCACTGCTCTTCAGGACTTCAGAACCTCATTCTAATCCAATGCAGCCTAACTCTAATTTGAAATGAATGTGCTGTAATCCCAGCACATTCCCAGCAGAGGAAATAGTTACTCTGTTTCTACCCAATAGAATCCTGTTAAACACTGAAATACTTTGAAAATCTACATTTTCTAAAGATGAATGCAAAATGTGGAATAAAACAGAGAAGTGGCAAAACTTGAAATTCCATATTTGAGAAAAATTGATACTTTTTTTCTTAAGAACTCTCTCCCTTGGAGAAGAATCTAATCCAAGACCATGTCAATTGTATTATGTTAATTAAATAAATCCCAAGGAACAATTTATGGAAAATTAGAGCATGCTTTTGCTGAAAATCTTTGAGATTGTGACTTTCCTTTGGGACGAGGAAGTGGAGATGATGTTTCCTATGGTGGAGATATCCAGAACTAGAGGATAATCTTAAAATTGAGGGGTGACCTTTTAGAATATAGGAAGGGTGAATTTTTTTAGCCAGAGAATAGTAAATCTGTGGAATGCTCTGCCACAGGCTGCGGTGGAGGCCAAGTCCTTGGGTATATTTAAAGCGGAAATTGATCATTTCCTGATTGGTAAGAGCATCAAATGATATGGCTAGAAAGCAGATGGATGGGGTTGAGTGGGATAATAGACAATAGGTGCAGAAGTAGACCATTCGGCCCCTCGAGTCTGCACCGCCATTCTGAGATCATGGCTGATCATTCACTATCAATACCCAGTCCCTGCCTTGTCCCCATATCCCTTGATTCCCCTAACCATCAGATATCTATCTAGCTCCTTCTTGAAAGCATCCAGAGAATTGGCCTCCACCGTCTTCCGAGGCAGTGCATTCCACACCTCCACAACTCTCTGGGAGAAGTTTTTCCTCAACTCTGTTTTAAATAACTGACCTCTTATTCTCAATCCATGCCCTTTGGTACTGGACTCTCCCAACATCTGGAACATATTTCCTGCCTCAATCCTATCAAATCCTTTAATTATCTTAAATATTTCAATCAGATCCCCTCTCAATCTCCTCAATTCCAGTGTGTACAAGCCCAATCTCTCCAATCTCTCTGCGTAAGACAGCCCTGCCATCCCAGGAATCAACCTAGTGAATCTACGCTGCACTTCCTCAATTGCCAGAATGTCCTTCCTTAAACCTGGAGACCAAAACTGTACACAATATTCCAGGTGTGGTCTCACCAGGGCCCTGTACAAATGCAAAAGGACATCCTTGCTCTTGTACTCAATTCCCCTTGTAACAAAGGCCAACATTCCATTTGCCCTCTTCACTGCCTGTTGAACTTGCTCATTCACCTTCATTGACTGATGAACTAGGACTCCTAGGTCTCTTTGCATTTCTTACACCGTTCAGACAATACTCTGCCCTCTTGTTCCAGCTTCCAAAGTGGATAACTTCACATTTATTCACATTGAATGACATCTGCCAAGTATCTGCCCACTCACCCAGCCTATCCAAGTCTCCCTGTATTCTCCTAACGTCCTCTTCGCATGTCACACTGCCACCCAGTTTAGTATCGTCAGCAAACTTGCTGATATAGTTTTCAATTCCCTCATCTAAATCGTTGACATAAATCGTAAAGAGCTGTGGTCCCAATACAGAGCCCTGTGGTACCCCACTAGTCACCTCCAGCCAGTCCGAGAAACACCCATTCACTGCTGATCCGGGATCAGCCAGGATGGAATGGCAAAGCAGGCTCAATGGCTGAATGGCCTAATTCTGCTCCGATGTTTTATGGTCTTAATGTCTAATTAGTTGGAGAAAGAGAATCAGAATCACAATTATTATCACAAAAATTTTTATCAGCTCCCTGGGTAGACCATTTGTTGGGGTCCTTGATGAATTCACTCCTTTAGGTGGATAGTGGGTTAAATCCCAGGTCCTGATGGGATTTACTCCAAGTTATTGAAGGAGACAAGAGACAAGATTGCTAGGCCCCTCACCTGTATCTTCATGTCCTGTTCAGCCAAAGGCGAGGTTCCAGAGCACTGGCGAGTAGCTAAAGTTGTACCTCTAATTAAGAAGGGATCAAAGGAACTATAGACAGGTGAGTCTCACCAATTGTAGAGAAATTGCTGGAGAAAATTCTTAGGGAGAGGATATATGAGCATTTGGAAACCCATGTCCTAATTAGGGAGAGCCAACATGGCTTTGTGCATGGCAGGTCATGCCTTAACAACCTGATTGAACTTTTTAACAAGGTGACTGATGCGGGTAGGGCAGTTGATTTTGTCTGCATGGATTTTAGTAGGGTGTTTGACAAAGTCTCTTATTTGAGCTGAAGGTCTGTAATTAGTAGTGTTCTGCAGGGATCTGTGCTGGGATCTCTACTGCTTGTAACACATATAAATGACCTGGATGAAAATGTAGATGGGTTGGTTAGTAAATTTGAGGATGATACCAAGATTGGTGGAGTGGTGGATAGTGCAGAAGACCAGCAGTTGCAGATATGGACTGAGAAATGGCAGATGGGGTTTAACCCAGATAAATATGAAGTGCTGCTCCTCGGTAAGGCAAATGCAAGGAGAAAGTATGCTGTTAAGGTCAGGGTTGATAAGATGGTTAAGAAGGCTTATTGACTGCTTGCTTTTATTAGTCCTGGCACTGAGTTCAAAATTTATGTTGCAATTTTATAAATCTCTGGTTAGGCTACATCCAGAATATTGTGTGCAGTTCTGGTCACCGAATTACAGGAAGGATATTAATAAGATTGAAAGAGTGCAGAGAAGATTTACAAGGATGTTGCTGGAACTTGAGAAACTGAGTTACAGAGAAAGGTTGAATAGGTTAGGACTTTATTCCCTGTAGCGTAGCAGAATGAGGGGAGATTTGATAGAAGTATGTAAAATTATGATGGGTACAGATACAGTGAATGCAATGAAGCTTTTTCCACTGAGGCTAGGGGAGAAAAAAACCAGATAACATGGGTTAAGGGTGAAGGGGGAGAGTGGTGGGGGCTGCCAGATGAAGTTGTGAATGCAAGCTCACTTTTAACATTTAAGAAAAACTTGGACAGGTACATGGATGAGAGTTGTATGGAGGAATATGGTCCAGGTGCAGGTCAGTGGGACTAGGCAGAAAAATGGTTTGGCACAGCCAAGAAGGGCCAAAAGGCCTGTTTCTGTGCTGTAATGTTCTAGAGTTCTATGGTTAAGTGCCACTAACCACCTGCATTGCTATTTTTTTTCAGCTCAGTTCTGTTCTGCTCTTACTGTTAGTACTTTTCATGGTTATTTAGTATCTTCAGGTTTTTGATTTAATTCCCAGATCATTAGCTGTAGATTGGGAGTAATTTCGTGGAAGTACAATTCCACAGAAGACAGGGAGTGGGAATAAACTTGAGTGCATTACTGGAACACTGTGATCGGTAACTCCCCATGGACTCCAGGAGCCAGGCCAACATAAACAGGAAGAACTTCAGACCCTGACATATTATGTTTCATTTATTAAGGCTTCAGCTTGGAATGGAGCCAATACCAATAATGTTTGACTTCTTTACAATTTAGTTGACAATTTTGCAATTAAGCCATTTGCTTACAAGTCAGGACTTCAAAAACTTGTAGCACAAACAATCTACAGGAGGAACACAATAATTTGAACAGCGTCTGTGGGGTTTCGACCTGAAATGGTCCTGTCTTCCAATAGTTGTTGCTGTGCCCGCTGAGTTCCTCCAGCAGATTGTTTATTGCTCCAAATTCCAGCTTCTGCAGTCTCTTGTGTCTTCATGAATTTATTTTTAACTGTGCTCATAATCCAGCTGAGGGATTTTTCTACAGTGCAGATCTGCTTCTCAATTGGGCATAAAAATTCCCATTGCATCACTTTCAGTCATGTCCTGGCCAGTGTTTAACCTTTGTTTAGTTTGGTGATGTTTCTTACATCTTGACATGTGTAAATTGACTGAAGCATTTCTCATATTAATAATAGTGCCTATATTAACACATGGTGATACTTTGGGCTGGAATGATATATAATTACAGGTCCTCTCACATAGTTTGGTTGATTCTCCTGACTGGCATCACACTGTAACCTGTCAGAGACCACAGTAGCTTTCTTGCTCTGCAGCTGTTCAGTACATTCGGGACAGTGGTCCGAACACAGATACAGCTAACTCCAATGGTCAAATATACAGACTCTATACAGCCCAGCCCAGTCTGATTCTCATACATGCTCCCTGCAGGAAGCCTTTGTCTGGGCAGTGGGTGGGGAAAGCAGTACTTGCTTAGATTTTCATGTTGGCATGTGGGAATATAAGACATATGAGCAGAATTAAGCTATTTGGACATTGAGGCTGCTCCACCATTCCATCATGGCTCATGTATTTCCCTTGTCAACCCATTCTCCTGCCTTCTCCCTGAAATTATTGATGCCCTTTCTAATCAACCTCTGCTTTATATATACCCAATGGCTTGTCCTTCACGGTCATCTGTGGCAATAAATTCCACAAATTCACCACCCATTGGCTAAAGAAATTCCTCATCTCTAATTGGACATCTCTCTATTCTGAGATTGTGCCCTCAGGCCCTAGGAAGCATCCTTTCCACATTCACTCTATCCAGGCTTTTCATAGACACATAGAAAACCTACAGCACAATACAGGCCCTTTGGCCATAATGTAGTGCTGAACATGTCCTTACTTTAGAAATTACCTAGGGCTACCAATAGCCCTTTCAATATTTGATAGGTTTCAATGAGAACCCCTCATTCTTCTAAACTCCAGGAAGTACAGTCATCAAATGTTCCTCATATGTTAATCCTTCCATTCCTGGGGTCATTCTTGTGAATATTCTCTGGACCCTCTCCAATGCCAGCACATCTTCTTTTAGATAAGGAGTCCAAAATTGCTCAGAATACTCCAAATATGGTCTGAACAATGCCTTATGAAGTCTCAGTTATATCCCACTGCAATAAATGGACAATAGGGAAGATGGACAACGGGGAACAATAGGGACAATAGGGAAACAATTGTGAAGAGCAAGTCTTCTGAGAAGTTTCAGAATCTGGAAAATGTTTTTGAAGCATAATCACTATTGCAACAAACAGGAACATAGCATTATTCCTGCTCAGCTGCCAAGAATGGCCAAGCCCGGGAAAACTCTTCTATTCCTTCAACTGTGGTTCCTTCAAGCTGGATATAACTTTTCATTATATAGTCATTTAAAATTCCTTAACAACAGACATTAATCATTTTAATGATTACCATGTTAAGATGACGGTTGAGATGGCGCAACTGAAATTTGGCAATCAAAGAAATAGGATTTCTGACTAAAAACATCACTAAACATACTTTTTCTGTGGGAAATTGTATTAAGTTATTACCACAAACAGTGAAGGGGTGAGTGATGGTGAGGTGAGTCGGGGGATGATCAGAGATGGTGTGTTGCAGAATCATTACTGTTGGAGTTTTGATGCCCATACAGCCAGCCCGGGAGTGAGGCTCGATTACTCTGGGTGTCGAAAAGAGACGTCTGGGCTCTGGCAAGGAAGCTTTGATGCTCGTTCAACTGGCCTGGATATGAGGTTGGATCTCACTGGGTGCTGAGCTGGTCTGAAGAACATGAGAGCTGCTTCAGGCTGGGTGACTAAATCTGGCCCAGAGTGAGTCACTGGGCAGTGTGGTCCAGGTCCAGAGCGTTTTGCAGCAGCAGTGCCTGGGTCCTAGTGTGAGGTACGATAAACTGTTTTAGGCTATTTAAATGCCGGCCCAGGTCGGAGGCGAGAGCTGATTTCACTCGTTCTCTGCAAACTTCACTCCTCTCTCCAGGGTGCTGGAGCCTTTCGCTGTTTCATTGTTGGGTCAATTTAAATGCTGGCCCAGATAGACTGAAAACACAGGGTGTCGGTCAGGGCAAGAGCCAATTTCGCTAGTTCTCCGTAATGGTCATCTCCATGGCACTGAGGTTATGAACTCTGCCCTGGTTGCTGTGCTTCATTCCTGCTAATATGATGAACTGATAAGCGAGGCTTTGGGCCTACTCCAGAGTGCTCTGGGGTTTGGATCTGAGTATTCAATGTTCGTTTGGAATGCTGTTGTTCACTTCAATTGTTTGCATGATTTGTGTCTTTTTTCTCTCTTTTGTGCATCAAGCATTGGTCTTAGATTTTTGTATTTATTCTTTTTTTTCTTTAAATGTACTCTTTTGGGTTTCTTGCTTTGTGGCTACCCATGAGCAAGCACAACTCAATGTTATATAATTTGTATATTCTTTGATAATAAATGAATTTTGAACCTTAATATAGATTGGAAATTTTGTTCAGTTTTGAACTGTGTAAATTACTGTTGTGCATTTGACCTCTTAAGGTGTCCAATCAAAGTCAATATCCCAAAACTTCATTCACATCCAGAGTATAATTCTAGTCTTCTTCGGTTGTCCATCGCAATCCAATGACGACGTCCACTCCTTTAACAGTGAGATCTTTGATGACTATACAGTCCTATCCTGGACCCACAAGTTCTATTGCAGGTGGGACATGTATATGCGGTAGTGGCTGCATTTCTCCTGGCTCTCTTCTGCTGTCTTCTGGTTGTTCTTTCCATCTCCAGAATATGAACCCTGTCCCTACACAGCTGTCACTAAGTGTTACGGCCAGCAGCAACATCCTCCAGGTCCTCGGGTCTGATCTTGCTCTTCCTTAAAGTATTCTTCATCTGATCCTTTTTGCGCTTCTTCAGCCCTCCAGCTGAGTGTCGACCATGATGTAGCTGGCTGTATAACACTCTGCAGGGTAGCTGACACGGGGACATCCTTATCACGTGCCCCAGTCACTGCAGCTGACGCTGGGTGATCATGGCCTCAATACTTCTGCAGTTGGTCTTTACAAGTATTTCAGAGTGAGGCATCCGCTCACAGCAAGTAATTCCCAGGATGCGCTGAAGGCAGCTTATGTGGAAGCGCTCCAAGAACGATGTGACGGCTGTAGGTTACCCAAGCTTCACAGCCATAAAGGAGGGTGGTGACACAGACCGCTTGATATACGACGTCCTTTGTGGAGGGACGAAGGCTCCTGTTCTGAAAGACTCTACTTCGAAGTCTCCCAAAGGCGGCTGATGCCTGTTTAATGCGGCTCTGGATGTCATTGTCAATGCTGCCATCCTCAGAGAGAATGCTCCCCAGATATTTGAAAGATGGCATTACTGACAGCTTTTCATCACCAACAGTGAAGGCAGGTATTGTGGGTGGGACACCAGTACTCCATTGGCAAACCACTTCTGTCTTGGTGGTATTGACAGTCAGCCCCATCCTGCTGTACACTCTCACCGCCACAGCAAGGACAGTCTGAAGATCTCCGGAGTGTGGGCCACAAGAGCACAGTCATCTGCATACTGCAGCTCCGGGACCCGTTCTCTACAGAGTTTGGTGGGTGCATGGAGCCTCCTGATGTTAAAGATGTTGCCATCTAATCTGACATTCACTGCCACACTGCTGCTATCCTCAATCTCGTTGTGGAGAAGCTTGGTAACACACGAGGAAGATGTTAAAGAGCACTGGTGCTAGCACACCCCTGCCTCACCCCTGTGCGTACAAGGAAGGGCTTGGACTCTTGTCCTCCTATGGTCCCCCGAGCAGTCATCCCATTGTGGAACTGATGGAGGATGTTAACAAATTTATTGGGACAGCCCAATAAATTGGGCTGAGGAGAACATCCCATAAGAGCTCTCTTTGCATAGTTTCAAATGCTTTGGAGAGGTCAACAAAGGCCATAAACAGGTCTTGATGTTGCTCCCGGCACTTTTCCTGAAGCTGCCGGGCTGTGAAGATCATGTTGATCGTGCTCCTGTTCTTCCTAAATCCACACTGCAATTCAGGCAGCATTGACTCGGTGATGTTGCTGATGAGCCTCTGAAGCATTACCTTAGCCAGGACCTTTCCAGCAACAGAAAGGAGTGGTATGCCCCTACTATTGCCACAGATGGCCTTGTCACCCTTATTCTTATAAATGACAACGATGTTTGCATTTCTCTATTGCTGTGGGATGTCACTCCAGGTGTTGGTGATGTACTGGTAGAGGGTGTGCTTACATATGTACCCTCCATTCATCAGTAACTCAGCAGGGATATTGTCAGTGCCAGGGGACTTATTGTCCTTAAGGGAATGGACAGCTGATAGAACCTCCTGGAAGGTTGGTGGTAGACTGAGGTCATGGATAGGAGGAAGTTCAGGCAGTTCATCCAGGATGGTGGGATCTGCATCAGAATCCTGATTAATCAGGGTGTTAAAATGCTCAGCCCACCTCAGCAGAATGGTATTCTGATTCTTCAGAAGTGTTTGACCATCTGCTGTTTTCAGGGGAGTAACGCATCGATTTATTGGACCATAGATGGTTTTGACAGTATAGTAAAAATTATGCATGTCATTATTATTGGCAAAGGACTGGATTTTATGGGGCTTTTCAGTCCACCACTCATTTTGTATGGTCTGTATTGCCTTTTGCACTTTCCTCCGAGCTGCCTGCCAGTGCTGCCTGATGCTGATGGATGATGGTTATCTCAAGTTGCCCAGTGTGCTTTGTGTATGTCCTTAAGCAAGTTGTGGATGGTATCTGAGTTATTGTTAAACCAGTCTTGGTGGTTTCTGCTCTTATGGCCCATGGATTGGGCTGCTGCCTTATAGAGTGCAGAGCTGATATAGGTCCACTGTTGTTCCATGGTTTTTTCTGAACTCAGACAAGGTTCCAGCTCCCTTAGTTTCTCAGCTAGGATGCATTGAAACTCAACTTTTACTTCTGTGTTTCTCAGGCGGTTGCAATTTAGCCGCATTTTATTGGGTTTTTCCAGCCGCGAGGGGGGAAGAACTTTCATATAGAGCTTGGCCACAATCATACGATGGTCAGTCCAGCACTCTGCACCTCTTATGGTATGGGTGATGAGAACATCCTTGATGACACTACATCTCACAATGATGAAGTCGATCATGTGCCAATGTTCAGAGCGAGGGTGCATTCATGAGGTCTTATATTTTGCCTTCTGCTGGAAAATGGTGTTGGTTATGGTAAGGTTATGCTCAGAGCAAAGTGTAAGTAGCCTCACGTCATTTGTATTGACCTTGCCAATACCATGCCTACCTAGCACTCCACTCCATATCTTGTTGTTCTGTCTCAACCTCACGTTGAAGTCCCCAAGCAAAAGGATCTTATCATTCTTAGGGATCCGGCAAAAAACTTCACCCGATGTCTGATAAAAGCATTCCTTGGCCTCATTCTCATGTCCACCTGGGGGGAAACCTTTCTAGAAGGTGTAACCCATCCCTTCCTCTGTTAACAAGTCTTCATCCAGTAGGCTGGTCTCACTTAGGGCAGCAATGTTGATGCTGTAGCACCTCAGCTCAGCAGCAATCAAGGCTGTTCTCCGGTGAGGTTTGTCAAAGATGCTATACGAGTCCAGGAGAGTCCTTGCATTCCACGTTGCCAGTTTTAGACAATAGACAATAGGTGCAGAAGTAGACCATTCAGCCCCTCAAGTCTGCACCGCCATTCTGAGATCATGGCTGATCATTCACTATCAATACCCAGTCCCTGCCTTGTCCCCATATCCCTTGATTCCCCTATTCATCAGATATCTATCTAGCTCCTTCTTGAAAACATCCAGAGAACTGGCCTCCACCGTCTTCTAAGGCAGTGCATTCCACACCTCCACAACTCTCTGGGAGAAGAAGCTCTTCCTCAACTCTGTTTTAAATAACTGACCTCTTATTCTCAATCCATGCCTCTGGTACTGGACTCTCCCAACATCTGGAACATATTTCCTGCCTCAATCCTATCAAATCCTTTAATTATCTTAAACGTTTCAATCAGATCCCCTCTCAATCTCCTCAATTCCAGTGTGTACAAGCCCAATCTCTCCAATCTCTCTGCGTAAGACAGCCCTGCCATCCCAGGAATCAACCTAGTGAATCTACGCTGCACTTCCTCAATTGCCAGAATGTCCTTCCTTAAACCTAGAGACCAAAGCTGTACACAATATTCCAGGTGTGGTCTCACCAGGGCCCTGTACAAATGCAAAAGGACATCCTTGCTGTTGTACTCATTTCCCCTTGTAACAAAGGCCATCATTCCATTTGCCCTCTTCACTGCCTGTTGCACTTGCTCATTCACCTTCATTGACTGGTGAACTAGGACTCCTAGGTCTCTTTGCATTTCTCCCTTACCTAACTCGACACCGTTCAGACAATACTCTGCCCTCTTGTTCCAGCTTCCAAAGTGGATAACTTCACATTTATTCACATTGAATGACATCTGCCAAGTATCTGCCCACTCACTCAGCCTATCCAAGTCTCCCTGTAATCTCCTAACGTCCTCTTCGCATGTCACACTGCCACCCAGTTTAGTATCGTCAGCAAACTTGCTGATATAGCTTTCAATGCCCTCATCTAAATCATTTGCATAAATCGTAAAGAGCTGTGGTCCCAATACAGAGCCCTGTGGTACCCCACTAGTCACCTCCAGCCAGTCTGAGAAACACCCATTCACTGCTACCCTTTGCTTTCTATCTGCCAACCAGTTTTCTATCCATGTTGAAACCCTGCCCCCAATGCCATGAGCTCTGATTTTACTCACCAATCTCCTATGTGGCACCTTATCGAATGCCTTCTGAAAATCTAGGTACACAACATCTACTGGCTTACCCTCATCTAACATCCTTGTTACACCCTCAAAAAACTCCAACAGATTAGTCAAGCATGATTTGCCCTTGGTAAATCCATGCTGGCTCGGCCTAATCCTATTTCTGCCATCTAGATGTTCTAGATGATCTAGATGCCATCTATTTCGTCCTTAATAATGGACTCAAGCATCTTCCCCACGACTGACGTTATGTGTTTTATTGATTTTGAGAAGGCATTTGACAGCCTGGACAGAAAGTCAATGTGGAGCATCTTACGACACTATGGTGTACCGGAAGAGATGGTGAATATCATCAAGCAGCTTTATTATAAATTCTCATGCAGGGTCATCCACGATGGGAGACTGTCTGAAGAGTTCCTGGTCACTACTGGAGTCAGACCGGGATGCCTGCTGTCGCCTCTACTTTTACTTGTGGTACTCAACTGGGCTACAAGAACAGCCTATGCTGGCTCAGAGAAAGGCATCCAGTGGACGTTAACAGGGAAATTGGAAGACCTGGCATTTGCAGATGATCTCGCTCTTCTCTCACACCAGCTTCAAGATATGCAGAAGAAAGTAGATTCCTTGGGTGAGACCTCACAGCGAGTAGGCCTTAAGATCAGTCAGGAGAAGACCAAAGTTCTACGCATTAATAACAAACAAGGGGAGCCATTACGGATTGAAGGACAAATATTTGAAGATGTAGACAAATTCACCTACCTCGGAAGCAAAATCAGTAAATCAGGAGGTACAGATGAGGACATCAGAGCAAGGATCAGAAAAGCCCAACATGCCTTCACAACCCTGTGACCTGTTTGGAGATCTACGGCCATCTCTGTCAAAACCAAACTCCGTATATTCAGCTCCAATGTGAAAGCCATCCTGCTATATGGATCCAAAACACGGAGAATCACTAACACCAGCTGCATCAAGATCCAGACCTTTCTCAACAAATGCCTCCGGCAGATCCTCCGCCTCAAGTGGTATGACAGAGTGTCAAACCTAGACCTATGGAAGAGAGCAAACCAAGAGTCCATTGTATTCCAGATAAGGAGGAGGAAGTGGAGATGGGTCGGCCACACCTTGAGGAAGAGCCAGTCGAATGTTACTCGACAATCACTCGAATGGAATCTACAAGGGAAGAGAAGAAGAGGTCGCCCAAAGCAAACCTGGAGGCGTAGGCTTTTGGATGAGCTGAAAGCCGCCGGCCAAACTTGGGAGACTGCAAAAACATCTGCTGGAGATCACAGACAGTGGAGGACTTTTGTTGAGGCCCTATGCTCCATAAGGAGCGAAAAGGATCAAAGAAGACTCGCTTATATGCGTTACTCGCTTAGCTATTCACAGTAACAGAAATTTTGACTTTTGCATGCCACTGTAAAAGCCCCAAGATTCTTCTTTCCACCTATACACCAGGGGTAAATTACATTGAAATGTAGACAAAAACTGGAGAATCCTAGCGGAAATCTATGTAGTCATGGGGAGAGTGTGCAAACACCCCCAAGGTCAGGATTTTACCCAGGTGAATGGAGATATGAGGCCATCAAGTTTTAGCTGCTGATAATGTCTTATCCATAAAGATTCAGGGATGTTTACAAAATAATTTGCTTTTCCTATTGATGACATTTACATTCAATGGTAATTGTACAAATCTCTAATGACAAAAGAGAAGCACTTAGTGGCTTTATTACTGTCTGCTTTACAAGGACACAGAGAGGGGAGCCAACAATGAGGAGAGATGGTCTTAAAGTCCATGTGAAAA
Source organism: Hypanus sabinus (assembly GCF_030144855.1). NCBI lineage: Eukaryota > Metazoa > Chordata > Chondrichthyes > Myliobatiformes > Dasyatidae > Hypanus > Hypanus sabinus. The sequence goes on along the minus strand of NC_082721.1, from coordinate 55,898,173 downwards.
AATAAATATGTGGTTCAGGGAGTAAATAAATGCCACATTTTGGGAGTACCACATGTTGAAGATAGGATTAACACTAAAGGACAAGACCAATATAGTGACTGGGAACAACAAATGAGGAAAAGTGCAGTGCTCAGGGTAATGAGTAGACAGTCAGGGTCAGCTCAAAATCTAGCTAGTGACTGGGATTCAATTCCCACCACTGTCTGTAAGATGTTTGTACATTCTCTCCATGGCCGTTTTGCCCCAGCACTTTACAGACTGTATTGCTGTTGATGCAAATATTTGAATGCATATGTGACATAAGACTAGGCTTTTGTCTTGTTATGCTAGCAAATAAGTTATGTGTCATGTTTGCCTTTGTTAGTTAGTGTGATAAAGAGTTAGTTTTCTAATGGCATAGAAGGCCATTTGACCCATTGAGTGTGTTACCTCTCAGAGTAGTCGTATCAATCCCATCCTCTCTCTTATCCCTGTGACTTTCTTTCTTACATGTCCATTACTCCGATTCTTCCAGCACCATCTACAACTGGGTAAATTACGAGGGGTGATTGATAAGTTCGTGGCCTAAGGTAGACGTAGTCAATTTTAGAAAACCTAGCACATTTATTTTTCCTACATTTATACACTTAGTCCAGCGGTCGTGGAGCACACAGATCCCTTCCTTGTAGAAGTCGCTGTCTTAGACTTCCAGAAGTGGTCCACAGCATGGGGTGATTGATAAGTTAATGGCCTAAGGTAGAAGATGAGTTATTAACTTCAAACTTTCTGCATTTTCATTCAGAGTTGAAGTGCACGTGCATGTAACTGTAGCTGTATAATACTTCTCATTCTACCTTAGGCCATGAACTTATCAATCACCCCTGCTGTGGACCACCTGGAGGTCCAAGATGCTCTTGTTACATGCATGTGCAGTTCAGCTCTTCGAGTGATGATGCAAAACACACAAAATGCTGCCTTGCCTGCTGCGTTCCACCAGCATTTTGTGTGTGTTGCTTGAATTTCCAGCATCTGCAGACTTCCTTGTGTTTAAGTGATAATGCAGAAAGTTTATGTTAATAACTCATCTCATTCTACCATAGGCCACAAACTTTTCAATCTCCCCTGCTGTGGACCACTTTTACAAAGAAGGGATCCGTATGCTCCATGACTGCTGGACTAAGTTGTGTACATGTAGGAGGGGACTATGTTGAAAAATAAATGTGCTAGGTTTTCTGAAATTGATTCCTTCTACCTTAGGTAGGCCATGAACTTATCAATCACTCCTCGTACACTGGCAAATTCACCTGCAAATCAGCACATCATTGGGAATGCTGTAGGAAAGTGAAAAATGTGGAAATTGCACCCAGGACCTCAGGGCAGCATGTATTCTGGAATAATGAGGCAGTGAGTTATCTGCACTACCCACCGCAACACCTGTGTCTCAGAATGATTAACTAATGCAGCTAAGCAACCACACCAGCACTGACCCCTCTCCCTGCATTATTGATATGACAACCAAAATCTAGGACCGTGAAAACAGGACAGAACTTGACCAAATGATTGTTGGAAACTAGCCTTTGTAGGCTCATTTGCCCTTTGACCTGGATGGAAAGAAATATGGGGAATTATCTGTTGTGGATGAATGTTTCAGAGAGCCCTATGGTCAAAGTCAATTCTACAATGGAGCCTTGGTTAAAGTTTGGCAGAAGCCTGGTGTTTCTGTCGGATTCAGAGACCAGCTCAGCCTGCGGTTCCTGTTGTAGACAGTAAGTGGTGTTTTTCTATAAGAAATACTGAGAGACCAGCAAGTTCAGAGTGAGAGGGAACAACATTCCACACAGTCATGGCATGTTGATCATTACAGTTCCAACAATTCTTTGTCTCTTCTTCCTCCTCTCTTTCCCTTGTGAAGGTACTGACATGCTGGGATGAGACTGCACTCAAAGAAATAGAGCTTTAGGTTACTCATTCATGAGATGTGAGTGTCATTGGATACATCAGACCAAAGGAATGCCTTGTGTAGAATGTTGTCAGCCTTCTCCAAAGCTGGAGCTGGACTGGTCCATAACAATACTGATCTGTACCCGTGGATCATGTTTGTGTGGGTCATGAGTGAACCACTGCCTGAGAAGACCCACCATCTTGTATGTAAGTCCTTGTGAGGCTCCCATTTAATGAGAGCTCACAGCTGAGAAGTCCTTCCCATTGACAACTCCATGATCCCAGATAACGGACAGGCATTTCATCTGATAGTCTTTCCTAGCACTGAGATACTGACAGGGAGGCCATTTAACCAATTGGAGTGATCCATTGTTTCAGGTTTGTGCTCACCTGACTGAGATAGAGTGGATATTGGATTTTGGATATCTAGTAATTTGATGTTATTTGTGTGGATGTATGGATTCATTGATCTATCTGTCAGCTCACAGTTGTCATAGGTATTTGTACTAGCTCTCTTCAACTTGCCTGGGTTTCTTGGGGCTGTAGAGCCTTCACAGGAAATCCCTGCAGTCATTATTCTTGTCAGTTTAAGATCACCAGAACCCATATCACTTACTGATGTGTAGTTTGTATCTGCAAACCTTATGTGAGATTAAAGAACACACCTAAGGCCTATGTTATTACCCAAAAGTTTAGTTTTTGGTAGCTAGTTGTCTCAGTAAGCTGTAAGTCACCACATGTAATCTATGTCGGTAGCTACTCTGAAGTGCCCTTCTGAATATCAGTGGATGTGCTGAAATGGAGCACAACACCTGTAAAATATTTACCACAGAACCTTCTGATATAGAAGCAGCCCCATTCTGAAAAAGCTGTTCAATTAACTCCTTCCCTTTTCTTTCTCTTCAGCTCTTGTTTTTTCCTTGTATTAATATCCTGCTGGAATCCATTTCCACCATTTTTTCAACATAGAACGTAGAATGTAGAACATAGTACAGCACAGTATAGCCCTTCATCCCATAACGCTGTGCTACATAATCCTACTCCACAATCAATTTAACCCTGCCCTCCTACACAAACTATTTTCGTACATGCTTCTGCTTATCTATGTCTATTAAATGTCCCCTTTGTATCAGCAATGAATTTCAGTTATTGAATTCCAGATCTTAACAAGTTGCTGTATTCAACCAAAGGAAGTCTCTGCCACTGCACCCAAGTTCTGTTGTCAACTATCCTGAAGTTGTGTAGCCCAGTTACTGGCCCTCTACCACTGGAAACTTTCTCCCTATCTAGAATATCAAAATGTATGTGCTGTCTGAGCAATAACTCAGCTGGTCCAATTTACAAACAAGTTGCTGTTTCTTTAAATGCTTATCTATCTGAAAGAATTTCAATATAATTTCAAATCAGAGCAGTTGTTAATGTGTGAAATAGTGAATCAACTTTGATGTGGTAATTACCATATATAGATATTAACACAGAAAAGAAGCAAATAAAGACGCTCAGTGGAACTTGTCTTATTAAAGTAAAGGTTGAAAACAGGAAAAAATTCTATTCTTCAAAATTGGCAGTAGATTATAGTAAATCTTACTGGTAGTCAAATGAATATCAGTTAAGTGTACTTACCCAGAAAGAACCACCCGTATGCCATGTTGTGTGCAGTATGCTCAGAGTAATCTGCTGTAAAACTGCACTGAATGTGAATGAATCTCACCACATCCTCTTGCAATAACTACGACAAAGCCAGGAAGCTACTTGTAACAAGGACAGAGCCTGAAGATATTTTTAAAATCATCCTTTGAATCATGGCTTGTGGTCAAGTAATGAATAATCAATATGATATCATTCTGGATTCTCTCTGCCAACATTAAGGATTAATGATCAGTTTGTAGAAGGGGATGAAGAGTCTACAGTTAGTCCAGCTGTGTATATACTGCAGTGCCCAGAGCACTGGCTCTAAACGACTGACTTGTCTGATAAAACTAACAAGTGATGTTTTCATGTGTAATTGAGTTTGTGTTTTTGATGGCATTGTGATTGGATTATGAGAATTTTAAACAATTTTGCATTCAGCTGCTGACTAATGGATCTCATCTTTCAGCTCTGGAGGGAAACTGAACTTGTTAGTTACCCAAGTACAGGACGTCCACTATTACAGAGAACCTTCAACGAAACCCTCTCCTCAAAGACTGACAGGCAGGGTACAACAGTGTACTTGCATTCTGTACAGTTTCTATCCTCAAACACAGTTGACCCTTTTCATGAGTTAGGTTAAAGTAATCCCTCGCAAAGGATTTATAAACACCTACTCAGGCGAAGCAAATTGTTTAATAACTGATGGGACATGAGCAAGATGCAATATAAACCAGCGCAGGAGAATCTGCACATGCTGGAAATCCAGAGCAATACACACAAAATACTAGTGGAACTCAACAGATTGGGCAGCATCAATGGAAATGAATAACCAGTTGACATATTGAGCTAAGATATCTACTGTTTATTAATTTCCATAGCTTGACCTGCTGAGTTCTTCCAGTATTTATGCAAATCAATGATTGACAGAGATATTTTCTGTGGAAAAAATCTTCCCCATATTCTGGTTAACCTTGTGCACAGTTCAAGATGAGCTGGGTACTCCCAGTACTCTACTGAGGGGGTACTGAACTGTCTTGAACAAGGTTCCCATTTATCAGAAATGGAAATAGAAACATAGAAAAACTACAGCACAATCCAGGCCCTTCAGCCCACAAAGCTGTGCTGAACATGTCCTTAGCAGAGAAATTACCTAGGGTTACCCATATTTTTTTGAGCACCATACCAGTCCAGGAGTCTCTTAAAAGACCCTATGGTATTTGCCTCCACCACCGTTGCCGGCAGCCCTTTCCATGCATTCACCACTCTCTGCGTAAAAAACTTATCCCGAAAGCTCCTTTGTACCTACTTCTAAGCACCTTAAAACTGTGCCCTCTCCTGCTAGCCATTTTAGCCCTGGGAAAAAGCCTCTGACTATCCACAGGATCAATGCCTCTCATCCTCCGTTGCCCCAAGGGAAAAAGGCTGAGTTCTCTCAACCTATTCTCATAAAGCATGCTCCCCAATTCAGGTTACATCATTGTAAATCTTCTTTGCACCCTTTCTATGGTTTCCACATCTTTCCTATAGTGAGGGGATCAGAATTGAGCACAGTACTCCAAGTGGAGTCTGACCAGGGTCCTATTTAGCTGCAACATTACCTCTTGACTCCTAAACTCAATCCCATGATTGATGAAGGCCAATGCACCGTATGCCTTCTTAACCATAGAGTCAACCGGCTCAGCAGCTTTGTTCTATGGACTCGGATGCCAAAATCCCTCTGATCTTCCACACTGCCAAGAGTCTTACCATTATTACTATATTCTGCCATCATACTGCCATCATACCAAAATGAACCACTCACACTTATCTGGGTTAAACTCCATCTGCCACTTCTCAGCCCATTTTTGCATCTTAGCAATGTCCTGCTGTAACCTCTGACAGCCCTCCACAGCATCCACAACACCTCCAACCTTCATGTCATCAGCAAATTTACTAACCCACCCCTCCACTTCCTCATCCAGTTCATTTATAAAAATCACAAGGAGAAGGGGTGCCAGAAGTGGAGTGACTGTCTACACAATGTGACTTCTAGAGCAGATCAGAGGCTGGGAATCCTGTGATGTGTAACTCACCTCCTATACCCCCAAATATATCTACAAGGCTACAAGTCTTCCCATGACTACAAGGCTTGGGTCAGAGTAGGAAAGAACGGTCTCTACTTGCCTGGGTGAGTGCAGCTTCAATAACACAAGGAGCTTGATTGACACCACACAGGACACAACTGATCACTCGACAGGCTCCCCATCCACAACTGTTTACTCACTCTATCACTAATGCACAGCAGCAGCAGTCTATCTCATCTACAGGATGCACTGCAACAACTCACCAAGACCCCTAATCAGGGACAATATCACAGCTGCACTCAGGGGGAGACATAATGGAGGGGTCAGTCACTTGCACAGAACTCAGGAACAGAAAGGGTGCATTGATGGGATTGACCTACAGTCCTCCTAATAGCCACTGGGACATTGAGGAACAGATTAAGGAAATGTGTAAAAATAATAAGGGATTGTCATGGGGGATTTCAGTTTCTCTAATATAAACTGGAACTTTCGCAGTGTAAGGGGTTTAGATGATGCAGAATTTGTTAAGTATATCCAGGAAGCTTCTTAAATTAATATGTGGACAGCCCAACGAAAGAAGGGGCCATGCTGGACCTGGTAATGAGCCTGGCCAGGTGACTGACCTTTCAGTGGCAGGGCAGTTGAGGAACAGTGACCACAACTTCTTATCTTTCAGAATAGGTATAGATAAGGATTGGTATGGTCCTTGTGGGAGAGTTTTAAATTAGAGTAGGCCAAATTATGAGGACATTAGGCAGAAACTAGGAAGCATCAATTTCTCGGTTAAGTCCACATCAGACATGTAGAAGGTGTTTAAAGGACAATTACACAGAGTACAAAAAGGTATGCTCCTGTTAGAAGGAAGGGCAGGGACAGAAAGATAAGAGAATCTTAGGTATCCAGAGAGGTGGTGAATTTGGTCAAGACGAAAACGTAAAAGCATGTGAAGCTTTGGAAATCAGGATCAAACAAAGCACATGAGAAGTATAAAGAAGCAAGAAAAGAACTAAAGAAGGGAATTCGGAAAGCCAGGATGGACCATGAACAGTCCTTGGCAAATAGGATTAAGGTGAATCCTAAGACTTTCTATACATGCATCAAGAACAAGAGGATAACTAGGGAAAGGGTGGGACTACCCAAGGATAAAGGAGGGGAAACTTGCTTGGATGCAAAGAATGTGAGTGAGATACTTAGTGAATACTTTGTTTCAGTATTTACCAAAGAAAAGGATATGGAGGACTAAGAGATCAGTGTTGAGTATATAAATACATTAGAATGTTTTGGTTATCAAGCCAAAGGAAGTGTTGAGCCTCTTAAATGAGTATTAGGGTACATAAGTACCTAGGGCCTAATGGGATTTACCCCAGGTTATTGAAGGAGGCAAGAGACAAGATTGCTGGGCCCTTGACCAGTATCTTTGTGTCCTCTTTAGCCACAGGCAAGGTCCTGGAGGACTGGTGAGTGGCTAACATTGAACCTCTATTTAAGAAGGGAGCAAGGAGGAATCCAGGTATTTAAAGACCAGCATAAATAGAGAAATTGCTGGAAAAAATTCTTTGGGATGGGATATATGAGCATTTGGAAATGCATGGCCTAAATAGGGAGAACCAATATGGTGTTGTGGAAGGGAGGTTGTGTCTTACCAACTTGATTGGGATTTTTGACAACATGATGAGAGATTGATGAGGGTAGGGCAGTGGATGTTGCCTACATGGATTTTAGTGAAGTGTTTGACAAAGTTCTTCATGGGAGGCTAATCCAGAAGATTAAGATGCATGGGGTCTGGGGTGAATTGATTGTTTGAATTCAGAACTGGATTGTGGATAGAAGTCAGAGGGTGGTGGTTGAAGGGACTTACTTAAACTGGAGGTCTGTAATTTGTGGTGTTCCACAGGGATCTATGCTGGGATCTCTGCTGTTTGTGATGTACATAAATGACCTGGATGAAAATGTAGATGGATGGGTTAATATGATTGCAGATGATACCATGATTGCTGGAGTGGTGTGTAGTGTAGAAAACTGGCAAAGCACAATATAAGTAATTTGCAGATATGAACTGAGAAATGGCAGATTGAGTTTAACCCAGATAAGTGTGAGGTGTTGCAATTTGGTAGGGCAAATGCAAGGTGACAGTACACTGTTAGCTACAAGAAGTGAGCAGAAAGGTCATTAAAACCTTAAGACTAAAATACATGACCAATCAAGAATCTATCATCCCCTGCCTTAAGTATACATATAGACCTGGTCTCCACAACTGCCTGTGGCAAAGAATTACACATATTCACCACCATAGAACCATAGAACATTACAGCATAGAAACAGGCCTTTTGGCCCTTTTTGGCTGTGCCGAACCGTTTTTCTGCCTAGTCCCACCGACCCGCACCTGGACCATATCCCTTCATACACCTCTCATCCATGTACCTGTCCAAGTTTATTTTAAATGTTAAAAGTGAGCCCACATTTGCCACTTCATCTGGCAGCTCATTCCACACTCCCAGCACTCTCTGTGTGAAGAAGCCCCTCCTTATGTTCCCTTTAATCTTTACTCCCTTCACCCTGAACCCATGTCGTCTATTTTTTTTTCTCCCCTAGCCTCAGTGGAAAAAGCCTGCTTGCATTCACTCTATCTATACCCATCATTAGCCCTCTGACTAAAGAAATTCCTCCTCTTCTTCATTCCAAAGGACACCCCTCTATACTAAGGCTGTGTCTTCTGGTCTTAGGCTCTCCCACCACAGGAAACGATCTCTCCATATTTACTCTATCAAGACCTATCACCATTTGATAGGTTCCGATGATGTCACCCCTCATAGTTCTGAATTCTAGTGAATACAGGCCCAGAGCTATCTAACACTCTTCATATGATGTCGTTTAATCCTGGAAGTATTTTTGTGGGCCTCCTTTGAAGCCTCTCCAGTTTCAGCACATCCTTTCCAAGATAAGGAACACAAAACTGCTCACAATACTCCAAGTGAGGCATCTCCAGTGCTTTATAAAGTCTTGAAATTTCATCCTTACTTTTATATTCTAGTCCTCTTGACATTAATGCTAACATTGCATTTCCCTTTCTCACCACGGACTCAAATTTAAGGAATCCTGCAGAAGAACTCCCAATTCCGCGTGCACCTCAGTTCTTGTATTTTCTCTCCGTTTAGAAAATACTCAACCTTTTCATTTCTTCTATTAAAGTGCATGACCAGACACTTCCCAACACTGTATTCTATCTGTCATTTCTTTGCCCATTCGCTTCATCTGTCTAAGTCCTTTTGTAGCCTCTCTACTCCCTCAAAACTACCTGCTCCTTCACCTATCTTCACATCATCTGCAAACTTTGCAACAAAACCATTAATTCCATCATCCAAATTATTAACATATAATGTAAAATGAATCAATCCCTACACAGACCCCTGTGAAACACAACTAGACACTGGCTGCCAACTAGACAAGGCTTCCTTTACTCCCACTCTTGGCCTCCTGTCAATCAGCCATTGCTTTATCCATGCTAGGGTCTGCCCTGTAATACCATGGTTTCATAGCTTGTTAAGCAGCATCATGTGTGGCACCTTATAAAAGGCCTTCTGAACCTCTAAATACATAACATCAACCTTTGTCTATCCTGCTTGTTATTTCTTCAAATAATTCCGACAGATTTGTCAGGCAATATTTTCGAGTAAACCATGCTGAATATGGCCTATTTTATCATGTGCCTCCAGGTACCCTGAAAACAATTAACAATTGACAATTGACTTCAACATCTTCCCAACTACTGAGGTCAGACTAATTGGACTGTAATTTCTTTTCTCCTGTCTCTCTCCCATATTGAAGAATGGAGTGACATTTGCTATTTTCCAGTTAATAGACAATAGACAATAGGTGCAGAAGTAGACCATTCGGCCCCTCGAGTCTGCACCACCATTCTGAGATCATGGCTGATCATTCACTATCAATACCCAGTCCCTGCCTTGTCCCCATATCCCTTGATTCCCCTATCCATCAGATATCTATCCAGCTCCTTCTTGAAAGCATCCAGAGAATTGGCCTCCACCGTCTTCCGAGGCAGTGCATTCCACACCTCCACAACTCTCTGGGAGAAGTTTTTCCTCAACTGTTTTAAATAACTGACCTCTTATTCTCAATCCATGCCCTCTGGTACTGGACTCTCCCAACATCTGGAACATATTTCCTGCCTCAATCCTATCAAATCCTTTAATTATCTTAACCGTTTCAATCAGATCCCCTCTCAATCTCCTCAATTCCAGCGTGTACAAGCCCAATCTCTCCAATCTCTCTGCGTAAGACAGCCCTGCCATCCCAGGAATCAACCTAGTGAATCTACGCTGCACTTCCTCAATTGCCAGAATGTCCTTCCTTAAACCTGGAGACCAAAACTGTACACAATATTCCAGGTGTGGTCTCACCAGGGCCCTGTACAAATGCAAAAGAACATCCTTGCTCTTGTATTCAATTCCCCTTGTAACAAAGGCCAACATTCCATTTGCCCTCTTCACTGCCTGTTGCACTTGCTCATTCACCTTCATTGACTGGTGAACTAGGACTCCTAGGTCTCTTTGCATTTCTCCCTTACCTAACTCGACACCGTTCAGACAATACTCTGCCCTCTTGTTCCTGCTTCCAAAGTGGATAACTTCACATTTATTCACATTGAATGACATCTGCCAAGTATCTGCCCACTCACCCAGCCTATCCAAGTCTCCCTGTATTCTCCTAACGTCCTCTTCGCATGTCACACTGCCACCCAGTTTAGTATCGTCAGCAAACTTGCTGATATAGTTTTCAATGCCCTCATCTAAAAGTTGTCCTGAAACATTCCAGAATTTAGTGGTTCTCGGAAGATCATTACCAATGTCTCCACAATTTCATCTGCCACCTCTTTCAGAACTCTGGGGTGTACACCATCTGGTCCAGGTGACTTATCTACCTTCAGAGCTTATAGTTTCCCAAGAACCTTTTTCCTAGTAACGGTAACTTCACACACTTCACGATTCCACCATGCTTCCACAGTGAAGACTAATTCAAAATACTTATTCAGTTCATCTGCCATTTCATTGTCCCCCATCACTACCTCTCCAGCATCATTTTCCAGTGGTCTAATATCCATTCTTAAGTCTCTTTTACACATTATAGAAACATAGAAACATTGAAAACCTACAGAATAATTCAGGTGTTTCAGCCCACAATGCTGTGCCAAACATACACGAACATTTTGAAATTACCTAGAGTTACCAATAGCCATCTATTTTTCCAAGCTCATGTTCCTATCTAGGAGTCTCTTAAAAGACCCTATCCGCCTCCACCACTGTTGCTGGCAGCCCATTCCACACACTCACCACTCTCTGTGTAAAAAACTTACCCCTGACATCTCCCCTGTACCTACTTCCAAGCACCTTAAAACTGCCCTCTCATGTTAGCCACTTCAGCCCTGGGAAAAAGCCTCTGACTATCCACATGATCAATGCCTCTCATCATCTTATGCCCATCTATCAAGTCACCTCTCATCCTCTGCCGCTCCAAGGAGAAAAGGCCGAGTTCACTCAACCTATTCTCATAAGGCATGCTCCCCAATCCAGGCAACATCCTTGTTAATCTCCTCTACATCCTTTCTATATTTTCCACATCCTTCCTGACCAGAACTCAAAGTGGGGTCTGACCAGGGTCCTACTGTATATAGCTGTAACATGAAATTATGTATCTGAAAAATCTTCTGGTATCCTTTTTAATATAATTGGCTAGCTTGCTTTCAAGTTCCATGTTTACCTTCTTAGTGCTTTTTTTGTTGCCTTCTGTTGGTTTTTGAAAGTTTCCCAATCCTCTAACTTCCCATTTATTTCCGCTCTTTGTCCTCTCTTTGGCTTATACGTTGGCTTTGACTTCTCTTGTCAACTATGGTTGTGTCATCTTGCCTTTAGAATACTTCTTCTTCTTTGAGATGTATATATCCATAATTATATTATGTATAATTGCTTTCAGAACTCCAGCCATTGATGCTCTGCCATCATCCCTGACAGCATTCTTTTCCAATCAATTCTGGACAACTTTTCTGTCATGCTTCTGTAATTCCATTTACTCCACTGCAATACTGATACATCTGACTTTAGCTTCTCCTTATCAAAATTCAGGGTGAATTTGATTATATTATGATCACTGGCCTCTAAGGGTTCTTTTACCATAAGCTCTTTAATCAATTCTGGTTCATGCACAACGCACAATCCAGAATAGCTGATATCCTAGTAGGCTCAAACACTAACTGCTCTAAAAAGACATCTCGTAGCCACTCTAGAAATTCCTCCTTTTGGAATGCAACACAAACCTAATTTTCCCAATCTACCTGCATATTTAAATCTCCCATCATTATTGTATCATTGCCTGTTTGGCTTGCATTTACTATTTCTTATTGCAATTTGTAGACCACATCATAAACTCATCCTTAGGGGTCTGAATACAACTTCCATCAGGGTCTTTTTACCCTTCAGTTTATTAGCTTTATCCACAGTGATTCAACACCTTCTGACTCTATATCACCTCTTTCTAATGGTTTGATTTAATCTTTTACCAACAGAGCAATGCCATCCCCTTTGCTTTCCTGCCTGTCCTTTCAATACGATTTGTATCCTTGGACATTAAGCTCCCCGTTAAACATAGAAACATAGATACATAGAAAACCTACAGCACAATACTGCACAAAGTTGTGCCAAACTTGTCCCTACCTTAGAAATTACTAGGCTTACCCATAGCCCTCTATTTTTCTAAGCTCCATGTACCTATCCAAAAGTCTTTTAAAATACCCTATCATATCCACCTCCACCACCGTTGCTGGCAGCCCATTCCACGCACTCACCTCTCCCTGAGTAAAAAACATAATGACAACCCTGATGTCTCCTCTGTACCTACTCCCCAGCACCTTAAACCTGTGTCCTCTTGTGGCAACCATTCCAGCCCTGGGAAAAAGCCTCTGACTATCCACACAATCAATGCCTCTCATCATCTTATACAACTCTATCAGGTCACCTCTCATCCTCTGTCATTCCAAGGAGAAAAGGCCAAATTCACTCAACCTATTCTCATAAGGCACGCTCCCTAATCCAGGCAATCCAGGCAATATCCTTGTAAATCTCCTCTGCACCCTTACTGTGGCTTCCGCATCCTTCCTGTACTGAGGCGACCAGAACTGAGCAGAGTACTCTAAATGGGGTCTGACCAGGGTCCTATACAGCAACAACATTACCTCTCGGCTCCTAAACTCAATCCCACGATTGATGAAGGCCAATGCACCATATGCCTTCTTAACCACAGAGTCAACTTACACAGCTGCTTTGAGTATCCTATGGACTCGGACCCCAGGATCGCTCTGATCATCCACACTGCCAAAAGTCTTACCATTAATACTGTATTCTGCCATCATATTCGACCTACCAAAATGAACCACTTCACACTTATCTGGGTTGAACCCTATCTGCCACTTCTCAGCCCAGTTTTGCTTCCTATCAATGTCCCGCTGTAACCTCTGACAGCCCTCCACACTATCCACAACACCTCCAACCTTTGTGTCATCAGCAATCTTACTAACCCATCCCTCCACTTCCTCATCCAGATCATTTATAAAAATCACGAAGACAGCCACGATTCAGTGAAGCCTACAATCATACATCCCAATCTGTAACTGTGCTATCTCTACCTTATTCTGTATACAGTGTGCATTCAAATATAACAAGTTCAGTTCTGTATTCACACTTCTCTATTTTGTTCACATTTTATGTTGCAACTCATTCTGTTGACAATTTTATCCCTATCACTGGGATCCAAGTTCATAGCTCCTTGAAAGTGGATAGGATGATTAAGGATGCTTATGGAATGAATGCATTAGTAGAGGCACTGAGTTCAAAAGTCAAGAGATTATGTTGCAACTTTATAAATTAGACCACATCTGGAGGACTGCATACAATTCCAGTCAACCACTATATGAAGGATGTTGTGGCTTCGGAGAGGGTGCAGAAGTTTACCAGGATGCTACCTAGTTTAGAGAGAATGTGCTATCATGAGAGACTGGATAAACTTGGGTTGTTTTCTCTGGAGTGGCGGAGGCTGACGGGAGATCTAATAGAGGTTTTTAAGTCAGAGAGTCATGGATGTTTGGAATGCACTGCCTGGTATGCTAATAGAGGCAAACACATTGGAGGCTTTTAAGAGTTGTTTGGATGAGCACATGGATGCAAGGAAAATGGAAGGATATGGTCATGGTGTAGATTGGATGGATGTTTTTGATTTGCTTTTTACCTGGTTCAGCACAACTTTGTGGGTCTAGTGGTCTGGTCCTGTACCGTACTGTTCTATGTTTTAAAGTCCTAGAACTCCCTCCTTGACAACACTTTGAGTGTACCCATAGATGAGGAACTGTAGTGGTTCGAGAAGGCAACTCACCACCACCTTCTCAAGAGGAAGTACCTTCTCCAGTACCAGAGGGCATGGATTGAGAATAAGAGGTCAGTTATTTAAAACAGAGTTGAGGAAGAGCTTCTTCTCCCAGAGAGTTGTGGAGGTGTGGAATGCACTGCCTCGGAAGACGGTGGAGGCCAATTCTCTGGATGCTTTCAAGAAGGAGCTGGATAGATATCTGATGGATAGGGGAATCAAGGGATATGGGGACAAGGCAGGGACTGGGTATTGATAGTGAATGATCAGCCATGATCTCAGAATGGCGGTGCAGACTTGAGGGGCCGAATGGTCTACTTCTGCACCTATTGTCTATTGTCTAAGTAGGAATGGGTGAATAAATGCTGGACTTTCTGATTGAATAAAAGAAGAGGCAACACTACCTTCTGCCACAGGGAGCCTGAAAACAAAGCTTGGAGAACCTCTCTGGTGGTTGAAGTCTAGAAAATTGGACAGCAGCAGTGTTGGGATAAACATGACTACAGAGTATTCTATTTACTTCTAGAGACAATAGACAGGGACAGAATTAGTAGTTACTTAGACAAGTGCAAATTGTTTAGAGAAAGCCAGCATGCAAATATCAAGAACAAATTGTGCTTATCTAACCTGTCCACATTTCCCCTGCTGAGACTGTTCAGTTCCAGATGATGGTTTGTTTCACTAACAAAGAGATTGACTGTAAGCTTGTATGATTAAGCACCAAAAAGATTGAAGAGGAAATTGACTCTGATGTATGAATAGATTTCCATAAGGACTATGATGGAATGTAACATTATAGATTAGAGACCATCAGTAAATGAGGTCGCAACAGCACAAACACAAAAATGGTTCAGTAGCAAAAATGGAGGTCTCCCTGGGATCAGCAAAAATAACCCAAGACTAAATTTAAGAATATATTAATGACTTGCACTGTATACAGGGCAGGTGGCAGTGTATTTGGGTGAATAGTAACAGACAACAAGAGATTGCAAGTAGGCAGGTGGAATGAGTAAGTAACATGAGAATTGTGGCATAACATTTAGTAGTAATAAACTAGAAGTCACAGTTCCACAGGAATATGTGGGGGCATGATTGATAAAGATTAAAATTAACTGTATTTGTCATATGTAAACCGAAGCTTTGAAACTTACAGTAACATGCATCATTTGTGTCAATGGCCAACACAGTCCAAAGATTGTCCTGGATGGCCTGCAAGTGTCACTATGCTTCTGGCGATACAGCCATGACTCGCTAAACCAACCTGCATGTCTTTTAGGATGTGGCAGGAAACTGGAACACCCAAAGTAAACCCACATGGTCATGATGAGAATGTACAACCTCCTCACAGAGAGTGGCGGGTATTAAACCCAGGTCACCATTGCTGAAAACATTATGCTAACCACTACACTACCATGCTGTTTACATCAGTTGTTGAAAGTGGGAAGTGAAGGAGGCAATGAGAAAGTAAATAAATACAAGAAAGGGAGAAAATCATGATGCGCCTTTATGAAACCCTTGATCAAACATAAGGATAAGAGGGGCTTTAGAGACTGTGCACTCAAGATATCTAAAAAATAATTCCTGAGATGAACAACTATGGATAAACTGGTGAGATAGGGAGTTAGTTACTTTGAAATAGAGGGTCTGCAAGGGGACATGGCAAAAGTATTGGAAATCATGGCGATTTGGATATTCAGACACAGGAATGGCAGGATTGTACTGGATATTTACCATATTGTCTAGATTAGAACATTTCCATTAGGAGGTGAGACCGGAATGGGCTAGAGCTGTTTTCTCTGGAGTGGAGGATGGTGGGGGTTGCTGATAGAGAGGCACAGCTATGAAGGGCAAGATCAGGCGGATGGTAAGAAACGTCTCCTCATAGAAAAGGTGCATATAACCAGAGGGAATAGGTTTAAGACAATGGGTAAGCGGCTTAGGGCGATTTGAGAAGGATTGTTTCATTTCAAGTTCAAGGAAATGAAACAATATTCCTCTGGACTGCAGTGCAGCCAAACATATATCACATACAGCACATAAAGCAAAATATTACCATAAATAAGTTAATAAAATATAATTCAGAATGCATGTAGTGCACAGCACAGGTAAATAGTAAACCATACAGTAAACAGCAAACAGCTCATTATCTTAATGACATGACCTTGTCATGAGTTGTGGCAGTGTATTCATTAGTCTCACAGCCTGAGGGAAGAAGTTGTTACTCAGTCGGGCAGTCCTAATCCTGAAGCTTCTGTACCTCTGTCCTAATAGAAGTGGGTCAAAGAGATTGTTGGATGAGTGGCAAGGACCCTCTACAATGCGTCAGGCCCCTCGTCTCAATGTTCCCAGTAAATGTCACAAATAAGAGGGAGGGAGATCCAGTGATCCTCTCTGCAGTTTTTATGATCTTCTGTAGGGTTTTATCTCACCTTACTGCCTGAATGTCTGGTGGAGGCAATTATTCTGTCAAGGTTTATGAAGTATTTTGACAAGTACTCACATCACTAAGAATTTGAAGGGTGCAGACCATGTTCTGGGAAATGGGATTTGTCTCAATGGGTGTTTGATGGTCAATATGATCTAGCTGTCCTGTTGTTTCTATGCTCTAAGACTCAAGGCAGAGTAGGGAGAAACTATTGTTCATCTAAAGAAGATAGAATGTAGGTACGGAGAGAAGAAACAAATTTTCATGTGGACGGAATTTCAAAAAAGTGATGTCCAGGATCTGGAACACAATACCATGGGAAGTCATTACTGTTCCTCTCCACGTCTTCTGGTGCATCAGATGCCAACCATACCATTTCTTTATCTTTTTTTTAAAATCATTTGTCTATTTTTACACGGCCAAGATGCTAGCTTGATGCTCAATCCAGCATAGATGGTAAGTGTGCAAGGACAACTCCCCTCCAAGTCTGGTGCAAGTGCCACTGCATCACTGGCCATTCACGTAGAATTGGATAAGGATCTGAAAGGAAAGAATTTGTAGGCTGTGCGGAGAAGGAGTGAGAGAATAGAACATGCATAGTCTTAATGGTTTTAGAGCAGAATAGAGGATTTCTCTGTGGCCAATCAACATTACCTAACAAAAATCCATCTCATGTTGCCTTGGTGTGTGCACAAAAGATTCTTCCTTTGATTTCTTATGTGGAAATAATTGGCTGGTGGTCTTCCTCTAGTTTAATCCTGCCAGTAGGAATGGCAGATAATTCTTCAGCATTATAGGGCCTCCTCCAATTTTGAAATGTTCTGCATTCTCTATTGGAGGCCAGATATCATTCTAGAAGGACCAAGTTACTCACAAAGGTTCTAGAATAAATGGGGCATGGAGGTTTAAAGTGGGTAAACTCTGTTAGGAAATACATCCAGACAAAATTCTTTGATATCTTGTTAAATGTATCCTAAACATGATAGAGTGCAGTTTATGTTCCCTTTTACTCAAATTTCCTTACAGCAGAGAAAGAGGCCATTAAGGTCACAGTAAATACCTTTCCCTCCTACATGTTGATCAAGTCTTCCCAGTTGATCTTCCCTCCCCTTACGTTGGAGGGAACATACAACAAGTCAATTAAGCTATAGGGCAGTTCATTGTTTGAGATGTGAGAGAGCCGTATGAGGTCACAGGAGAACATAAAAACTCTCTACAGCCATCACTGGAGTTCAGGATCAAACCCAAGCCTTTAGAACTGTGAAACTGCAGGTCTACAGCAGATGCTAACTTATTGACTCTTCACACAGCCCTGGAACATCCGGACTGCAAAGCTGCATAAATCAGGGTGCTCTTTATCAATTACAGCTCAGCATTTAACACCATCATCCCCTCAAAACTAATCAGTAAATTCCAAGACAACGCTGTTGTGGGCTCTATCAAAATCAGCATACGGGAGGGAGATAGAAAACTTGGCTTAGTAATGTAATAATAATCTTAATAAGACCAAGGAACTGATGGTAGACTTCCTGAGAAGGAAAGCAGAGATCCATTACCCAGTAATCATTGGAGGATCAGAGGTGGAGAGGGTTAGTAACATTAAATTCCTGGGTGCCACTATCTTAGAGGACCTGTCCTGGATCTATCATATACATATTATTACTAAAAAAGCGTGACTGCACCTCTACTTCCTCAGGATTCTGCAGAGATTTGGTATGTCAACAAAAACCTTGGAAAACTTCTTTAGCTTTGTGGTGGAAAGTGTGCTAATTGGTTGCATTACAGCCTGGTATGGGAACACCAATACCTTTGAGCAGAAAAACCTACAAAAGATAATGGACTTGTCCCAGTACATCCCAAACATTGAGCACATCTACATGAAACATTATTGTAGAAAAGCAGCATCCATCATCAAAGATTCTTACCACTCTGGCCATGCTCTTTTCTCACTGCTGCCAACAGGTAGAAGGTACAAGTGCCTCAGGACTCACAGCACCAGGTTCAAGAATGGTTGTTGCCCTTCAACTATCAGGCTTTGAACAAAAGAGGGCAGCTATATAGGACCCTGTTCAGACATCACTTGGAGTACTGTGTTCAGTTCTGTTCACTTCACTACAGGAAGGATGTGAAAGTCATAGAAAGGGTGCAAAGGAAATCTGCAAGGATGTTGCCTGGATTGGGGAGCATGCCTCATGAGAATAGGTTGAGTGAATTTGACCTTTCCTCCTTGGAGCAAAGGAGGATGAGAGGTGACTTGATAGAGGTGTAAAAGATGATGAGGGATATTGATCGTGTGGATAGTCAGAGGCTTTTTCCCAGGGCTAAAGTGGTTGCTACAAGAGGGCACAGGTTAAAGGTGCTGGGGAGTAGGTACAGAGGAGATCTCGGGGGTAAGTTTGTTTACTCAGAGAGTGGTGATTGCGTGGAATGGGCTGCCGGCAATGGTGGTGGATGCGGATACAATAGGGTCATTAAGAGGCTTTTAGATAGGTGCATAGAGCTTCGTAAAGAGACTTTTGGATAGGTACATGGAGCTTAGAAAAATAGAGGGCTATAGGAAAGCCTAGTAATTTCTAAGGTAAGGACACGTTCGACACCCCTTTGTGGGCTGAAGGGCCTGTATTGTGCTGTAGGTTTTCTATGTTTTCTAATTGACTCTGTTATATTGTTATTTCATATAACCATATACCAAGCACAGCACGGAAACAAGTCATTTCGGCCCTCCTAGTCTGTGCCGAACTCTTAATCTCACCTAGTCCCACCTACCCGCACTCAGCCCATAACCCTCCACTCCTTTCCTGTCCATATACCTATCCAATTTTACCTTAAATGACACAACTGAACTGGCCTCTACTACTTCTACAGGAAGCTCATTCCACACAGCTATCACTGTCTGAGTAAAGAAATACCCCCTCGTGTTTCCCTTCTGCCCCCTAACTCTCAAATCATGTCCTCTCATTTGAATCTCCCCTACTCTCAATGGAAACAGCCTATTCACGTCAACTCTATCTATCCCTCTCAAAATTTTAAATACCTCGATCAAATCCCCCCTCAACCTTCTACGCTCCAATGAATAGAGACCTAACTTGTTCAACCTTTCTCTTTAACTTAAGTGCTGAAACCCAGGTAACATCCTAGTAAATCGTCTCTGCACTCTCTCTAATTTATTGATATCTTTCCTATAATTCGGTGACCAGAACTGTACACAATATTCCAAATTTGGCCTTACCAATGCCTTGTACAATTTTAACATTACATCCCAACTTCTGTACTCAATGCTCTGATTTACAAAGGCCAGCATTCCAAAAACCTTCTTCACCACCCTATCTACATGAGACTCCACCTTCAGGGAACTATGCACTGTTATTCCTAGATCTCTCTGTTCCACTGCATTACTCAATGCCCTACCATTTACCCTGTATGTCCTATTTGGATTATTCCTGCCAAAATGTAGAACCTCACACTTCTCAGCATTAAACTCCATCTGCCAACATTCAGTCCATTCTTCTAAACAGCATAAATCTCTCTGCAAGCTTTGAAAACCCACCTCATTATCCACAACACCTCCTACCTTAGTATCATCGGCATACTTACTAATCCAATTTACCACACCATCATCCAGATCATTTATGTATATTACAAACAACATTGGGCCCAAAACAGATCCCTGAGGCACCCCGCTAGTCGCCGGCCTCCATCCCGATAAACAATTATCCATCACTACTCTCTGGCATCTCCCATCTAGCCACTGTTGAATCCATTTTATTACTCCAGCATTAATACCTAACGACTGAACCTTCTTAACTAACCTTCCATGTGGAACTTTGTCAAAGGCCTTGCTGAAGTCCATATAGACTGCATCCACTGCCTTACCCTCGTCAACATTCCTTGTAACTTCTTCAAAAAATTCAATAAGGTTTGTCAAACATGATCTTCCACACACAAATCCATGTTGACTGTTCCTAATCAGACCCTGTCTATCCAGATAATTATATATACCATCTCTAAGAATATTTTCCATTAATTTACCCACCACTGATGTCAAACTGACAAGTCTATAATTGCTAGGCTTACTTCTAGAACCCTTTTTAAACAATGGAACCACATGAGCAATACGACAATCCTCCGGCACAATCCCCGTTTCTAATGACATCTGAAAGATCTCCATCAGAGCTCCTGCTATCTCTACAGAAACTTCCGTCAAGGTCCTGGGGAATATCCTGTCAGAACCCGGAGATTTATCGACTTTTAAATTTCTTAAAAGCACCAGTACCTCCACCTCTTTAATTGTCATAGGTTCCATTACTTCCTTACTTGTTTCCCACACCTTACACAATTCAATATCCTTCTCCTTAGTGAATACCGAAGAGAAGAAATCGTTCAAAATCTCTCCCATCTCCCTCGGCTCCACACGTAGCTGACCACCCTGATTCTCTAAGCGACCAATTTTATCCCTCACTATCCTCTTGCTTTTAATATAACTGTAGAAACCTTTCAGATTTACTTTCACCTTATTTGCCAAACCAACCTCGTATCTTCTTTTAGCTGTTCTAATCTCTTTCTTAAGATTCCTTTTACATTCTTTATCTTCCTCGAGCAATTCCTTTACTCCAGGCTGCCTACATCTATTGTAGACATCCCTCTTTTTCCGAACCAAGTTTCTAGCATCCCTTGAAAACCATGGTGCTTTCAAACCTTTAACCTTTCCTTTCAACCTAACAAGAACATAAAAATTCTGTACCCTCATAATTTCACCCTTAAATGACCTCCATTTCTCTATTACATCCTTCCCATAAAACAACTTGACCCAATCCACTCTCGCTAAATCCCTTCGTATCTCCTCAAAGTTAGCCTTTCTCCAATCAAAAATCTCAACTCTAGGTCCAGTCCTGTCCTTCTCCATAATTATATTGAAGCTAATGCTATTGTGATCACTGGACCTGAAGTGCTCCCCAACACATACATCTGTCAGCTGACCTATCGCATTCCCTTACAGGAGATCCAAAACTGCCCCATCTCTAGTCAGTACTTCTATGTATTGTTGCAAAAATCTATCCTGCACACATTTCACAAACTCTAAACCATCCAGCCCTTTTACAGAATGAGCTTCCCAATCTACGTGTGGAAAATTAAAATCTTCCACAATCACCACCTTGTGTTTACTACAAATATCTACTATCTCCTTACACATTTGCTCTTCCAACTCACGCTCCCCATTAGGTGGCCTATAATACACTCCTATCAGTGTTACTACACCTTTCCCATTCCTCAATTCCACCCAAATAGTCTCCCTAGAGGAGCTCTCTAATCTATCCTTCCAAAGCACCGCCATAAGATTTTCTCGGACAAGCAATGCAACACCTCCTCCTCTGGCCCCTCCTACTCTATCACACCTGAAGCAACTAAATCCAGGAATAGTTAGTTGCCAATCACACCCTTCCTGCAACCATGTTTCACTAATAGCTACAACATCATAATTCCAGGTATCAATCCACGCTTTAAGCTCATCCACCTTTCTTACAATGCTCCTAGCACTAAAATAGATACATTTAAGATACTCTCCACCTCCTCCTCTCTTTTCATCCCTAACAATGCATTCAAAATTATTATCCTTTTCTTTCTTCTCCCCTACATCTTCGGGCTGAGCGCATCCCTTCTCCATCACCTGCCTTTCCTCCCTCACACACTGTCTACTTACTTGCTCTACTGGTGAACTAACCTCCTCTCCCATAGTTTCCTCAAATTGATTCCTGCCCCCCCATCTTACTAGTTTAAAGTCTGCCCTGTAGCCCTAGCAAACCTCCCTGCTAGGATATTGGATCTCCCAGGATTCAAGTGTAACCTGTCCTTCTTGAACAGGTCACGCCTGCCCCAGAAGAGGTCCCAATGATCCAGAAACTTGAATCCCTGCCCCCTGCTCCAATCCCTCAGCCACGCATTCATCCTCCACCTAATCCCATTCTGACTCTCACTGTCGCGTGGCACAGGCAGTAATCCCGAGATTACTACCTTTGCGGTCCTTCTTCTTAACTGCCTTCCTAACTCTCTATACTCTCATTTCAGGACCTCTTCCCCTTTCCTACCTATGTCATTGGTACCTACATGTACCACGACCTCTGGCTCCTCACCCTCCCACTTCAGGATATCTTGGACACGGTCAGAAATGTCCTGAACCCTGGCACCAGGGAGGCAAACTACCATTCGGGACCCGATCACCTCCACATGTCTGAACCCCTGACTATTGAGTCCCCTATTACTATGGTCCTCTTTCTTCTATCCCTACCCTTCTGAGCTACAGGGCCGTCCTCTGTGCCAGAGGCCCGGCCACTGTCACTTCCTCCAGCTAGGCTGTCCCCCACAACAGTACTCAAACATGAGTACTTATTGTCAAGGGGTACAGCCACTGGGGTACTCTGTAGTACCTGCCTCTTCCCCTTCCTGACCGTGACCCACCTATCTGCCTCCCGTGGCCCCGGAGTGACCACCTGCCTGTAACTCCTCTCTATCACCTCCTCACTCTCCCTGACCAGGCGAAGGTCATCGAGCTGCAGCTCCAGTTCCCTAACTCGGTCCCTCAGGAGCTGCAGTTTGGCACACCTGACGCAGATGTGGACGTCTGGGAGGCTTGGAGACTCCAGGATCTCCCACATCCGACACCGAGAACAACAAGCTGCCCTCACACTCATACTTCCCAAATAACTGAAAATAACAAGGAGAACTAAAAGATAAGCCTACTGTGCCCTCTTCCGGCTAAGCCCTCTGAGCCCAAGCCCTACACTCTGCTCCCGGCTCACTCCGGGAGCATATATTTAACAAAATGAGAATTGGGCTTGCAAACATGCAGTATGAATTTATAAATTAGAACCAGGAGTAGGAAACCAGCCTTCAGTTAATTCTGCTGTATAACAATATCATGTCCCATCCTATTATAATCTCTTTGTTGCAATTATGCCTACCCTGCTCACCATTTGCAGATTGAGCATGTATCTGCCTCAATCTTAGACATGTCAAAAGTTTGTGATTGCATGGCTCAGAGGGAAAGGGAATTGTAACATATGCTCTGATATTTAGAGTCATGCTCTGGTCAGCTCCCACTCAGTTCAAGCAGAAAGCCTGTACAGAGCAGCAAATGCAGTGTATTTCCTGTGATCACTGGGGAGTGATTCAGTACATTGGCAGTGATTTGTAGCAGCTACAGTAGGAAAGAAAACCATAAATCTGAAATAAAAATTCTGGAAACACTCAGCTGTCGGGCAGAAAGTTAGGCAAAGTCAATAAAACTAAGAAACAGAGCTGTCCCAGAATTTCAGAACAGCCCTTTCTGACATCACTGTCCTCCATGCCCTTCTCTTTGGTGAATACTGATGTGAAGTATTCATTTAGTACCTCACCCATGTCCTCTGTTCCAGTCATTAGTTCCCTCCTTCATCCTTGAATGGTTCTATCCTCTCTCTTGTTGCTGCCTTGTCATTAATGTATACATAAAAAGTCTTGATTTTCTCTTTAGTTCTGCTCTGCAAGGGAATTTCATGGCCCCTTTAACCCTCCTAATTCCCTGTGTAACCTCTCTCTTGCTTCATTTATATTCTTCAAAAACCTCTGTCCAATTTCAGCTTCTGAACCTTGCATGCTCCCTTTTAACTTTTAGCTAACTTTTCAACATCTTTGACCATCCAGGGGTCCTGAACCTTGCCATCCTCATCTTTCTTCCTCACAGGAACATGTTGGACCTGATTTCTGACCAACTAGCCTTTGAAATAATGCCCACATGTCTTATGTGGACTTGCCCAATTCAAGCCGCACCCATTTTTCTATCCTAGGCTCTTGCCTAATACTGTTGTGATGAGTCCTTTCCCAATTTAGCAACTTCACTCTTATCCAGAATTTACAGACTTATGATCACTGTTTCCAAAATCTTCCCCACTGTTTCTGATCACTCATTATGGTTTAGTAAGGCCCTTTACCTGAAAGGATAATGTACATCCTATCTCAAGAAACCCACCTATTATTTCTTGTCCCATCTAAGCCTCTTGCACTAAGAAGTTGCAGTCAATATTGGGGAAGTTAAATTAGTCTCCTATCTTGTTGCTTTTACATCTACCCATGATCTGCCAATGTATCTGTTCCTCTGTCTCCTGCTGGCTATTGGCAATCTCATCACAGTGATTAGACCGTATTTATTCTTGAGCTCTAGCTATATTGTCTCATCAGATGAACCTTCAAGGATATCCTCTCTAAGTATCACTGTGCCATTCTTACTGATCGTTACTGGAACTCTCCCTCCTCTCTCACATCCTTCTCTATTGCACCTGAAACATCTGAGTCCTGGAGTACTGAACTGTCAGTTCTGCCCTACTCCCGGTTCCTCCCCTTGCAGTCCTCTCACTCTCACAATACTTTAAACCCTCTTGAGTGGCACCAGTGAACCTCCGTGGGAGGATATCTGGTTTAGGAGTAAAATACTTTCATGTGCTTCTTTCTTTCCCTGGAAGAGAGTCCAGTAAAACATGCATCTGAAACCCTCCCTTTTGTACCAGCTCCTTAGCTCCATTTTACAATACTATTTTTATATTTCTTTCCCAGGATGTCATCCTTATCTTAGAAGTTCTGTGTTCTAATGTATTTATTTTAGAGACACAGCAAGGCCCTTCCAGCTCAATGAGTCCATTCCACTCAAGGAACCTACTAACCAATATGGTTTTGTAATGTGAGAATAAATAGAGCATCCAGAGGTCATGCGTGCATTCATGGGGAAAATGTACAAACATCATGGGGGAAATGAACCCAGGTTGCAGGCACTATAATAATGTTATGCTAACTAACTATTATGTTAGTGTGTCATCTGCACACTCTTTAAATTTTGTTTGCACAATTTCAGCTCTAAGTCACTTGAGCCAATATGCAGAATTTGCCTGCTCACCCCGTTATATCTGTGCACAACTATGTATCAATTAAATAAAAGCACGTATGCACGAGATGACTTTAACTGGTGTGGTAACATTGTAGTGAGAGAGAGAACAATGCATATGGGCAGACAATAGATCAACACAGAGTACTGGGGTGGGTCATTGCTCTAAAAGGAACAGATCCATACATTACACTTTCTCCCCCTTTTAGATTAATGTAACATAAAACTATATATACAAAACATTCAATTTCCCTTTCATAAACCCATATTCCAAATAAACAAACTTTCACAATAACAGTCCATAACTAACCTCAGTTCTAAAGGTTCAGTCTTTTTCTTTCAATATAGCACCTCTGAACCTATGCAGAGGCATCGTGTTTGGTAGGTGTCTTATCTAAGACAGCATTCTTGGCTTCTGGTGTCATGTTGTTGTCAGTGACATTGCTTCACTGAGTGATATGTCCAGTGACTGTAATGTATCTGTCTTGTTGGATGTAATCGACTCAGGCATATTCTTCGGTTGAGCATCCAGTAGCTGGTCTACATGACGTCTCCACGTCTGATCTCCAACATCCACTGTGTACATCAGTGGTCCAATTCTTGCAGCTATCCTACCAGGTGTCCACTTGTCTTCTTGGTAATCATGCACAGACTTCCTGTCCAATCTTAAAGCTCCTTGCTGCTTCACTTGGCAACTGGCTGAACTCTTTATTCTGTACTTCCCTGTAGAGGTCTGATTTCAGGAGGTCTGTGCAAAATCTCAGATTCCTGCTCAAGAACAGCATTGCAGGTGTTTGATTTGATGTCGCATGAACAGAGTTCTGATACATGTAAAGTAAGTTGTTCACCTTGTGTTGTAGAGAAATATTTTCCTTGTCCATTGCTTTAATGGACTTCTTGAAGGTTTGGATAAACCTTTCAGCTAACCCTTTTACTGTGAGTGGTAAGGAGCTGACTTGAAATGTCTGAAGCCATTTGTCTCATCAACAATCTGAATTCTACTGACAAGTATTGTGGTCTCTTGTCACTCACAATTTGTTCAGGTAAGCAGTTTCTGGCAAAGATAGTCCTCAGAACAGAGACTTCCCTTTTTGAGGTGGTTGACTTCATTGGTATTACCTCTGACCACTTCGAACGAGCATCCACAGCAATCAGAAACATGGAGTTCATGAATGGCCCAGCAAAGTCAATATGCACTCTTTGTCATGGTGACAATGGTCACTCCCATTGTTGTAACAGTGCCTGGGGGAGGGATCTATTGTGATCAAGATGATTTTGTGATATGATACTATGTAGAACTAGGTATGACAGTTCACCTTTGTCAGACTCTATGCTATTTTACTCTGTTTTACATTTGGCAACTTTATGCATTTGCTTATTTTTGTGTTTGAATCTTTTCACTTTCTGCAGACTTTTTCTTTGAACCAAAAGTTATTTGCATCATGGGAGGGTTTGCCATATCAGTAACATCTTTGGCTTTTTGCACCATTCAGGGATATTTTGTGCATTTCACATTCCAGCCTTTTCTGTAGTTCTGATGCAGTCTCAAGCTATATTGCAATGGTCAATGCCCGTTCTAAGGTCAGGTCTCTTTCCAATAGTAGCCTCTTTTGAGTGCTTTGACTATGCATGCTAAATACATGTCTGTCTGTCCCTTAATGCACCAGTAAGTCCATCTCTACAGTCACAATACTGGGTAAGTTTGTACAGTTCTGCAATGTATTCAGAAAGGCTTTCATCTTTTGACTAGTTCCTTTTGTAAAATCTAATTCTCTTAGCTGTTACCAGTGGCTTAGGGATCAAGTGATTTTGTAAAATTGTAACAATTTTGTCGAATGTCTCACTCACTGACTATGCAGGGGTTGCTAAGTTGTGTAGTAGTCTATATATTCTTAGGTCAATTAAGTTAAGTAGTGTAGGAGCTTTCTTTAGCACCATCACATTGTTCACATTACAATGCAGTTCAACCCTCTCAATATACGTTTCCCAGCCTTTGATAGCGCTATTAAATTCAGCAACTTTCCCAGCTGAAGCCATCAGCATGTTATACTTAAGATTCAGCATGTCTTTCACTGTTACTCACAGGTCCTTTGGAGTTCTTGTTTTGTTTAACTCTTGTTGTTTCATCCCATAGCTGTCAGTGCAATTTGTGATATTTCCTGACATTCAGGTTTCTAGCACTGAGGTGAAGTGGGGGGGGGGGGGCTGTCTTAGCTCCAAAAGAAACAGACCCATACATTACACACCCTTCCCTTTCAGAATTTCCTATGCCCGTTCAAGACATTTTTGACCTCAGTGTGGCAACACATCATCCTGGAGACTTACTCTTTCTGTGCCTCTGACTAAAGAGCCCACTATCACTGCTGCTAATGCAGATCCTGATGCACCCTGCTGTAGTGTTGCCCTGATCTGTCTGCTGCTACTATTCTCTGAAGAGAGGTTATTCTCCTCAATCCAAAGCAATATGAATGTTTGAGAGAGGGTCGGCCACAGAAGATTGCCGCACTCACTCTCTGCCTCTCCTGGAGGCCACCAATCTTTCTGACTGAACCATTGCTATGACCACCTTCCTGAATCTCCTATTATAAAACCCTGCCTCTTCAGTGAGTTCAATTGCTGCTCCCACTGATCCTTAGAGTCAGAGACGGACTGGAGCTGTAGCTGGACTCACCTCAGGAAGACACAGTTGTCAGGAACACCTAAAAGGTCCCTAATCTCCCATATCTCACAGGAGGAGCACACCATTACACTGTCTGCCATTCTATCTGCATAACAACTAGTGAAATCAAGGCAAGGAAAAGGAATCAGCAAGAAAACCTTATTTTATCTCAAGGTGCTCACCAACAGCAAGTGTTCACTGATACCCCATGTTCACCTGACGCTTGGTATTTACTGAAGCCACTCTTTAACCACAGCAGCAACACTTCTACCTCAGGGCTACCCTTCTCAGAATGGCTGCTCCACCAGATGGTGCTTCCTCCTTTATCAGTGCAGGATCTCAGAGTGAGTGATTCCACAATTCCACAGCTGTTCACATTCCATTGTGAACAGTTTCTGCTCCTTTCTGTGCCTCTCTCCAAGCAATTCACTGGAACAAGATCAAATACATTTGACTTCAAACACAATAACATGAAATTTATAAAAATGATAGGATGCAGAACGTAGAACACAACAACAGAGTACAGGTCCTTTGGCCCACAGTATTGTACCAAGTTATTAACCTATTCTAAGATCAATCTAACCCTTCCTTTCAACATTGCCCTCCATTTCATTTCATCCATGAACCAATCTAAGAGTCTCTAAATGTCCCTAATGCATCTGCCTCTACCATCACTCCTATCAATCTGTGTAAAGAAAACCTATCTCTGACATTCCCCCCAATACTTCCCTCCAATTGCCTAAAATTTATGCCCTCTTATATTAACCATTTTCACCCTAGGACAAGGTCTCTGGTTATCCAATCTATCATCTTACACACCTCTACCAAATCACTTCTCTTCCCTCCTTCACTCCAAACTCTCTGCACACAGTCTCAACACACATAACAAACGTATATTATTACACATAGTGTAATAATGTCACACTAACTGCTATGCTACAGTGGTCTTAATGTAGTTTGTTACTATCTCTGTGTTTGTTGTAATATTCTAGAAATATAAAGTTGCAATAAACATAAGTTTGTAATAAAACAAAGGGGAGAGGCAGTACAGAATCAATGTTCAAAGCATATATTTATCAAAATATACCACCCTGAGATTTATTTTCTTGCTGGTATTCACAATAAATACAAAGAAACACAATAGAGACATTAAAGTATGTCTCGGAGTCAATAAAGTATGTCTGAAAAACTGTGTGCAACAAAGTTGGGCAAGTAACCAATGTACAACATTCAACAAGCAGTGCAAATACAAATATAAGAAGAAATGATAATAAATAATGAGCAATAAATTGAGTTGAAGAGTCTTTGAAACTGAGTCCATAGGTTGAAAGAATAGCTTTGAGTTGGGGTGACTAAAGTTGAGGGAAGTTATCCCTACTACCTCCCAGTTCTAGAGCCTGATGTTTGATGTAGTGTAGCAGTCAGCATGACATTATTACAGCTTGGACTGTTCCAGAGTTTGCAGTGTAATTCCGATGCTATTGTGTAAGGAGTCTCTATTCATTCCCCCCACGGAATGTGTGGATTTTCCCTAGGTGCTCCAATTTCCTCCTACTGTCCAAAGACATATCGAGTGGGTCATTGTAAACTGTCCTGTAATTAAGTTTGGATTAATTGGGGTTGTGGAGTTGCTGGGACAGCGGCTTACTGTTTACTGTTTCACTGAATAAGTAAAAACTGTTTCCGAGCCTGGAGTATGGGACCTGTGACTCTTGTATCTCCATCCTGATGGCAGCAGAGAGAAGAGAGCTGTGAAAGTGCTGCTTTAGATGTGTTCAGTAGTGGGGAGGACTTTACCCCTGGTGGACTGGGCTGCATCCATTAATTTTTGCAGGCTGCTCTGATCATGGGCATTATGTCAGATGCTTGGACTCCACTCCCTACGTCAGGGTCAGTACTGGTTCGATATGTGATCTTCTGAGTCCAAAGACTCGTATCTGAGCCAGTGTCCAGGTTCAGCAATAAATTCTGCTGATTAAATCATCATTGCTAGATTAGAAAACTAAAGATTGCAATTGCTTCAGAGGGCAGCTGTTGATTAAATAAACAGAGACCAGGCAGGAAGCAGGCTTCATAAAAAAAGAGAAATGACTAAGGAGAAAAACTTAGACAGGATGAGTACTCAGTGCTGGAAGATAAGTGGAAATAATAATGATCTTTGAATGTCAAAGCTCGAATTTGGATACATTATTATTAAAGTTATTCTGTATTATTATTATAAACTACCCAAAGGCAATGACTTCTCCTTTGGTTTCTAATTTGCTCTTGTTCTCATCTCTGAATGGAACAAACTCTGGGTAATCTTGCAACTAATCACCTTGTCGAAGTTGAGCATGAAACTCACCTGGGTGGAGCTCATACTGATTGTTTCTCTTCTGCCCATTTTTTCAGGATTTATAGAAGTCAGTGTTTCCAGTCTGGGGAAGAGAAAGAAGATGATAATCAAGCACCAACTCTGTACGAACATTCTGTGTCAGATTTAATTTGTGCAGCTTAACCCTTTGAGTATCAAATTAAATCTTGAACTTGCCAATTCAATAAATTGTTCCTTAAATTCTTGAAAAACATTATAGTAATATATTCTTTTAACATTAAAATAAAACATTTAAATTTAAAGAGTGCTTTTAACACAATTTTCAGGAATTCTAAAGTACTTGACAAACCTTCCAGTAAGATGGTGGTGCACTCAGTTGCAGAGGCTTCTATGGAGCTAACCAAATATGTTATAGTCTTTTTTAACCTGTTTTTTTTATATCACAAGTCCTTGCTGGATATTAAGAACAAAGTATTACAGGTCTACCCTCGAAGCAAATTGTTTGTTGGTGGAGAAACTGAAGGAGCTGGACGGTGCAACTTGTACTGGTGTCTGCATCATGCACCAAGGTGGTGTGCAGTCCAACAGCAAGTGATCATCTCAGTTGCTTTTCTTGGAATCACAAGACCCTGTTGGGCATTGTTAATGTGGAATGTGGGAAGTCCAATTCACAAATTTATTGGAGGACAGCAGGGGTGAATGGTGGGCAAGCTGCATGGCCCAGATTGTAGTGAGTACAAGGTCTCAAACTGTGGTGTTTCCTGTTTACAGCTGCCCAGAAGAGAGGCGTTGGAGTTGATAGGCTCCACTGGGTTTCTGCAGGCGGTGTGAAGTGATACCCAAGCTGGAGTCGGTGCTAAACCTCCAGTGTTTGCTTGGCAGAAGACAAGCCATATTGCATTTGACTGCAGACTTTTATAACATTCATGAGCTCAGTGTCTTGTATAGTTTTTGTGGGACTATATTCCACTGACATCTTTATATTGTATGGGTTTGCTATCTTATATGCTATATGTGCCTTGTGTATGACTGTTGGTAGTGTATTTTGCATCTTGGGCCAGAGTAACATTGTTTCATTTGACTTCATTTGTATTCATGGGGAATCAAATGGGGAGTCCATTTGAGTTAATGCAGATGAACTTAAGAGATTGTCTGAGCATTGCCAATTCAGTAATAGACTCAATGATGCATTGAGGGATCATTTAGTTTGTGGAATCTTTCAAGAAAGCATGCAGGAATGGCTCATAATGTCATGTCAGGTGTTGAATCAGGGCATAGACATTGGAGTCCCAGAAACAGGATTAGATGGAATCCAAGGACAGAACAGGATGCAGTCGAGGCAAGGGAAGCAGGACCAGGATGAGAGACTGGGAACAAGGAGCCTGGGGTGGACGCCAAGCCAGAGACTGGACCAGGACCCAGAACCTGGGTTTTGCCTTGGGCTTGGACCCCCAAACTCAGGCGAGGACATGACGAGGTTTGGCTAGGGACTTGGGGTTCGGGCTTGGGTCAGGGCTTGGCTGGAGACTTGGTCTTGAAGCTTGGCTGGAGGCTGCAGTCCTGGAGCTTGGGGAACACGGAGGCTGAAGCTAGGGGCAGACTAGGAACTGTACATCAACATGGAGTCAGGGCTTATCCACCAACAAGCTAGGACTCATCTATAACTCCACACCAAGGTGGGGCAGGACCATCCATCAGGTAACAGCAGAACAGCCTAACCTACCCGACAGAGGCAAAGACAAGACAGATTCCCCCCCCCCCAGGGCAACAGCAGAACAGCCTGACTTACCCCACAGACGTAAGGACAGGAAGAGACAAACACCAAAGAACAACAGACAGTTCCACCTCTGCATTGGGGTAGCTCCAAGTAGCCATTACAGTCAGCAGCCTTGGCTGGCTACAGAAACAACCAGATCCCCGCCTAACACGGAGTGGCTGACAGCCACCCATCTGGCCTAGGAAACAGCTGAATCCCTACCACAATGGCAGCTCCAACTATTGCCACCAAGGCTCCCAGAAGCCATGGTTCTCCAACACAGCCCCCAAGGATGGCAATAGCCCATTCTAGCCTTCCACCAGCCACTTATGCCATGAGTATCTTAACCAACCAACCACACTCAATGCCAGGGCCACTTATATTCCCAGTTCCAATATGAGCCTCAGGTGTTTCTGGTTAAGTCCAACCACAGCAAGGGACCACCGGAAAACCCGGAGTCCACGGACTGGACCACAGACTTCGGACTGAACCACAGACTTCGGACTGAACCACCACACCTAACTGAAGCACACTTAGATTTAAAAGAGCAGGTGAAATTGCTGTGAAAATGGAAATGAAATGGAAACAACAGACTGCAGCCAAGAATGAAAGTGAGCATGAATAAAATTAAGGCATCTAGATGTTTGCCTGCCTGTTTGAACAAATTGTGTTACTGTTATGGCAGGGGCTCTTATACAGCAGACCAGTGCAGGTTTAAGGTCATAAGAGATAGGAGCAGAATCAGGACATTTAGCCCATTAAGTCTGATCTCAATTTTATCACAGATGATCCATTTTCCTTCTCAGCCCCCTTCTCCCCATATCCCTTCATGCTCTGACCAATGAGGAATCTATCAATCTTTACCTTAAATATATTGTACCTATTGTGGCAACAGATTCCACAGATTCACCACTGACTTGCTAAAGAAATTCCTCCTCATCTCCATTCTAAAAGGACCCCTCTCCATTCTGAAACTGTGTCCTCTGATCCTAGATTTTCTCGCGATTGGAAACATCCTCTCCACATCCAGTCTATCAAGGCCTTTCACCATTCAATAGGTTTTTAATGAGGTCACCCTTTATACTTCTGAATTGTAGTGAATACAAGCCCAGAACTATCAAGCACTCTTCATATGACAAGCCGTTCAATCCTGGAATCACTTTCATGAATTTCCTTTGAACCATCTCCAGTGCCAGCACATCCTTTTTTAGATACAGGGGCCCAAAATTGCTCACAATACTCTAAGTGAGGCCTCACCAAACCTTTACACCATGTGAGGCATTTAGAATACTTCTTCCTCTTTGGGCTGTATATATCCTGTGCCTTCCGAACTGCTTCTAAAAATTTCAGCTATTGCTGCTCTGTCTTCATCCTTGCCAGTGTTCTTTTCCAGTCAATATTGGCTAACTCCTCTCTCATGCCTCTGTAATTCCCTTTACTCCACTATAATACTGATACATTTGACTTTAGATTCTCTTTCTCAAATTTCATGGTGAATTCCGTCATATTATGACATATTATGATCACTTCCCTAGTGGTTCTTTTACCTTAAGCTCTTTAATCAATTCCGATTACTGCACAACACCCAATCCAGAATAGCTGACCCTCTAGTGCACTCACACAGGAACTGCTCTAAAAAGCCATCTCACAGGGTTCTAGAAATTCCCCCTCTTGGCATCCAGCTAACCTGATTTTTCCAATCTACCTGCATATTAAAATCCCCATGATTATTGCAACATTGCCGTTTTGGCAAGCATTTTCTATGTCCCTTTGTAATTTGTAGATCACATCTTTACTACTGTCGGGGGTCTGCATACAACTCACATCAAGTCATTTTACTCTTGAGGTTCCTTAGCTCTACCCATAACAATTCCGACTCTCTGTCACCTCTTTCTAATGATTTGATTTCATATTTTTTACCAACAGAACTACTCCTCTATTTACTTGCCTGTCCTTTTGATACAATGGACATTAAGCTCCCAGCTATAATGTGCTTTCAGGCATGATTCAGTGACGCTTATGACACCATGCATCTGTAATTGTGCTCCAAGTTCTGTATACTGCATGCATTATAACATCTTCAGTGCTGCATTCACTCATTTCAATTTTGTCTGCATTTTACATTGCTTCTCATCCTGTTGACTGCAATTCAGCCCTATCATCAGCCTCTCATTACCGAAAGTATCATATTGTCTTTGTTTATGTGTTGCCTTGGTTCATATTTTTACATTTATGCTGTATGTATTTCATTTAGCAGTTCTGTAAGAGCAGTCTGTTCTGCTTTCAGCCTGTTTGGGTTATTGTTGAAGATAAGGGATGATGAGGACTGTGATCAATCCAATTAAGATGGTGGAACTGGCGGGAGGTTTTTCTGGTGAGGAACATCAAGGTTAGTCTTGGGGCTTTTGTTCAATGGGGGATGAAGAGAGAAGATGCTGGAGAGAACAGGTAGTAGGATTCTGCCCAGTGCAGGACAGTGATTTGATGAAGCTAGGTTGATTGAGAATCAGTGAATATGGTGAAATGTTGAGCTTCAATGTACACATTTGACTGTTTAATTAAAATGGGCCCTTTTTTTGTTTTTCATTACTAACTCAAAAGGTTGATTCCAGGAATGAAAGGACTATCATATGAGGAACATTTGGTAGCTTTGGGTCTGTACTCACTGGAGTTTAGAAGGAGGGGGGGATCTTGTTGAAACCTTTTGAAAGATGAAAAGCATAGACAGAGTACTTTAAAACACAGAAAGCAAAACAACAATCTTACAAAATGGAGTATATAAAACAGTTCCACAAAATGGCAGCCTCCATCTCCAAATACATAGCAGGAATAAAGACAATTGAACTGTCTGCTTTTATCTGTCCTGGACCCATTTGAGTCTGACAATTTTTCCATATTTTAAATCCACCATGGCCAACAATACTCAAATGGAGAGAGAGAATACCTTACCAGATACTTCACCTCACCCAAGCCTGATCTCGCTTAAGCCTGATGAGCCAAAGCCCCTGTAAAGCTGCACACTCAAAAGAATGGCCACTTCACTTGCAGCTGAATTATTCTTATTAGCCCTTCTAATAAATCCCCTTTTTGAATTCGTTGCTCCTCAACTCAGAGAAATTGCCACAAAACTGTCTTTAAAATCTCAATTGCTGCCCTGATCAAAAAGTTGCTCTTTTTCATCTTTCATTTCCAAGGGGCATGGTACTCAGCTTGGAATGTAGGCAAGTATTGAGCTATTATAGTAATCTAGCAGAAACATCTCTAACCATCTACAATTTTCTTTACAATGAAATTCAGTTTTATCCCAATTGATAAGTTACAGAACCTGGGCCTCTGTACCTCCCTCTGCAAATGGACCCATGACTTCCTAACTGGAAGAGCCCAATATGTGTGGATTGGTGATAACAGACAGACAGACAGACAGACAGACATACTTTATTGATCCCAAGGAAACTGGGTTTCGTTACAGCTGCACCAACCAAGAATAGTGAAGAAATATAGCAATATAAAACCATAAATAATTAATTAATAAGTTAATCATGCCAAGTGGAAATAAGTCCAGGATCAGCCTATTGGCTCAGGGTGTCTGACACTTTGGGGGAGGAGTTGTAAAGTTTGATGGCCATAAGTAGGAATGACTTCCTATGACACTCAGTGTTACATCTCGGTGGAATGAGTCCCTGGCTGAATGTACTCCTGTGTCTAACCAGTATATTATGGAATGGATGGGAGTCATTGTCCAAGATGGCATGCAACTTGTACAGCATCCTCTTTTCAGACACCACCGTCAGAGAGTCGAATTCCACCACCACAACATCACTGGCCTTACGAATAAGTTTGTTGATTCTGTTGGTGTCTGCTACCCTCAGCCTGTTGCCCCAGCACACAACAGCAAACATGATAGCACTGGCCACCATAGCCTCGTAAAACATCCTCAGCATTGTCCAGCAGATGTTAAATGACCTCAGTCTCCTCAGGAAATAGAGACGGCTCTGATCCTTCTTGTGGACAGCCTCAGTGTTCTTTGACCAGTCCAGTTCATTGTCCATTCGTATCCCCAGGTATCTCCATCATGTCCACATTGACCCCTTGGATGGAAACAAGGGTCACCAGTGCCTTAGCCCTCCTCAGGTCCACCACCAGCTCCTTAGTCTTTTTCACATTAAGCTGTAGATGATTCTGCTTGCACCATGTGACAAAGTTTCCCACCATCACCGTACTCAGTCTCATCTCCCTCGCTGATGCATCCAACTATGGCAGAGTCATCAGAAAACTTCTGAAGATGGCAAGACTCTGTGTCGTAGCTGAAGTGTGAGGTGCAGATGGTGAAGAGAAAGGGAGACAGGACAGTCCCCATGGAGCCCCAGTGCTGCTGACCACTCTGTCTGACACACAGTGTTGCAAGCGCACGTACTGTGGTCTGCCAGTCAGGTAATCAATAATCCATGGCACCAGGGAAGCATCCACTTGCATCACTGTCAGCTTCTCACCCAGCAGAGTAGGGCGGATGGTGTTGAACGCACTGGAAAAGTCAAAAAACATGACCCTCACAGTGCTCGCCAGTTAACGAGCTCCTCCTTGCTGAGGATCAACTCTGGTGTACCCCAGGGGTGTGTGTGCTTAGCCAACTGCTCTACTCTCTCTATACCCATGATTGTGTAGCTAGGCATAGCTCAGATACCATCCATAAATTTATTGATGGTACAAACATTGTTGGTAGAATCTCAGGTAGAGACAAAAAGGCGTATAGGAGCAAGATAAGCCAACTAGTGGAATGGTGTCGCAATGTCAGTAAGATGAAAGAGCTGATTGTGGACTTCAGGAAGGTTAAGACAAAGGAACACATACCAATCCTCATCGAGGGATCATAAGTGAAGAGAGTGAGCAGTTTCAAGTTCCTGGATGTCAAGATCTCTGAGGACCTAAACTGGTCCCAACATATCGATGCAGTTATAAAGAAGGCAAGACAGTGGCTATACTTCATTAGGAATTTGAAGGGATTTGGTATGTCAACAAATACAAATACAAAAGCTTCTACAGATGTATGTTGGAGAGTATTCTAACAGGCTGCATCACTGTCTGGTATGGGGGCAGGGCTATTGCACAGGACCGGAAGAAGCTGCAGAGGGTTGTAAATCTAGTCAGCTCCATCTTGGGAACTAGCCTACAAAGTACCCAGGACATCTTCAAGGAGTGATGACTCAGAAAGGTAGTGTCCATTATTAAGGTGCCCAGCACCCAGGACATGCCCTTTTCTCACTGCTACCATCAAGTAGGGGGTACAGGAGACTGAAGGCACATACTCAGCAATTCAGGAACAGCTTCTCCCCCTCTGCCATATGATTCTGAAATGGACATTGAACCTGTGAACACTACCTTAATTTTTTATATATATTATTTCTGTTTTTGCATGATTTTTAGTCTATTCAATATATGTAGACTGTAACTAGAAACATAGAAAACCTACAGCACAATACAGGCCCTTTAGAGCAAAATGCTGTTCTGAACACATATATTTACTTTAGAAATTACCCAAGGTTACCCATATTCCTCTGTTTTTCTTAGCTCCATGTTCCTTTCTAGGAGTCTCTTTAAAGACCCTATCATATCCGCCTTCATGACCGTCGGTGGCGGCCCATTCCACACAATCACCACCCTGCACAAAACAAATGACCCCTGACATCTCTCCTGTACCTACTGCCAAGAACCTTAAACTGTGCCTTCTTGTGTTAGCCTTAACTAATTAATTATTATTTTCTTCTTCTATATTATGTATTGTATTGAATTGGTGCTGCTAAGCGAATAAATTTTACGACAGATGCCATGATAATAATCCTGATTCTGATTCAATCCAAATGACCAACCCTTTTTGCTATGTAAATGACCTTACTTCCTGTACTATCTCTAACGTTATTCCTTAACACCTTACCTTAGAATCTTGACCATGCTTTAAGGGCTAAATATTTCCTGGGACAGTGGTCAAAGTTCCATCTTTGACTTCACCTGATGACCCTGTGATCGCTGTCTCAGAGGCTGATGTTAGGCTGTCCTTAAAGCGAGTGAAACCTTGCAAAGCAGAAAGCCCTGACGGAGTACCTGGCAAGGCTCTGAAAACTTGTGCCAACCAACTGGCGGCTGTATTCAAGGACATTTTCAACCCTTACTGTATGGGTGCAAGTTCCCACTTGCTTTAAAAAGGCAACAATTATATCAGTGCCTAAGAAGAATAATGTTGGCTGCCTTAATGACTATCACCTGGTAGCACTCACATCATCTCACATCTGCAGTGATGAAATGCTTTGAGAGGTTGGTCATGACTGAACTGGACTTCTGTCTCAGCAAGGACCTGGACCCATTGTAATTTGCCTATTGCCAAATGCAGGATGACAGATGCTATCTCAGTGGGTCTCCATGCGGCTTCAGAGCACCTGGACAACACAAACACCTGTGTCAGGATGTTGTTCGTCAACTATAGCTCAACATTTAGTACCATCATTCCCACAATCCTGATTGAGAAGTTGCAGAACATGCACAATTTTTAATCTATTCAATAGACATATACTGTACAAAGTATAGTGAATAAGATTTATTTATTTATTTATCATTATTTTTTCTTCTATATTATGTATTACATTGAACTGCTGCTGCTAAGTTGACAAATCTCACATCAGAAGCCAGTGATAAAAAACCTGATTCTGATTCTAATCTTCTGCACTGGACTCTCATTTTGT
The DNA here is from genome assembly GCF_030144855.1 of Hypanus sabinus. Classification (NCBI taxonomy): domain Eukaryota; kingdom Metazoa; phylum Chordata; class Chondrichthyes; order Myliobatiformes; family Dasyatidae; genus Hypanus; species Hypanus sabinus. The sequence goes on along the minus strand of NC_082721.1, from coordinate 55,859,338 downwards.
GACCCCTTTAAAGCATAGCATAGCACTCTGTCAGCCAAGAGTGTATTCAAGATGATGACCATCTGTCTCAGTGACAACAATGTCATCAGCGGGCTGTTGTGGGCTTCATCAAAGGTGGTGATGAACCAGCATACAGGAAAATTGGGCTGACTGGTGTAGTAACAACAATCTCTCACACTATGTTAATAAGACCAAGGAACTGATTGTAGACTTCAGGAGAGGGAAACAAGAGGACCATGAGCTACTACTTAGAGGATCAGAGTAGTCAGTAGAGGGTCAGTAACTTTAAATTCTTGTGTATCACTGTCTCAGCAGACCCATTGTATAAATACAATTGCAAAGAAAGCACAGCAGCACCTCCACTTCCTCAGGAGTCTGGAAATTCAGCAAAAACACGGATGGTAGAGATGGTTGTAAAGAGAGGTTTTGAAAGATTGGCCTTTATAAATCAATGTATTAGGCACAGCATTTTGGATGTTATATTGAAATTGTATATGACATTGGTGAGGGCTAATTGTGTGCAGTTTTGGTCATCTACTTCCAGGAAAGATGTAAATAAGATTGAAAGTTCTTACGAATATTCAAATCGAACTCAGATTCACCACTTGTTACACTCTCAACACCATCTGTTCCACTGAAACATTTCACCTTTCACCCATAACCCATGATTTTTAGTTGTAGTATCACCCAACCTAATTGGAAAAAGCTGCCTGCTTTTACCTCATCTATACCACACATGATGTTGTATATCTCTATCAAATCTCTCCTCAATCTTGTATGTTCAGGGGAATAAAGTCCTAATCTATTCTCTCTAACTCATGACCAGGCAACATCTTTATAAATTTTCTCTCTGCTCTTTCAACCTTATTTACATCTTTCCTGAAGATGGGTGACCAAAACTGCACATAATTAGGCCTCACCAATGTCATATACAATTTTGACATAACATCCCAAATCCTGTGCCTAATACATTGATTTATAAAGGCCAATCTTTCAAAACCTCTCTTTACAACCATCTCTACCATCTGTGTTTCTTTTTCATAGACACGGAATTGCCTATCTGTCCCCTAACTATAGAGTCCCCTATTAATGCTGCCTACCTTTCTGAGCCACAGGGCCAGACTCAGTGCCGCAAGCATGGCTACTGTTGCTTCTCCCAAGTAGATAACCTGCTCCAACAATACTCAAAATGGAGTACTTATTGTTAAGGGGAATGGCCACAGAGGTGCTCTCTACTCCCTTCCCTCTCTTGACAGTCACCCACTTAGAAACATAGAAAACCTACAGCACAATACAGGCCTTCAGCCCACAAAGCTGTGCAGAACATGTCCCTACCTTAGAACTACCTAGGCTTTACCCATAACCCTCTATTTTTCTAAGCTCCATGTAGCCATCCAGGAGTCTCTTAAAAGACCCTATAGTTTCCGCCTCCACCACCGCCGCTGGCAGCCCATTCCATGCACTCACCATTCTCTGTGTAAAAAACTTATCCCTGACATCTCCTCTGTACCTACTCCCCAGCACCTTAAACCTGTGTCCTCTTGTGGCAGCCATTTCAGCCCTGAGAAAAAGGCTCTGACTATCCACATGCTCAATGCCTCTCATCATCTTATACACCTCTATCTGGTCACCTCTCGTCCTCCATCCCTCCAAGGAGGAAAGGCTGAGTTCACTCAACCTATTCTCAATAGGCAAGGCCCCCAATCTAGGCAACACCCTTGTAAGTCTCCTCTGCACCCTTTCTATGGCTTCCACATCCTTCCTGTAGTGAGGCGACCAGAACTGAGCACAGTACTCCAAGTGAGGTCTGACCAGGGTCCTATATAGCTGCAACATTACCTCTCGGCTCCTAAATTCAATTCCATGATTCATGAAGGCCAATACACCGTATGCCTTCTTAACCACAGGGTCAACTTGTGCAGCAGTTTTGAGTTTCCTATGGACTCGGACCCCAAGATCCATCTGATCCTCCATACTGCCATTAATATTATATTCTGCCATCATATTTGACCTACTATAATGAACCACCTCACACTTATCTGGGTTGAACTCCATCTGCCACTTCTCAGCCCAGTGTTGCGTCCTATCGATGTCCCACTGTAACCTGTCAATTTTTGCAGGATCTACATTCTGTGGCCACTTTGCTTGGTATGCCTGCATAGGTTTGTCTGGCAGATGGCAGCAGAGACCTCTTCCAAATTCTGCAAATCATCATCAAAAAGTGACATGCATCAGGAAGTTGTCCAAATAGATGACACAGTGACACCATGAAATGTCAGTCAGGACCCTCTCTTCTTTGAATGTGGCCAGGACATTATACAGGTGAAATGGCATTGCCTGGAAGTGTCACAGCCCTTGACCAGTGGTGGAAGCAGTCTTTGCTGGGCCTCTGGGGCGAATTCAACCTGCCAGTAACCACTGTGGAGACTGAGAGAGCTGAACCAGTTTGAACCCATGTTGCAGTCTCAGGCCATCATGTATTTGGGGTGTGGCAAGAAGTCCTTCAGGGTCATGGTGGTCTACACAGAACTGCCACGGCCCATTTTTTTTCCTGACCAACACCACTGCAGCTGTCCATGGGATGTTGGAGGGGTCGATAATGCCAGCTGCTGTCAGCTCTTTGATCCTCTGCGCCCAAGCGGATGGGTGGTCATCGTCTGTGTTAACATGGTCCAATGTGTCTGAAGTCCACACCATTCACTGTGTCACTGACACAACACATAGCCCTCACTGTAACAATGACACCGCACACCCCTTACTGTAATACTGACACACACTGTAAAAGTGACACTGACTCAACCCATACCCTTCACTGTACCACTGACACCCCAAATTCCTCACTGTATCACTCTGACACAACTCACCCTCATTGACATGCCCCACACTGTATTACTGACACACCCCACAGTAATACTGAAACACCTCAGAACACTCTCGATAACATTGACACCCCATAAACCTTTCTATAACTCTGACACATCACACCCCTCACTGTAAAAATAACTCCCAGCATATCCCTCACTGTGACACTGACACACCCCACCTCCCTCCCACTCAAGCTGACACCCTACACCTCTTTCTATAACACTGATACCCCTTAGGGTGACACTGACACACCATACCCGTTTCTATTACACTGAAACTCCCAACACCCCTCACTGTATTGCTGACACACTACATACCCCTCACTGTAACACTGACACACACCACAACTGTCACTGTAACAGTGACACAGCCCACACCTCTCACTTGACAGAGCCAGACCCTTTACTGTAACACTGTAATAAATCACAACCAACACAGTGAGACTGACACAACCCACAGACATCACTGTAACACTGACACCCCACACCACTTTCTATAACAGTGACACACTGCACACACCTCACTATAACACTGAACACACACCACCTCTCTCACTATGACCCAGACACACCCCACACTGTAACACTGATGTACCCCACACCCCTCACTGTGACACGGACACACCCCACACCCCTCAGTATAACACTGACACCCGACACCTTCTCACTGTAACACTGACATAACACCCACCCTTCACATGTAATACTGACACACCCCACACACCCCATTGTAACACTGACGCAATCCACACCCCTCACTGTGACACTGACATACCACACCCCTTTTTATATCAGTGACACCCCCCACACCACTCACTGAAACAATGACATACCCCATACTCCTCACTGTATCACTCTGGCAAAGTCACACTTCGATTCACCCACAACCCTCATTATAATGCTGACATCCCCACACCTCTCACTGTTATACTCACACCCCACACCCCTTTCTATAACATTGACACACCCCACACCCTTCACTGTAACACTAACATACCCCATACACCTCACTGTATCACCCTGACATAATCACACTCCTCACTGTAACACTGTCAGACCACACCCTTCACTCTATCACTCTGACGCAGTTGCACCACTCACTGTAACAATGACACCCCACACTCTTCACAGTAACACTGACACCCCACACCCCTTTTATAACAGTAGCAAGAGCAAATCCCTGTCCCTGCCTTTGCAATGTGTTTGGTCTTTCAGTTTATTTAAAGCTACAAAGACTTTGTGTACAGAAGATATTACTGGACGCCTTTGTGGTTCAATTTCAGTATACCCACAGCTGAAGATAGTTTCAGGATTCAGTTATTGAGTAACTCTTTGCAAATTAGGAATGTCCAGTCACTCTGGCTACACTTGCAAAATCTCTCATCAGCTGCCTCTTCCTGTAAAAACACCAAAAAGTGTTGGCAGGAAACTTCCTCCCACATTACACCCAACAGTTCTCTGAGTTGTGCTCAAAGTAATTAAACTGGCTAACTCAATGCTCGGACATGAGTGCAGGAAATATGACAGCTAGAGCCCGACCAAACTCTTTCCTTGCCACCTGGATAAATCCCATCTTTTCTGGGGTTATTTCAATGGGACACTACCACAAACATACCTTTACCCCCCCCCCCCCCCACCTCCCATAGGGATTGCTCCCTCCACTCTCTCTTGTCCATTCATCCCTTCCCACTAATCTCCCTCCTGTTACTATCCCTGCAAGTGGCAGAAGTGCATCAGTTGCCCATTTACCTGCTCACTCCATTCAAGGTGACGAATGGTCATTCTCTTGCATTTCTTATACTCCTCAAGTATCTCATTTGTTCCTGCCTGACTATGCCTGCTATGCACCTCCTTTTTCTTAACCAGGGCCTCAATATCTCTCAAAACCAAGCTTCCCTAAACCTGTTATCCTTGCCCCTAATTCTGACAAGAACATACAGTACAAACTCCGTACTCTCAAAATTTCACATTTAAAGGCCTCTGATGCACCATCAATAACTCTCTCTGAGACGTGAAGGCGAGATATCGGCTTTTATTGACTGGAAGAAAGAACGAGCAGTAGTTGACCACCATACTACATCCTGGAGACTGAGGGCCGGGCTCAGGCCTCAATCCCCTTTATACCGGGGTCTGTGGGAGGAGCCACTGGAGCAGTCAGCAGGGGGCATGTCCAGACAGGTACATGTAGTTCACCACATTCACCCCTCCTTTGTTTTAAAAGAGAGTCCCCATGGGGCGAAGCTTCTTTCAAGTATATTTACAGGTTAAGTCTATCAGGTGGTAGAATCTGTCGCTGCAATCTATGTAGCACTGGCTGTGATTGCACAGGTGCCGGCGGTGATTGCATCGGAGATGGTGGTTGTGCTGGTTCCGGCCTAACTGGAGGTGTCAGCCCACGAGGCATCAGTGATCCCTCATGCGTGTGCGAGGTGCCTGGTATATACACGTACGAGACGCCCGGTATAGGAGTGTCGTGAGGAGTCTGTGTAGGGCTCTGTGTGCACGGTGTCACCTCGGGTACAGGGTTCTTAGTTACCGTGGAGTGTTTGGGGTAGTGGTCTGCTGCTCCTGCGGGCGCCAGGTTGCGGACGGAGACCGTGTCCTCCCGCCCATCAGGTAAGACCGGGTAGGCATACTGGGGGTTTGCATGTAGAAGGTGAACCCTCTCGACCAGCGGGGAGTATTTATTGCTCCTCACATGTTTCCGGAGCAGCACTGGCCCTGGGGACGTCAGCCAAGTTGGTAGGGTGGTCCCAGTGGCAGACTTCCTGGGAAAAGAGAATAGGCGCTCATGAGGGGTGGCATTGGTGGACGTACATAACAGGGAGCGGATAGAGTGGAGTGCCTCAGGGAGGACCTCCTGCCATCGAGAGACCGGCAACCATTTTGACTTAAGGGCTAAAAGTGTGGCCTTCCACATTGTGGCATTCTCCCTCTCCACCTGTCCATTTCCCCGGGGATTATAACTCGTGGTCCAACTAGTAGCAATGCCCCTAGCCAGCAGGTACTGGTGCAGCTCGTCACTCATAAAGGAGGACCCTCTATCACTGTGGATATAGCAGGGATATCCAAACAGAGTGAAGAGCTGGCGCAGGGCTTTTATGACGGACATTGTAGTGGTGTCGGGGCAGGGGATGGCAAAGGGGAACCGCGAGTACTCGTCGATAATATTGAGAAAGTAGACATTGCGGTTGGTGGAGGGAAGGGTGCCCTTAAAGTCAACACTCAGTCGCTCAAAGGGGCGGGTGGCCTTGATAAGTTGCACCTTTTCAGGATGGTAGAAGTGCGGTTTGCACTCAGTACAGACTTGGTAGTCCCTGGTCATCGTCTTGATGTCCTCAAGGGAGTACGGCAGGTTCCGAGCTTTCACGAAATGGTAAAATCGGGTGACCCCTGGGTGGCAAAGATCTGCATGGAGGGCGTATAGCTGGTCGAGCTGCGCGCTGGTACACGCTCCCCGGGATAGGGCATCAGGGGGCTCATTGAGCCTTCCAGGCCGGTACAGGATATCATAGTTGTAGGTGGAGAGTTCTATTCTCCACTGCAAAATTTTATCATTTTTGATTTTGCCCCGCTGTTGGTTGCTGAACATGTATGCAACTGAGCGCTGGTCGGTCAGCAAGGTGAACCTTTTGCTGGCAAGATAGTGCCTCCAGTGCCTAATAGCTTCCACTGTGGCCTGGGCTTCTTTCTCCACCACAGAGTGCCGAATTTCAGAGCCTTGAAGGGTATGAGAAAAGAATGCTACTGGCCTGCCTGCCTGATTGAGGGTAGCAGCAAGCGCGAAATCAGAGGCGTCACTCTCTACTTGGAAGGGAATGGTCTCGTCCACCGCATGCTTCGTTGCTTTGGCAATGTCCCCTTTAATGCAGGCCTTGGCAGAGAGGGGAATAGTGGTAGACTTGACCAGGGGGCGGGCCTTGTCTGCGTAATGAGGGACCCATTGGGCGTAATAGGAAAAGAAGCCCAGGCACCGTCTGAGGGCTCTGAGGGTGGTGGGAAGAGGGAGTTCTAACAGGATCAGGGCCAATGACCCCATTTTCCACAACATACCCAAGGATAGCGAGTCGGGTGGTTCCGAACACACACTTGTCCCTATTATAAGTAAGGTTCAGGGCTTTGGCCACTTGGAAAAATCATTGGAGGTTGGTGTTGTGATCTGGCCAGTCGTGACCACAAATGGTGATGTTATCCAGATAGGGAAATGTGGCCTTCAGTTGGCACTGGTCCACCATCTGGTCCATTTCCCTCTGGAAGACCGAGACACCATTTGTGACACCGAATGGGACGCGCAGGAAGTGATGGAGCCTGCCGCCCGCCTCAAAGGCGGTGTAGGGGCAGTCCTCTGGGCGGATGGGGAGCTGGTGATAAGCGGATTTCAGATCTATTGTCGAGTACACCTTGTACTGAGCTATCTGGTTGACCATATTCACGACACGGGGTAGGGGGTACGCTTCAAGCTGCGTGAACCTATTGATGGTTTGACTATAGTCCACGACCATCCTATTTTTCTGCTTGGTCCGAACAACAACCACCTGGGCCCTCCAAGGGCTTGTGCTTGGCTCAATGATCCCCCCCCCCCCCCGAGCAGCTGCTGCACCTCTGACTGAATGAAGGCCCTGTCCCCCGCGCTGTACCGCCTGCTTTTAGTTGCCACAGGTTTACAGTCGGGGGTCAGGTTGGCGAACAGCGGTGGGGCAGGGATCTTGAGGGTGGAGAGGCTGCAAGTGGTGTCAGTGGCGCAGCTGTCGGCATGGTGCTGGGTGGGATGTGTGGTTCGGTGTGTGTGTGTGTGGTCAGTAGCGGGGTATATGGCGAGGTCCCACAAAACTGAGGATTCATTAAGAACTCTCTCTGAGACGTGAAGGCGAGATATCGGCTTTTATTGACTGGAAGAAAGAACAAGCAGTAGTTGACCACCATACTACATCCTGGAGACTGAGGGCCGGGCTCAGGCCTCAATCGCCTTTATGCCGGGGTCTGTGGGAGGAGTCACAGGAGCAGTCAGCAGGGGGCGTGTCCAGACAGGTATATGTAGTTCACCACAACCCTCCAACTTAAATTCCTCCATATACCTGTCCAGTAGTCTCTTAAATTTCACTAGTGTATCTGCCTCCACCACCAACTCAAGCAGTGCATTCCACGCACCAACCACTCTCTGAGTAAAAAACCTTCCTCTAACATCCCCCCTGAACTTGAGCAGTGGTGCCCTGGGGAAGAGGTGCTGGCTGTCCACTCTATCTATTCCTCTTAATATCTTGTATACCTCTATCATGTCTTCTCTCATCCTCCTTTTCTCCAGAGAGGAAAGTCCTAGCTCCCTTAATCTCTGATTATAATGCACACTCTCTAAACCAGGCAGCATCCTGCTAAACCTCCTCTGTACCCTTTCCAATGCTTCCACATCCTTCCTATAGTGAGGTGACCAGAACTGGATATAGAACTCCAAGTGTGGCCTAACCAGAGTTTTATAGAGCTGCATCATTACCTCACGACTCTTAAACTCTATCCCTCAACTTATGAAAGCTAACACTTCATAAGCTTTCTTAACTACCCTGTCTACCTGTGAAGCAACTTTCAGGGATCTGTGGATATGTACCCCCAGATCCTTCTGCTCCTCCACACTTCCAAGTATCCTGCCATTTACTTTGTACTCTGCCTTGGAGTTTGTCCTTCCAAACCTCATACTTCTCTGGGCTAAACTCCATCTGCCACTTCTCAGCCCACTTCTGCATCCTATCAATGTCTCTCTGCAATCTTTGACAATCTACACTATCCACAACACCACTGACCTTTGTCTTGTCTGCAAACTTGCCAACCCACCCTTCCACCCCCACATCCAGGTCGTTAACAAAAATTACGAAAAGTAGAGGTCACAGAACCGATCCTTGTGGGACACCACTAGTCACAACCCTCCAATCCAAATGTACTCCCTCCACCACAACCCTCTGCTTTCTGCAGGCAAGCCAATTCTGAATCCACCTGGCCAAACTTCCCTGAATCCCATGCCTTCTGACTTTCTGAATAAGCCTACTGTGTGAAATCTTGTCAAATGCCTTACTAAAATCTATGTAGATCACATCCACTACACTACCCTCATCTATATGCCTGGTCATCTCCTCAAAGAACTCTATCAGGCTTGTTAGACATGATCTGCCCTTCATGATCTGCCATGCTGACTATTCCTGATCAGACCATGATTCTTTAAATGCCCATAGATCCTATCTCTAAGAATCTTTTCCAACAGCTTTCTCACCACAGACGTAAGGCTCACTGGTCTATAATTACCCAGACCATCCCTACTACCCTTTTTGAACAAGGGTTAACATTCGCCTCTCTCCAATCCTCCAGTACTATTTCTGTGGACAATGAGGACATAAATATCCTATCCAGAGGCTCAGCAATCTCTTCCCTCACGTTGTGGAGCAACCTGGGGAATATTCCTTCAGGCCCCGGGGACTTAACTGTCCTAATGTATTTTAACAATTCCAGCACCTCTTCTGCATTAATATCAACAAGCTTCAGAACATCAACCTCACTCATATTGTCCTCACCATCACCAAGTTCCCTCTCATTGTTGAATACCGAAGAGAAGTATTCATTGAGGACCTTGCTCACTTCGACAACCTCCAGGCACATCTTCCCACCTTTATCTATAATCGGTCCTATCTTCACTCCTGTCACACTTTTGTACTTCACATAATTGAAGAATGCCTTGGGGTTTTCCTTTACCCTACCTGCCAAGGCCTTCTCATGCCCCCTTCTTGCTCTCTTCAGCCCCTTCTGAAACTCCTTTCTTGCAACCCTATATTCCTCAATAGACCTATCTGATCCTTGCTTCCTAAACCTCATGTTTGCTGCCTTCTTCCATCTGACTAGATTCTCCCCCTCACTTGTCACCCATGGTTCCTTCACCCTACCATTCTTTATCTTTCTCACCAGGACAGATTTATCCCTAACATCCTGCAAAAGATCCCTAAATATTGACCATATGTCCATAGTACCTTTCCCTGCAAAAACATGATCCCAATTCACACCTGAAAGTTCTAGCCTTATAGCCTCATAATTTGCCCTTCCCCAATTAAAATTTTTCCTGTCCTCTCTGATTCTATCCTTTTCCATGGTAATGTTAAAGGCCAGGGAGCGGTGGTCACTGTTCCCCAGATGCTCACCCACTGGGAGGTCTGTAAACTGACCTGGCTTGTTACTTAATACTAGATCTAGTATGGCATTCCCCCACTCGGCCTGTCAACATACTGTAACAGGAATCCATACTGGACGCACTTAGCAAACTCTGCCCCATCTAAACCATTGGAACGAATCTGGTGCCAATCGATATTAGGAAGTTAAAGTCACCCATGATAACAATCCTGTTATTTTTGCACCTTTCCAAAATCTGCCTCCCAATCTGCTCTTCGGTATCTCTACTGCTAGCAGGGGGCCTATAGAATACTTCCAATAGAGTAACTGCTCCTTTCCTGTTCCTGACTTAAACCCATACTGACTCAAAAGAGGATCCTGCTACATTACCCACCCTTTCTGCAGCTGCAATAGTATCCCTGACCAGTAATGCTACCCATCCTCCCCTTTACCCCCTTCTCTATCCCTTTTAAGCACTGAAATCCAGGAATGTTGAGAATCCATTCTTGCCCTGGTGCCAGCCAAGTCTCTGTAATGGCCACTACATTATAATTCCATGTATGTATCCAAGCTCTCAGTTCATCACCTTTGTTCCTGATGCTTTTTGCATTGAAGTACACACACTTGGCCCGTTTATTCTGTTTCTCTTTCCTCAAAGCTTATTTATATGTTAGATCTGGCTTTACTCCATGCACTGTACTAGCAGCTCTCGCATGACCTTTATCCTCCTCCACCTCACCATCTGCTCTAACACTCTGGTTCCCCTCCCCCTGCAAATCTGGTTTAACCCCACCCGGAGCAGCACTAGCAAACCTTCCTGCAAGGATGTTAGTCCCCCTCCAGTTCAGGTGCAATTCGTCCCATCGGAACAGGTCTCACCTTCCCTGGAAAAAGGCTCATTTGTCCAGAAACATGAAGCCCTCCCTCCTGCACCAACTCCTTAACCACGCATTTAACTGCATTATTTTCCTATTTCTAGCCTCACTAGCTCGTGGCATGGGTAGCAATCCTGAGATTGCAACCCTGGAGGTCCTGTCCTTCAACTTTGCACCTAACTCCCTAAATTCTCTTTGCAGGAACTCCTCCTTCTTCCTATCCACATCATTGGTCCCTACATGGACCACGACATCTAGCTGCTCACCCTCCCTCTTGAAAATACCGAGAACTCGATCAGAGATATCATGGACCCTGGCACCAGGGAGGCAACAGACCATCCAGGATTCTCGATCTCTTCCACAGAACCTCTTATCTGTCCCCCTAACTATTGAGTCCCCTATCACTACTGCTCTCCTCTTTTCTCTCCTTCCCTTCTCAGTGCCAAGGATGCAACCACTGCAACTTGACCCTGGTAGGTCGTCCCCACCAACAGTATCCAAAACAGTATACTTATTTTTGATGGGAGCAGCCACAGGGGTACTCTGCTCTTCCTGTCTATTCCCTTTCCCTCTCCTGACAGTCACCTAGCTACCTGTCTCCTGACTCTTAGGGGTGACTATCTCCCTGTAACTCCTGTTTAGTTCTGCCTCTGCCTAACAAAAGATCCGAAGTTCATCCAGCTCCAGCTCTAGTTCCCTAATTCGGTTTGTCAGGAGCTGCAGCTGGATGCACCTTTTGCGGGTGTAGTCATCAGGGACAATTGTGCTTGCCCTGAATTCCCACATACTGCAAATGGAGCACTTGACTGCCCTACCTGCTGCCTCCATTACCTACTCCTAAGCTAATTAGATTAATTAAAGGAGCTTACCTGTCTTTACCTCACTGGGAGCCAGCTCGTCCTCAGCCTCTGCTCGCCGAAGCCTCTCGAACCAAAGCCTCCATACTCTGTCTCCCACTACTCCATTGCCTGCTACTATGTTGCCTGCTCCATTAATCTGCTCACTTTTTAAACTCTCCTGCTGCCTCATGGGCTGACTTTCACATGCTTGCGCAGTCGTGCCCCGTTCAAACTACTGAAGAAATGAAGTAAATTGGTGAAAGAGACAAAAGGCCAAGGAAGCTACAAAAGGGTGGAGGAGCACCAGGGGGAGGCAATAAGCAAGCAAGTAGATAAAGTGAGAGAAGAAAAAGGGGATGGGAAATGGTGAAGAAGAGGTGGGGCAGGGGTCATTCCCAAATGCTCGAGAAATCGATGTTCATGCCATCAGGTTGGTGGCTACCCAAATAGAATATAAGGTGTGGTACTGCCAACCTAAGTGTGGTCTCATCACGACAGCAGAGAAGGTAATGGATGGACGTATTGGAATGGGAATAGGAAGTGGAATAAAAATGGGTGGCCACTGGGAGATGACACTTTATCTGGCAAATGGAGTTTAGGTTCTCAGCGAAGTGGTCTCCCAATCTACGTCGGGTTTGACCTATATACAGGAAGTCACATCAGGAACACCAGACACAGTATATGACCCCAACAGACTCACAGATGAAGTGTCACCACACCTGAAAGGACTATTTGGGGCCCTGAATGATAGTAAGGGAGGAGGTGTAGGGGCAGATGTAGCACTTGTTCTGCTTGTAAGGTTAAATGACAGGAGGGAGATAATTGGGGAGGGACAAATGGACAAGGGAGTCACATTAGGAAAGAAAAAAGTGAGGAGGAGGCAAAGATGTGCCTGGTAGTGGGATCCCTTTGGAGATGCAGAAATTTTAGAGCATTATGTGCTGGACGTGGAGGCTGGTGGGGTAGTTGGTGAGGACAAAAGAAAGCCTATCTTTGCTAGGGCAGCAGGAGGTAGAGGCCCTATCCTCCCGCCATCCTACCAGGGATAGGATTTCTCTTGACCCTATCCTACTCTATCAGGGAAAGGGTTCCTCTTTTCCCCCATTCTCCCGCCTGTGAATCTTTGGGGCTCATATAGCCATATAACAATTACAGCACAAAAACAGGCCACCTCGGCCCTTCTAGTCCATGCCGACACTTACACTCACCTTGTTCCACTGGCCCGCACTCAGCCCATAACCCTCCATTCCTTTCCTATCTATATACCTATCCAATTTTACTTTAAATGACAATGTCAAACCTGCCTCTACCACTTCTACTGGAAGCTCATTCCACACAGCTACCACTCTCTGAGTAAATAAATTGCCCCTCATATTACCCTTAAACTTTTGCCCCCTAACTCTCAAATCATGTCCTCTTGTTTGAATCTCCCCTACTCTCAATGGAAAAAGCCTATTCACGTCAACTCGATCTATCCCCCTCATTATTTTAAATACCTCTATCAAGTCCCCCCTCAACCTTCTACGCTCCAAACAATAAAGACCTAACTTTTTCAACCTTTCCTTGCAACTTAGCTGCTGAAACCCAGGTAACATTCTAAATATACTGTGTTCAATACTCCCAGTGTGGCCTCCTGTATATCGGTGACATCCGACACAGATTGGGCGACTGCTTCACTGAGCACCTGCGCTCTGTCCACCAGAACAAGCGGAATCTCCCAGTGGTCACCCGCTTTAATTCCACTTCCCATTCCATTTTGATATGTCCATCCATGGCCTCCTCTTCTGTCATGATGAGGCCACACTTCGGTTGGAGGAACAACACCTTAAATTCCATTTGGGTAGCCTCCAACCTAATGGCATGAACATTGATTTCTCAAGCTTCTGTTAATGCCCCCCATCCCCCTCTCCTTTACCATTTCCCATGCCCCTTTTCCCTCTCTCATGTTATCTCCTTGTCCACCCATCGTCTCCTTCTGGTGCTCCTCTCCCCTTTGCTTTCTTCCATAGCCTTCTGTCTCTTTCACCAATCAACGTCCCAGCTCTTTACTTCATCTTTCAACCTCCAGGCTTCACCTGTCATGTTGCATTTCTCTCTCCCCTTCCCCCACCTTTTAAACCTGTTCCTCGGCTTTTTTCGTCAGTCCTGCTGAAGGATTTTGGCCCGAAACATCGACTGTACTTTTTTTCCTAGATGCTGTCTAGCCTGCTGAGTTCCTCCAGCATTTTTTGCATGTTGCTGTCTCAGTCCACACTTGCCAGAACCTTTCTGAAACGATCAAAATTTGTCACTCTACAATTTAGAATCCCAGCCTGAGGATCAGACCTATCCTTTTCCATAATTACCCTGAAACTAATGGTATTATGATTACTAGATGCAAAGTTTTCCCTTACATAAACCTGTCTTATTTCCTAATAGGAGATCTAGTATCACACTCTCTCTAGTTGGGACTTCTATGTACTAATTAAGGAGGCATTCCTGAACACACTTAACAAACACTTTCCCATCCAGCCCTTTTGCAGTATAGGAGTCCCAGTCAATATGTGGAAAGTTAAAATCACATATTATCACATCTTTATGTTTCTTGCAACAATCTGTGATGTCTCCATAATTTGCTCCACTAAATCCTGTGGACTGTTGGATGTTCTATAATATAGTCCCACTGATATGGTCATACCTTTCTTATTCCTCAGTTCTACCCATAAAGCCTCACTCAAGAAGCTCTCCAGTCTGTCCTGACTGAGCACTGCCATGACATTTTCCTTGACTGGTAATTCCACCGCTCCCTCTTTAATCTCTCCCTTCGTATCATGTCTAAAACAATGGAACCCCGGAACATTGAGCTGCTAGTCCTGCCACTCCTGCAGCCAAGTCATAGCCAGGGCTATAGTGTCATAATTCTACATCCCTAAGCTCATCTGCTTTTCCTACAATACTCATTGCATTGAAATATACACAGTTCAGACGTTAGTCCCAGATTGCTCGGCCTTTAGATTCATGACTTTGTATGTAGGCTTAACAACATCTTTCTCCTTAACCACTCTACTATCTGTTCTAGTGTTCTGATTCCCACCTCCCTGCAAATCTAGTTGAGCACCAGCTCCCCCCTCCACCCTCCACGTTTGCAGCACCAGCAAATCTTCCCACTAGGATACTGGTCCCCCCTTCAGTTCAGATGCAAACCAACCCTTCTGTATAAGTACTACGTTCCCTGGAAGAGAGCCAATAATCTAAAATCCTCCATCCTACACCATCTCATTAGCCATGTGTTAATCTGCAGGATCTCTTGTTGCTTGGTTTGTCCAACCTTAAGCCTGCTGAGGCTTATAAAAAGCCTTTAGACTTACCTTAATCCTATCCAGTGTTGATTTCTCATAACCCATCTCAACCTTCTTAATTTCCCCTTTGAGGTTCTTCTTTCACTTTTTATACTCATGATATGCATCTCTCGTCATTAGTTCCCCATACCTGTCAAATAATTTCTTTTCTCTTTTTATCCAACCCTCAAAATCCCTTGACATCCAGCATTTCCTATGATTGTCACCACTGGCTTGTATCCTGACAAGACCACTTTGGCCTTGAACTCTTGTTATTTCTTCTTTGAAAGCTCCCCACTAAGTAGAGCTTGTTACAAATAGACACCTCCAATTTACATTTGCCATGTCCTACCTTCAGGATGTCCTGAAGATGGAAGGTGAACAGCCAGAGGTCATGGTATATATTGGTACCAATGACATAGGTAGAAAAAGGAAGGAGGTCCTGAAAACAGACTACAGGGTGTTAGGAAGGAAGGTTGAGAAGCAGGATTTCAAAGGTATTAATCTCAGGATTACTGTCTGCCATAGGAATAGAGTGAGGTGGAGGATGAATGTGTGACTGAGGGATTGGAGCAGGGGCGCAGGGATTCAGATTTCTGGATCACTGGGACCTCTTTTGGGGCAGACGTGACCTGTATAAAAAGGATGGGTTGCACTTGAATCCAAGGGGACCAATATCCTAGCAGGGAATTTTGCTAAGTCTAAAGGGGAGAGATTAATCTAGATTTGCTGGGGATGGGGTGAGAACTGAACTGAATAGACTGATTAAGTAGAGAAACTTCATAAAAGAAGTAAGAAACTAAGTTGGCTTACAAGTAGAGAAAGCTTGGAGACAGTGTGAGAGGGAGGTGATAGAGAAGGGATGCACTCAGACTGATGATTTGAGACGTGTCTATTTTAATGCAAGAAGCATCAAGAACAAAGCGGATGAGGGTGGATCAGTACTTGGAGCTATGATGTTGTGGCCATTACGGAGACTTAGATGGCTCAGGGGCAGGAATGGTTACTTAGAGTGCCAGGTTTTAGATGTTTCAGGAAGGATAGGGAGGGAGGCAAAAGAGGTGGGGGTGTGGTACTGTTGATCAGAGATAGTGTCATGGCTGCAGAAAATGAGGAGTCATGGAGGGATTGTCTACTGAGTCTCTGTGGGTGCAAGTTAGAAACAGGAAGGGATCAAAAACTCTATTGGGTGTATTTATACACCACCCACTTGTAACAGGGACATCAAGGAGCAGATAGGGAGACAGATTCTGGAAAGGTGTAATAATAATAGGGTTGTCATGGTGGGAGATATTAATTTCCCAGATATTGATTGGCATCTCCCTAGAGCAAGGGGTTTAGATGTGATGGAGTTTGTCAGGTGTGTTCAGGAAGATTTCCTGACACAATATGTAGATAAGCCTACAAGAGGAGAGGCCGTACTTGATCTGGTATTGGGAAATGAACCTGGTCAGGTGTCAGGTCTCTCAGTGAGAGAGCATTTTGGAGATGGTGATCACAATTCTATCTCTTTTACCATAGTATTGGGGAGGGATAGGAACGGACAAGTTAGGAAAGAGTTTAATTGGAGTGGAGGGAATATGGAACTATCAGGCAGGAACTTGGAAGCGTAAATTGGGAACAGATGTTCTCAGGGAAATGTATGGCAGAAATGTGGCAAATATTCAGGGGATACCTGCACAGGTATGTTCCAATGAGACAGGGAAAGGATAGTAGGGTACAGGAACCATGGTGTACAAAGGCTGATGAACATCTAGTAATGAAGGAAAGAAAAGCTTACGAAATGTTCAAAAAACTAGGTAACGATAGAGATCTAGAAGATTGTAAGACTAGCAGAAAGGAGCATAAGAATGAAATTAGGAGAGCCAGAAGGTGCCATGAGAAGGCCTTGGCGAGCAGGATTAAGGAAAACCCCAAGGCATTCTACAAGTATGTGAAGAAGATAGACGTGAGAGAATAGGACCAATCAAGAGTGACAGTGGAAAAGTGCGTATGGAACAGGAGGAGATAGCAGAGATACTTAATGACTAGTTTACTTCAGTATTCACTAAAAGGATCTTAGCAATTGTAGGGATGACTTACAGCAGATTGAAAAGCTTGAGCATTAAGAAAGAGGATGTGCTGGAGGTTTTGGAAAGTATCAAGTTGGATAAGTCTCCAGGACTGGACAAGGTGTACGCCTGGCTACTGTGGGAGGTGAGGGAGGAGATTGCTGAGCCTCTAGCAATGATCTTTGCATCATCAATGGGGACGGGCAAGGTTCTAGAGGATGGGAGGGTTGCAGATGTTGTTCCATTATTCAGGAAGGGGAGTAGAGTTTTACTTCAGTGGTTGGTAAGTTCATGGAAAAGATCCTGAGAGGTAGGATTTATGAACATTTGGAGAGGCATAATATGATTAGGAATAGTCAACGGCAGGTCGTGCTTTACAAACTTGATGGAAATTTTTGAGGATGTGACAAGTTTTTTTTGCAGAGAGTGGTGAATGCATGGAAGGGCTGCCGGCAACAGTGGTGGAGGCGAATACAATAGTGTCTTTTCAGAGACTCCTGAATAGGTACATGGAGCTTAGGAAAATAAAGGGCTATGGGTAACCCTAGATAATTTCTAAGTAAGTACATGCTTGTCACAGCATTGTGGGCCAAAGGGTCTATATTGTGCTGTAGGCTTTCTGTTTCTACGATTCTACCTTGAAATTGCCCTGTTTCAGCCCTTTTCTATCATCCATCTGCTTTACTATAATCATTTTCAATTATATGGAATTGGTCATTATATTTAAATGACTCCTCTCTGACATTCTGTCCACTTAACCAGATACTCCTTCCCTTGTTGGTCTGCTTAGGTCTATTTTCAACTCTAACCTGTTGGAGAATTACTGAGAGGAGATCACCAGTGAGACCTGATGCTAAGAACAACATAAAGGGCTCAAGCAGGTTCTGCTCACCATAATGGAAAAGCCTGATGAAAGATTTTGCTTCAAGGCTTCCTCAGCAGTTTCCACATCACTAGGAGTGCTAGCAGGAGGAGACTATTTTCCACTCGTGGAATGAAGGCATTGCAAATATTCAGTATTGTAGAGAGAGTGAAGCAGTTATTGTGTTGAGTCAATGACCCTAGAAGACCAACATTTCAAATGTCTGGACATCTGACCATTAACAAATGAAATATGAATAATGAAATCTGTAGGTCAGCACAGTAGGAGAGACCAGTGATTAATCAAAATGGGTTTACACACAAAAATAAAAACAGAAGTTTGCTGAGAAAAAGAAAAACTTGTAAAGACTCATAAATTTCATGAGTAAGGGAGGTGATTTGACAACATGGCTGGGCAGAATAATTCACTCCAGGTGGAATATGTTAGAAGGTTGTTGTAACTGGTGGCTGATGTAACATGGACGACCCTGTATCTGACAGAAGAGTCATAGACTAGCAACTATGGCTGTCATGATAACTTAATGGAATTTGTTCTGCCAAGGGTCCCTGGCCTCTTACTGTAGCTCACATTTCCCATGAGGTTGTAATATCCAGAGAAGTAAGAGTACCATGTGACTACCTTACACCTGAATACACCAAGAAACATCATTTCCCATTGCATTGTGAATTTCTTGTCCCTGTCCAATTTATCAATTAGAGGGATGGATTTTATCAAACCCTGATCGATAGATCGATAAATGTAACACACTCAAAATGCTGGAGGAATTCAGCAGGCTAGGCAGCACCTATGGAAAAAAGTACAGTCGATGTTTCAGGCTGAGACCTTTCAGCTTGGATTTCCAGACCCTGCAGATTTTCTCTTGTTTGTGAGTAGATAGATATAGCGGCAATAGAATAGTTACATCACTGTTTCATGCAATTCTCTTATCACATTCAACTCTGACTGGAGCACTTGTAAGAGGTGTTGAAACTGAGGAACCCAAATCAATGTACTAAACAAATTAAGGAGAGATCCCTCAATTGGGGATGACTCATCCAAGTGGGATATTGACAAGGATATTAAATTCTTCCATTTATTAGGATTCTATTCCATACATTGGTCATGACAAAACTATTCATTGGATTGTTAATTAATAACGATCTTGTGGTGAAAATGGTGCATGCAAAAATTTTGTTGGCATAATGGTACAATGTAGCCCCTTAATTCTTTAAACAACTCCCTGCCCCCAAAAAAGATGATTATTTTTAAGGCCAAATGAATAAATAAATGATATTTTACAACCCGAAAGCAATGAAATGTTTTCCACAGGACATATCTCAAGCTGGCTTGATGTCACCTATACTGGTTGCAAGAACACATGATGTTGGATGATATGTCCTGAGATCCTCGCAGACCTGATGTACAATGGTTACAATAGCAATACTATTAGAAATGATGTTATTTTTCAATTCTCTTTTTAAAATATTAATATTAATAATTTTTGAACAAGCTTCTACTGCTAAGGAAGGTTGTTAAGCTGGGAGGATCAACAAGCATACATTTTCAATGCTGTTTAACTCTATAACTCTATAACTCTATAACTTTATAAATCATTCTACAGTGAAAGCATCACAGGTTCCTTGTTCAGATGCAAAACAGCGCATCAACTAATTAATGGCGATAAGATCAATATGAAGCCTAGGAGATGGCGAATCATCAAGTGATGTGCACAGTCACTGTGCTGTAAGCTCTGGTAGATGCATCCTGTATGATGTGGACTGGAAGCATTTACAGCAAATGTTTCCAATTTTGGACATTTGTCCACTATCAGCATAACAAAACAAAACCCAAAATGTCTTCACTTGAGCATAGTAATCAGTGGTGAGATGTGCATTATATGAATTGTTTGTCATTTCCTGGATGTTCTGGATGTGTTAACTCTGGTTATGCTTCAGAAAACATGTAACTTTTGTTGGCAGCACTTTAAGATATCCCATGAGTTTGCAAGCTGCTGTGGAAATGCAAATGTGTCCTACTCCAAGAGTTGGCTTTCATCTGTTTCTGACTGAGTTTTGTGGTGTATTTTCTACTTAACAATGAGTAGGACATGGCATTGTAATTCCACAGAAAATCCACAGATGTTTCCTAAAAGTGTAGAGGAGAAAATTCTGATACCATAAGACTTTAAGACATAGGAATTCAGCCATTCAGCTTACTGAGTCTGCTCCGTTATTCCTTGTTTATTATTTCCATTCTCCTTGCTTCTCTCTGCAACCTTTGACACGATGACTAATCGTGAATCTATCAATGTCATTAAAGACACCCAATGACCTCACTTCCACAGTCACCTGTGTCAACAAATTCTACAAATGCAGTACCTCTGGCTGAAAAACTTATTCCTTATCTCCATTCTAAATGTACATCCTCCTATTCTGAGGTTGTGCCCTTTGGTCCTGGAGTCCCCCATGATAGGAAACATCCACAACCACTCTATCTTGGCCTTTCAACATTCAGTAGATTTCAATCAGATCCCCTTTTATTCTTCAAAATTCTAATGAGTATGGGCCCAGAGCCATCAAATTCTCCTCACATGAAAAGCCTTTCATTCCTGGAAGCCTTTTCTTGAATCTCCTTTTAACCCTCTCCAATGTTAGCACGTCTTTTTTTTGATAAGGGGCCCAAAACTCCTCACAATATCCTGTGAGGCTTCACCTCAGCATTACATCCTTGTTTTTTATATTCTAGTCCTCTCAGAATGAATGCTAATTTGCATTCCCCTTCCTTACCACTGACTCAACCTGCAAGTTAACCTTTAGGGAATTCTCCATGAATATTCCCAATTGCACCTTGATTTTTGAATTTTATCCCCATTTAGAAAGTATTCTAGTTTTTTTTATTCCCTTTACCAAGTTACTTGACCATATACTTCCTGATATTGTATTCCAGTTGCCGCTACTTTGCCCATTTTCCCAAACTTTCCCTGCAGCCACCTTGCTTCCTCAATGTTACATGCCCTTGCTCCTACCTTCATATCTTCCACAAACCTGGCCACAAAGTCGTCAATTGCATCATCAAATTCATTGATGTACAACATACAAAGAAGTGATCCAAACACCGACTCTTACGGAACACCACTAGTCACTGGTAGCCAATCAGAAAAGGCTCTCTTTAATGACAAGAGGCCAAAATTTCTTATCCTGTGGTTCCTGAAAAATCCAAAATGCAGACTAATGGTTTGATACATACTAGATGAGCTGAAGGACCTGTTTCTGTACTGAAGTGTTCTACAACTCTTACTCTGTGGATATCCACATTCAACTGAATTGAGATTTAATGGATTCATTAAAAGGTGATGCCTTAAAAAGGTGGCTTCCATCATTAACGACCTCTTCTACCCAGGATATGCTCATATATAGTGGATTCCGGGACAACTCTTAAAGAAAAAGAAACTAATCACGGAAATAATCTTTGTTTATTTGGGTCACAATGCTACTTAATTATGACAGGAGACTGCTGAAGAACTGTTTTTAACTAGCATCAGGGGCAAGCACTTATTTGGTCATAATACACCATGCTTGGAGCAAACAGTTTTTATATAGTGTCAGTTGTGCGCACTTATGTTCAAAAAGCAGTGATTTTTGACACTGACCATTGACAGGAAATAGGCATCAAGAACTGTTTTGCACCTGTGGTTTCAAGCATTCATGCTTGGAGATCCCAGAAATGGCTGGGAATGAAAATGGAAGTATTTCATGACTTCAATAAGTTAAGAAATATGAAAAATTTGAAGGTATCAACAATCATCATGAATGTTACAATGAAAAAGAAGACTTTTAGTATGCAGTCGTTGATAGCATTGCATGAAGGCTAATTGTTGTTTACACCAAATTTTGTTCATTTACAATCAATCAAATGCACATGGCATCCTCCTTCAAAAATATTTAAAACTGATGTGTAGTTTTATAGTACAGGAGTAGTATTGATAGTGTTATAATTTATACATACATACATACATACATACAGTGCCTATAAAAATTATTCACCCACCTTGGAAGTTTTCATATTTTATTGTTGTACAACATTGCAACATTGAATCACAGTGGATTTAATTTGGCTGTTTTGACACTGAAAAATCGAAAAGACTCTTTCGTGTCAAAGTGAAAACAAATTTCTACAACATACATGGAGATCATGAGTGAACAGCCCTTTTCAAATCCAGCCACAGATTTTCAATTGGATTGAGGTATGAACTCTAACTTGGCCACTCCTGGACTTTAACTTTGTTGTTTTTAAGCCATTCCTGTGCTTTATACTTGGGGTCATTGTTTTGCTGGAAAACAAATCTCAAGTCACAATTCTCTTGTAGACCACATCAGGTTTCCCTGTATTTTGCTGCATTAATTTGACCCTCTACCTTCAGAAGCCTTGCAGTGCTTGCTGCAGTGAGACTCCCCTACAGCATGATGCAGTCACCATCATGCTTCATGGTAGGGATGTGTGTTTTTGATGATATGCGGTGTTTAGCTTATGCCAAACATAACGTTCAGTCTGATGACCAAAAAGCTCAAATTTGGTTTAATCAGACCATAGAAGCTTCTTCCAGCTGACTTCAAACCCTTTGCATGCCTTCTGAGAAACTTCAGCTGAGATTTCATGTGAGTTGTTTTTCAACAGTGGTCTTCTCTTTGTCACTCTCCCATAAATCTGCAATGAGAGTACACAGGCAACAGTTGTTGCACGTGCACTCTCTCCCATCTCAGGCACTGTAGCTTGTTACTCCTCCAGAGTTGTCATAAGTCTTTTGGTGGCCTGCCTCACTACTCTCCTTCTAGCATGGTCACTCAGTTTTTGAGGATGACCTGATCTAGGCATGTTTACAGCTGTGTCATATTCTTTCTATGTTTTGATGATTGATATAGCTGTTCTCCAAGAGGTATTCTGTGACTTGGAAATTTTCTTGTATCCATCTTGCGATTTGTGCTTTTCAATAACCTTTTCATAGAGTTGCTTGGAGTGTTCTTTTGTCTCGATGGTATAGTTTTTGCCAGGATACTAACTCACCAGCAGTTGGATCTTTCAGATACAGGTGTATTTTAACTATTGTCAATTGAAATAGTTTGACTGCACACAGGTCTCAAAAAAGAGATCACCGTTTAACTAATTATGTGACTTCTAAAATCAATTAGCTGCACCAGTGATGATTTGGCGTGTCATATTAAAGGGGGTGAATACTTATGCAATCAATTGTTTTGTGTTTTATATTTGTAAATAATTTAGATCACTTTAAAGGGACTTATTTTCACTTTGAGACAAAAGTCTTTTTCTATCGATTATATCAAAATGCCACACTAAATCCACCGTGGTT
Source organism: Hypanus sabinus (assembly GCF_030144855.1). Classification (NCBI taxonomy): domain Eukaryota; kingdom Metazoa; phylum Chordata; class Chondrichthyes; order Myliobatiformes; family Dasyatidae; genus Hypanus; species Hypanus sabinus. The sequence continues at coordinate 55,836,025 of NC_082721.1, read as the reverse complement.
CAATATTGTAAAACAATAAAACATGAAAACTTTCAAGGAGGGGTGAATACTTTTTATCGGCACTGTATATTATTGTAATTCATAATGTAGTATTTTATGTATTGCATTGTACTGCTACCACAAAACAACTAATTTCATGACTTATATTAGTGATAATAAACCTGATTCTGATGATGACATCTAATACAGTGGCCAACACCATGATACCCCTGCCTCTCTCTTTCTCATTTATAAAGGTTAATAAGTGAGGCTCTACTGGGTCCACTGGATATGTGCCATATGAAGTGTGATTACCTCAGATAAGTGCAAAGTGATGTATTTTGGGCAGTTCATGCACAGATGTGACGTGACACAAAATGAACAAACATACGCAGATGCACAGTGAATGACAGGACCCTAGATACTTTACAGAATGGAGAGATCAAGAGGAACAGGTGCATGTAGCTCCCTGAAAGTTGAGATACAATGTGGTGAAGAAGGTGTATGGAACACTTGCTTTCATCAGAAGGGCACCGAGTACAAGAGTTGGGATTTCACGTTACAGTCATATAAGACATTGATGTGACTATACCTGAAATATCGTGTGCAGTTCTGGTTGTCACACAATAGCAAAAATATGATTCAGCTGATGAGGCTGCAGATAAGTTACATAGAAAGAAACGTAGAAATTTAGAAAAACCTACAGCATGATACAGACCCTTCAGCCCACAAAGCTGAACATGTCCTTACCTTACAAATTACCTAGGGTTACCCATAGCTCTCTATTTTTCTGAGCTCTATGTACCTGTCCAGGGGTCTCTTAAAAGACCGCATCTATCTGCCTCCACCACCATCGCCAACAGCCTATTCCATGCACTCACCACTCTCTGTGTAAAAAACTTACCCCTAACATCTCATCTATACCTACTTCCAAGCACCTTAAAATTGTGCCCTCTCTCGCTAGTCATTCCAGCCCAGTCATTCCGTCTGTCCACACGATCAGTGCCTCTCATCATCTTATACACCTCTATCAGGTCACCTCTCATTCTCCACCTTCCAAGGAAAAAAGGCCAAGTTCACTTAACCTGTTTTCATAAGTTATGCTCCCCAATCCAGACAACATCCTTGTAAATCTCCTCTGCACCCTTTCTATGGTTTCCACATCCTTCAGATAGTGAGACGACCAGAACTGAGCACAGTATTCCAAGTGGGGTCTGACCAGGGTCCTGTATAGCTGCAACATTATCTCTCAGCTCATAAACTCAATCACATGTTTGATGAAGGCTGGGTTGATCTCCATCTGCCATTTCTCAGCCCAGTTTTGCATCCTATCAATGTCTTGCTGTAACCTCTGACAGTGCTCCACACAATCCACAACACACCCAACCTTTGTGTTATCAGCAAATTTACTAACCCATCCCTCCACTTCTTCATCCAGGTCACATAAAAATCACGAGGAGTAGGGGTCCCAGAACAGATCCCTGAGACATACCACTGGTCACCGCCTTCATGCAGAATATGACCCGTCTATAACCACTCTTTGCTTTCTGTGGGCAAGCCAGTTCTCAATGCACAAAGCAAAGTCCCCTTGGATCCCATGCCTCCTTACTTTCTCAATAAGCCTTGCATGGGGTACCTTATCAAATGCCTTGCTGAAATCCATATATATTATATCTACTGTGCTACTTTCATCAATGTGAACACCCTCAAAAAATTCAATCGTGACCTGCCTTTGACAAAGCCATGCTAACTATTACTAATCACATTATGTCTCTCTAAATGTTCATAAATCCTGCCTCTCAGGATCTTCTCCATCAACTTACCAACCACTGGTCTATAATTTCCTGGGCTATCTCTACTCCCTTTCTTGAATAATGGAACAACATCCGCAATCCTCTAATCCTCCGGAACCTCTCCCGTCCCCATTGATGATGCAAAGATCATCACCAGAGGTTCAGCAATCTCCTCCCTCGTTCCCAGAGTAGCCTGGGGTACATCTCATCCAGTCCTGGTGACTTATTCAACTTGATGCTTTCCAAAAGCTCCAGTACATCCTTTTTCTTAATACCTACATGCTCAAGCTTTTCAGTCCACTGTAAGTCAATCGCCAATATCCTTTTCCACAGTGATTACTGAAGCAAAGTATTCATTAAGTACCTTTGGTATCTCCTCCAGTTCCATACACACTTTTCCACTGTCACACTTGATTGGTCCTATGCTCTCACATCTTATCCTCTTATTCTTCACATACTTGTAGAATGCCTTGTGCTTTCCTTAATCCTGCCCACCAAGGCCTTCTCATGGCCCCTTCTGGCTCTCCTAATTTCTTTCTTAAGCTCCTTTGGGCTAGCCTCATAATCTTCTAGATCTCTATCATTTTCTAGTTTTCTGAACCTTTCGTAAGCTCTTCTTTTTTCCTTGACTAGATTTTCAACAGCCTTTGTACACCACGGTTCCTGTAGACTACTGTCCTTTCCTTGTCTCATTGGCACGTACCTATGCAGCACTTCACACAAATATCCCTTGAACATTTGCCACATTTCTTCCATGCATTTCCCTGAGAACATCTGTTCCCAATTTATGCTTCCAAGTTCCTGCCTGATAGCCTCATATTTCCCCTTACTCCAATTAAGCGCTTTCCTTACTTGTCTGTTCCTATCCCTCTCCAATGCCATGGTAAAGAAGATAGAATTGTGATCATTATCTCAAAATGCTCTCCCACTGAAAGACCTGACACCTGACCAGGTTCATTTCCCAATACCAGATCAATTACAGCCTCTCCTCTTGTAAGCTTATCTACATATTTTGTCAAGAAACCATGTTGAACACACCTAACAAACTCCATCCCAACCAAACTCCTCACTCTAGGGACATGCCAATTGTTATTTGGGAAATCAAAATCTCCCACTATGACAACCCTGTTATTATTACACCTTTCCAGAATCTGTTTTCCTATCTGCTCCTCGGTGTCCCTGTTACTACTGGTTGGTCTATAAAAAAAACACCCAGTAGAGTTATTGATCCCTTCCCACAGAGACTCTGTAGACAATCCCTCCATGTCTTCTTCCTTTTCTGTAGCTGTGACACTATCTCTGATCAACAGTGTCATGCCCCCACCTCTTTTGCCTCCCTCCCTGTTCTTCCTGAAACATCTAAAGCCTGGCACTCATTCCTGCCCCTGAGGCATCCAGGTCTCTGTAATGGCCCCAACATCATCGCTCCCAGTACTGATCCATGCCCTAAGCTAATCTGCTTTTGTTCATGATACTCCTTGCATTGAAGTAGACGCATCTCAAACCATTGGTCTGAGCGCATCCCTTCTCTATCATCTGCCTATCCTCCCTCTTGCACTGTCTTCAAGCTTTCTCTATTTGTGAGCCAACCGCCTCTTCCTCTGTCTATTCAGTTTGGTTCCCACCCCCCAGCAATCCTAGTTTAAACTCTCCCCAGTAGCCTTACATTAAGCAGTTGCCAGTGTGGAAGTTGCGGGGAGGCTAGGGTTAAGTTAGTGAGCTTTCAGAGATAGTGTGTAGACTGTGAAACTCAGCCACACTGAGTGTGATACTTGAGAGACAATCTTCTCTGTGTACAGCCTGAGAGCCAGGGACCCATGTACACCAGGAAAACCAAGACAAGGATACAAGTGAAGTATTGGAAAGCACGCACACTGACGATTGGACAATTGTCTTACCAGCACAAGGGTCTAATTGGCCGTTAATGTTTGGGTTTTATTGGTTTTTAGCACCTGAAGAATGTATTGTGATTGGTACTTACCATGCAGATACTGAATTGGAAAGTGCATAAACATAAGAGATCCTGCAGATGGTGGAAATCTTGAGTAACACACACAAAATAGTGGAGGAACTCAGCAAGTTTGGCAGAATGTACAGAGAAGAATAAATAGTCGATGCTTCATGGTAAGACCCATCCTCTGGACTGAAAAGGAAGAGTTCAGAAGTCATAATAAGAAGGTGGTGGAGAGGGGGAGCTGGCAGGTGTTGGGTGAGACCAGGTGAGAGAGAAGGTGGTTGGGTGTGGGAGAGACTGTGAGGTAAGAATCTGAAAGGTGATATGTGAAAGAGGAAAAGATGGAAGAAGGAACCTAATAGGAGAGGGGAACTAGAAGGAAACGATGGACAGGTAAGGAAAATGGTTCAGAGAGTAACCAAATTGGGGAATAGAAAATTTGAGAAGTGGACAGGGGCAAGTAATGACAGGAAGTTTGAGAAACTGATGTTCATGCCACCAGGTTGGCGACTACCCAAATGGAAAATAACATGTGGCTCCTCCACACTGAGTTTGGACATATCATGTCAGGATTGCAGAAAGAAAACCATTGACCAACATGTCAGAATAGGAATGCAAAGTTAAATGAAAATTGGTGGTCATTGGGAATCCTGTCTTTTGCAGTGGACAGAACCAAAACACTTAACAAAGCAGTCCCCCAATCTATGTCAGCTCTCACTGATAAAGAGGAGGCTGCACTGGGAGCACTGGATACAGATGATGACCTCAACAGATTTACAAGTTAAATCACTGGCATGAGAAAACCTGCAGATGCTGAAAATCTAAAGCAACATGTACAAAATACTGGAGGAGATGATAGTTGATGTTTTGGGCTGAGACCCTTTATCAGGACTGGAAAGGAAGGGATGAAGTCAGAGTAAGAAGGTAGGGGGAAGGGTTGGAAGAAGGAGAAGGTAGCAGGTGAAGATTGAAAGCGGAAGAAGGAGAGAGGTGAAGTAAAGAGCTGGAAAGCTGATTAGTGAAAGAGATAAAGGGTTGGAGAAGTGGAAATCTGATAGCAGATAGCAGAAGACCATGGAAGAAAGGGAAGGGGGGGGAGAACTAAAAGGAGGTGATGGGCAGGTAAGGTGAGGGAAATAGGAATGGGGAATGGTGGGTGGGGGATGGAGACAATTACTGGAAATTCAAGAAATTGATGTTCATGCTACCAGGTTGGAGGCTACCCAGATAGAATATAAGGTGTTGCTTCTCCAAGCTGAGCGTAGCTTCATTGTGGCAGCAGAGGAGGCCATGGACTGACATGTCGGAATGGGAAGTAGAGCTGAAATGGGCGGCAACTGGGAGATCCCACTTTTTGTGACAGACAGAGTGAAGGTGCTTGGTGAGGGAGATCGGTGGGGAGGAATGCGTGGTTAAGGAATTCATATAGAGCGTGACCCCTGCGGAAACTGTAGAAGGAGTAAGGGAACAATGTGTTTAGTGAATCTATATTGGTTTACATCGATACACAGGAACCATACCGGGAGCACTGGATACAGCAAATGACCCCAACAGACTCACTGGTGAAGTGTGGCCTCACGTAGAAGAAATGATCAGTGCCCTGAATGGTGTTGAGGGTGGAGGTGCACTTTTAAGTTTAAATGCCAGGAGGGAGATCAGTGGGAAGAGACGAGTGGACTAGAGAGGCACATAGGGAAGTGACCCCTGTGGAAAGTAGGGAGTGGGGGATAGGGATTTCTATAAATTCTGTTAATTGCCCCTCTCACAGCATTCCCCATTTGTGTTTCCCTCACTTACCTTAACTCCTTACCTGCTCATTACCTCCCTCTGGTGCACCTCCCCCTTCCCTTTCTTCCATGTTCTTCTGTCCTCTCCTATCAAATTCCTCCTTCTCCAGTTCTTTATCTCTGTCACCAATCAGCTTCCCAGCTCCACTTCCCCCATCTCCTTCCTTTGTTTTCCAGTCCTGATGAAGGATCTCAGCCTGCAGCATTAACTGGATATTTATTTCCATAAATGCTCCCTGTCCTGCTGAGTTCCTCCAGTATTTTGCATCTCACAGGTTAAATGCAGCCTCATCAGGAATGACTGTTTGAGGTCCGGAGCAGTGGTGTGGGAGGAGATGTAGGGACATGTGTAGCACTTGTCATGTTTGCAGGTATAAGTACAAGGAGGGACATCAGTGGGGAGGAATGCATGGACAAGTAAGTCATGTAGAGCGTGACTGCTGCAGAAACTGGAGAAGGAGTGAGGGAACAATTTGTTTATTGGTAGGATCTGGTTGAAGATGGCAGAAGTTATGGAGAATGATGTACTCAATACAGACTCATGTGGTGGTAGGTGCAAATGGAACCCTATCCCTGTAATGGCAATGGGAAGATGGGATGAGGACATTTGTTGGGAAATTGAGGACACGTGGGTGAGGACAGAATTGATGGTGATGAAAGGAAATCCCTTTTTTTGGAAGAAAAAATGGACATCTCAGATGGTCAAGAATGGACAGAAAGGCAGAAGAAATGAAATTATCCACCACACACACAAAATGGTGGAGGAACTCAGTAAGCCAGACAGCATCTATAGAAAAGAGTGCAGTCGACATTACAGGCCGAGACCCTTTGGCAGGACTGGAGAAAAAATGATGAGGAGTAGATTTAAAAGATGGGGGGAGGAGAGAGAGAAATACAAGGTGATCAGTGAAACCTGAAGGGGGAGGATCATTCGGGAGGTGGAGGCAGAGATAGATAGGAGTTATCAGGAGGTAGTCACACCAAAAAACCAAGAAGTAGGCAGATGGGTGACGGTCCAGAGAGGCAGGGGGAGCAGGCAGAGAGAACAGAGCACCCCTGTGGCCATTCCCATTAACAATAAGTATACCATACTGGATACTGTTGATGGGGATGACCTACCAGGAATGAGTTGTAGTGGTCCTGCCTCTGGCACAGAGGTTGAACCCTCAACTAGAAAGGGGAGGAGGGAAGAGAAGAGAGCGATAGTTTTAGGGGATTCTATAGTTAGGGGGGCAGATAGGAGATTTTGTGGGGCAGATCGGGAGTCTCGGATGGTATGTTGCCTCCCTGGTGCCAGGGTCCGGGACATCTCAGATCGGGTGCAGGCTATTCTTGAGAGTGAGGGCATGAACCCAGATGTAGTGGTCCATGTAGGGACCAATGATGTAGGTAAGGTGAGTGAGGGGGTCCTGCTTAGAGAGTTCAGGGAGTTAGGAGTGAAGCTGAAAGGCAGGACCTCCAGGGTGACAATCCCGGGATTGCTACCTGTGCCACGTGCGAGTGAGGCGAAGAATAGAATGATTATGCACATTAATACGAGGCTGAGAGCATGGTGCAGGAAGGAAGGGTTCAGGTTTTTGGATAATTGGTCTTTGTTCCAGGGACATTGGGATCTGTTTCGAAGGGATGGTCTACATCTGAACCGGAGAGGTACTAACATTCTTGCAGGAGTATTTGCCAGTGCTGCTCGGGGGGGGGGGGGGTTTAAACTAGATGGGCAGGGATCCAGATCCAGAGGGTTGGTCAGAAGGTGCATGGGGTTAAATGTGTACAAGGTTTGGGTGATCTTGAGAAGGTCATCAAAATTCAGGGTGCAATTTGCCCGATGGAAGTTCAAGGAGCTGGGTTAGGTACAGTAGACAGTGTTTTAAGCAAAGAGAGGAGGAATGGGCTAAGAATTCTATACTTGAATGCGCGTAGTGTCAGAAATAAGACAGATGAGCTTGAAGCTCAGATGAAAATGGGGAACTACGATATTGTTGGGATAACGGAGACATGGCTGCAAGGGGATCAGGCCTGGGATTTGAGTGTACCAGGGTATACGTGCTATAGTAGAGACAGAAATATGGGAAGAGGGGGTGGGGTGGCCCTGTTGGTGAGGAATGAGATTCAGTCCTTAGCAAGAGGTGACTTGGGAACAGGGGAAGTAGAGTCTGTGTGGATTGAGCTGAGGAACAGTAAGGGTAAAAAGACCCTAATGGGTGTTGTGTACAGGCCCCCAAACAGTAGCGTGGATATTGGGTACAAGTTGATTAGGGAGTTAACATTGGCATGTGCTAAAGGTAATGCAGTCGTTATGGGAGATTTCAACATGCAGGTGGACTGGGAGAATCAGGTAGGTGCTGGACCCCAGGATAGGGAGTTTGTGGAGTGTCTAAGGGATGTATTTTTGGAACAGCTTGTGCTTCAGCCAACCAGGAACGAGGCTATTTTGGACTTGGTGATGTGTAATGAACAGGAATTGATAAGTGATCTTGAAGTAAAGGAGCCATTAGGAAGTAGTGATCATAACATGATAAGTTTTTATCTACAATTTGAGAGGGATAGGGGCAGATCAGAGGTGTCAGTGTTGCAATTAAATAAAGGAGACTACGGAGCCATGAGGGATGAGCTGGCCAAAGTTAAATGGGCGGATGCCCTGGCAGGAAAGACAGTGGATCAGCAGTGGCAGATATTCTTGGGCATAATACAAAAGATGCAAATGCAGTTCATTCCAATGAGAAGGAAGGATTCAAAGAGGGGGAAAGGGCCACAGTGGTTGACAAAGGAAGTCAGAGATTGTATAGCATTAAAGAAAAAGAAGTATGACAGGGCTAAGATGAGTGGGAATACAGATGATTGGGAAAGTTTTAAGGAACAGCAGATCTTAACTAAAAAAGCAATACGGAGAGAAAAAATCAGGTATGAGCTCAGTCTAGCCAGGAATATAAAAGGGGATAGCAAAAGCTTTTTTAGCTATGTGAAGAGAAAGAAGATAGTTAAGAACAATGTTGGCCCCTTGAAGAATGAATTGGGAGAAATTGTTATGGGAAACAGGGAAATGGCAACAGAATTTAATGCATACTTTAGATCTGTCTTCACCAGGGAGGACACAAGCAATCTCCCAGATGTATGGATGGGCCAGGGTCATAAGATATCAGAGGAATTGAGACAGATTGACATTAGGAAAGAAACTGTGATGAATAGACTGGTAGGACTGAAGGCTAATAAATCCCCGGGTCCAGATGGTCTGCATCCGAGGGTTCTAAACGAGGTGGCTCAGGAAATTGCGGATGCATTGGTAATCATTTTCCAATGTTCCTTAGATTCAGGATCAGTTCCTGAAGATTGGAGAGTGGCTAATGTTGTCCCACTTTTCAAGAAGGGAGGGAAGGAGAAAACGGAGAACTATCGCCTAACGTCAGTCGTGGGGAAGATGCTTGAGTCCATTATTAAGGACGAAATAGTGGCACATCTAGATGGCAGAAATAGGATTAGGCCGAGCCAGCATGGATTTACCAAGGGCAAATCATGCTTGACTAATCTGTTGGAGTTTTTTGAGGGTGTAACAAGGATGTTAGACGAGGGTAAGCCAGTAGATGTTGTGTACCTAGATTTTCAGAAGGCATTCGATAAGGTGCCACATAGGAGATTGGTGAGTAAAATCAGAGCTCATGGCATTGGGGGCAGGGTTTCAACATGGATAGAAAACTGGTTGACAGATAGAAAGCAAAGGGTAGCAGTGAATGGGTGTTTCTCAGACTGGCTGGAGGTGACTAGTGGGGTACCACAGGGCTCTGTATTGGGACCATAGCTCTTTACGATTTATGCAAATGATTTAGATGAGGGCATTGAAAACTATATCAGCAAGTTTGCTGACGATACTAAACTGGGTGGCAGTGTGACATGCGAAGAGGACGTTAGGAGAATACAGGAAGACTTGGATAGGCTGAGTGAGTGGGCAGATACTTGGCAGATGTCATTCAATGTGAATAAATGTGAAGTTATCCACTTTGGAAGCTGGAACAAGAGGGCAGAGTATTGTCTGAACGGTGTCGAGTTAGGTAAGGGAGAAATGCAAAGAGACCTAGGAGTCCTAGTTCACCAGTCAATGAAGGTGAATGAGCAAGTGCAACAGGCAGTGAAGAGGGCAAATGGAATGTTGGCCTTTGTTACAAGGGGAATTGAATACAAGAGCAAGGATGTTCTTTTGCATTTGTACAGGGCCCTGGTGAGACCACACCTGGAATATTGTGTACAGTTTTGGTCTCCAGGTTTAAGGAAGGACATTCTGGCAATTGAGGAAGTGCAGCGTAGATTCACTAGGTTGATTCCTGGGATGGCAGGGCTGTCTTACGCAGAGAGATTGGAAAGATTGGGCTTGTACACGCTGGAATTGAGGAGATTGAGAGGGGATCTGATTGAAACGGTTAAGATAATTAAAGGATTTGATAGGATTGAGGCAGGAAATATGTTCCAGATGTTGGGAGAGTCCAGTACCAGAGGGCATGGATTGAGAATAAGAGGTCAGTTATTTAAAACAGAGTTGAGGAAGAGCTTCTTCTCCCAGAGAGTTGTGGAGGTGTGGAATGCACTGCCTCGGAAGACGGTGGAGGCCAATTCTCTGGATGCTTTCAAGAAGGAGCTGGATAGATATCTGATGGATAGGGGAATCAAGGGATATGGGGACAAGGCAGGGACTGGGTATTGATAGTGAATGATCAGCCATGATCTCAGAATGGCGGTGCAGACTCGAGGGGCCGAATGGTCTACTTCTGCACCTATTGTCTATTGTCTATTGAAACATAGACACATAGAAAACTTACAGCACAATACAGACACTTCAGCCCACAATGCTGTGCCAAGTATGTACTTACTTAGAAATTACCCAATGTTACCCATAAGACCATAAGAGATAGGAGCAGAAGTAGGCCATTTGGCCCATTGAGTCTGGTATGCCATTCAATCATGGGCTGATCCAATTCTTCCAGTCATCTTCACTTCCCTGCCTTCATCCCATACCCTTTGATGCCCTGGCTAATCAAGAATCTATCTATTTCTGCCTTAAATACACCCAGTGACTTAGCCTCCACAGCCGCTCATGGCAACAAATTCCACAGATTTACCACCCTCTGACTAAAGTAATTTCTCTGCATCTCAAGTTCTAAATGGTCGTGCCCCCTTGTCCTAGAATCTCTTATCATGGGAAATAACTTTGCCATATCTAATCTGTTCAGGCCTTTTAACATTTGGAATGTTTCTATGAGATCGCCCCTCAATCTCCTGAACTCCAGGGAATACAGCCTAAGAGCTGCCAGACGTTCCTCATATTGTAACCCTTTCATACCTGGAATCATTCTTATGAATCTTCTCTGAATCCTCTCCAATGTCAGTATATCCCTTCTAAAATAAGGAGCCCAAAACTGCAGACAGTACTCCAAGTGTGGTCTCATGAGTGGCATATAGAGCCACCGTATCACATTCCTGCTCCTATATTCTATACCTCTAGAAATGAATGTCAACTTTGCATTCGTCTTCCTCACAATCGACTCAACCTGGAGGTTAATCTTTAGGGTATCTTGCACAAGGACTCCCAAGTCCCTTTGCATCTCTGCATTTTGAATTCTTTCTAAATAATAGTCTGCCCATTTATTTCTTCCACCAAGTGCATGATCATACACTTTCCAACATTGTACTTTATTTGCCACCTCTTTGCCCATTCCCCTAAACTACCTAAGTCCCTCTGCAGGCTTGCTGTTTCCTCAAAACTACCCACTCCTCCACTTACCTTTGTATCATTGACAAATTTAGCCACAAATCCATTAATACCGTAGTCCAAATCATTGACACACATCATAAAAAGCAACAGTCCCTGTGGAACTCCACAGGTAACCAGCAGCCAGCCAGAATAGGATCCCTTTATTTCCACTGTTTTCTGCTCCACCCATACTAATAACTCCCCTGTAATTCCATGAGCTCTTATCTTGCTAAGCAGCCTTATGTGTAGCACCTTGTCAAAGGCCTTCTGAAAATCCAAGTACACCATCTTCTTTGTCTACCCTACGTTTGTCAGGCAGGATTTTCCTTTCAGGAAACCATGCTGGCTTTGGCCTATCTTGTCATGTGCCTCCAGGTACTCCATAATTTCATCCCTAACAATCAATTCCAACAACTTCCCAACCACTGATGTCAGGCTAACAGGTCTATAGTTTCCTTTCTGCTGTCTTCCACCCTTCTTAAATAGCGGAGTAACATTTGCAATTTTCCAGTCAACTGGTACAATGGCAGAATCTATCGATTCTTGAAAGATCATTGTGAATGCCTCTGCAATCTTTCCAGCTACTTTCTTCAGAACCTGAGGGTGCATTCCATCAGGTCCAGGAGATTTATCCACCCTCAGACCATTAAGCTTCCTGAGCACCTTCTGAGTCGTAACCCATAGCCCTCTATTTTTCTCGGCTCCATGTACCTATCCAGGGGTTTCTTAAGAGACCCAGTCATATCCACCTCCACCACCATCACCGGCACCCCATTCCATGCACTCACTGCTGTCTGCATAAACAATTTAGCCCTGACATCTACTCTGTACCTACTTCCAAGCACCTTAAAACTGTGCTCTCTCGTGTTAGCCATTTCAGCCTTGGGAAAAGCCTCTGACTATCCACACGATCAATGCCTCTCATCATCTTATACACCTTTATCAGGTCACCTCTCATCCTCTACTGCTCCAAGGAGAAAAGCAAAAAGCTGGGCAGTTGGTTGGTGAAAGAGATACAGGGCTGGTGAAAGGGGGGTGTCTGATGGAAGAGGTCAGAAGGCCATGGAAGAAAGAAAAGGGAGGAGGAGTGCCAGAGGGAAGCAATGGGCAGGCAAGAAGATAGGTGAGAGAGGGAAAAGCAAACCAGAAGATTTTCTCTTGTTTATGATTAAATTATCTGCCAGTTAGCTTACTTCAAGGTTGGAAGGTTCAATTTATTCAAATGGTTGGTTGAATTCTATTATTCAAGATGAGCACTTGGAGTACCCAAAGACAAAGTCAGCTTGGTTTTCTAAACAGAAAATCTGCTGGAATTCTTTGAGGAAACAACAAGCAGGATAGACAGAGCAAAGTTAGTGGATGTTGTTTATTTGGATATTCAGAAGGCTTTTGACAAGGTGCTGAATATTAGGCTGCTTAACAAGATAAAAGCCCATGGTATTACAGGATAGATACTAGCACAGATAAAAGATTGGCTGACTGGCAGAAGGCAAAGAGTGAGAATAAAGGGAACCTTTTCTGGTTGGCTGCTAGTGACTAGTAGTGTGCCACAGGGTTTGGTGTTGGGACTGTTCCTTTTCATGTTATTCATCAATGATAAAGGTACAGACTATTTTCTAAATGGGAAGAACATTCAAAAATCAGAGGTGCCAGAGGTTTAACTTGCAGGTTTAGTTGGTGGTAAGGAAGGCAAGTACAATGGGAAAGTTGGAATCCATATCGGTGAGACGCAACAATAGACAATAGACGTAGGAGTAGGCCATTCGGCCCTTCAAGCCAGCACTGCCATTTAATGTGATCATGGCTGATCATCCACAATCAGTATCCTGTTCCTGCATTCTCCCCATATCCCTTGACTACGCTATCTTTAAGAGATCTATCTAACTCTTTCTTGAATATTGAATATTTCTTGGGTATTGATAGTGAATGATCAGCCATGATCTCAGAATGACTCGAGGGGCCGAATGGTCTACTTCTGCACCTATTGTCTATTGTCTATTGAAAGCATCCAGAGAATTGGCCTCCACTACCTTTTGAGGCAGAGCATTCCATAGATCTACAACTCACTGCTGAAAATGTTTTTCCTGAACTCCATTCTAAATGCCCTACCCCTTATTGTTAAACTGTGGCCTTTGGTTCTGGACTCCCCCAACGTTCCAACGTAGACTGGGAGACCGCTTCGCCGAGACCTACGCTCCATCTGCCAAAAAAGCAGGATCTCCCAGTGGTCACCAATTTTAATTCCACTTCCCATTCCTATTTTTACACTGACTTAGTTAAATATGCTCTTGCTTCAGATGTAGCCACAGAGCATGAATGGAAGCCATGAAGGCAGAAAGGTATAAAGGGAGACATTCTAGAGAGCTGGTTTCAGCAAAGACACCAATGGCTGGGGAAAAGACGAGCTGGGTACAAGGTGAGAAATTTAGATACAGGGAATAACTATTATAAATTCATTGTTTACAATGTTGTTTTAAGATTTAAAAGACAATTTATCAATAAAACACTTTATTTAATTAGATACATTCTGCTGGCAATATCAAAAGCACTGAGGTAAGGCAATATTGCAGAGCTAAAGTGATTTAAACAACTAATACTACAGCATCGTTGGTGGGATGGAGCTCTGAGATTCACCTTGTCAGGTTAGACGTGCAGCATGGTGTCTAGTGAACTGAAAGGGGAAAAGCAAAATGCTGCAGAGTGCCATTAATGCTGAGCTGTTTGGGCAGCATGCATGGACCGTTAATGTTCAGGCCAACCACTGTTAGGATTTGTACTTGTTTGTGACAGTGATATCACTGACAATGCCAACTTTCATTATATGGAACTGAGGGGCAATTACATTGGTGAGCTTGGGGGCACAAATAGTCTAACCAGAAGAAAGGAAATTTGTGAATTTGATGGGGTTTAGTGAAAAGCTGGAGGATCCATTGTTATCATCACTGGGATCAAACTCTTACTGAACCATTTGATCTTAATTTCGACCACTGCTGTAGAAGTAGTGGGATTTGAACTGCTGTATCTGGATTAGTGGTGCAGAACTCCAGTACCTCAGGAAGTAAATCCCTGCACTGTTGTATTCCTGTCTCTCTAATAGGGTAACAAGTGAGGTGTGTCCAATTGCACCAAAGTTTAAAAAATATGTCTTGACAGAGAATAATTCACTGGGTGAACGGAAAACGGTGTTTATGAGATCGCAACCATAGGCATGATAATCTTTACAGCCTCCTACTCTTCAGTAACAATTCTAAGAGATGTGAATGAATGAAGAGATGAATATGTTTCTCTATGTGTAGGTACATTGGCCTTGAAGAGGCAGGGATTTGGGAAATAAAAAAATCCCATGTTTAAGTTCCAGAGGGCAGCAATTGCTAAAGCAAGAGGTTTTAAAAATTATTTTGCATTCACTTCATCAAGAACTCAGAAACACTTCACAAAGGTTGCAGCTCCCCCAGTTCTGTGCTGCAAAATGCTGCAGATCCCAAATTTATTGGAGCTCCTCAGAGTAACTTTGTTTGATTTTTCTTGTGTGGGTTCATGCAAATGGCAGGGAGATGGGCTTGAGGTGTAGACAGATGATAAGCAGTGTGCTGAGACCACAGGTCTCAGATGTAGAAGCAGAAAGTTGTTTTAAGTCTTTGCAAATTAATTGTCAGGCAATTACGAACCAAAATCCATAGATAATAGAAACCTGAATTGAACAATGGGTTAAAACAATATTTTTTCTCTGGTCAATGAACAGTGAATGGATATTAACAGTCCAAGCTTACGTCATTACAAAATAAACTTCCTCTACTTAAATTTCACAAAAACTATTGGAAGTATTATACTCGACGGAACTTGAGAGGATATGTTTTATCAGTGACTGATGCCCATAAATTCACTCATCGGTTGCAGAGGTGCCAACTTGAGAGGAGGAGGAAGGCTGGAACGAATCAGCAAATGACGAGTACTTTGATACCTTCAGGAAGTTGCAGACGTTTACAAACCACACTCGATACTCACTTCTCACCTAAACCAGCAGAGCAGAAGATGGATAAGGAATGTGCAAAATATATTCTCATCATAACATAGACCGTCTAGTATTGCAGTTGTCTTATGGACAGGACATACAGTCCCTGTTATACACATAGCCATCATGGGGACATCATCCCTGATCACACACATAGTCAGTGCTGGGACACATGGTCCTGGTGGGGCACACATGGTTTCTCTTACTCATACATTCTATACTGGGACATTAGTAGGAATACAGTGAATGTAGGAGCAGGATTTTGGAGCTACTTGTCAGTCCAATGCCTTATGATGCTTTGAGCCTCACCTGCTTGTTGATGACACAGTGCAGAATGAAGATGAATGTTCCCTGGAAGCTGTTGAGGATTGTGAAGATATATGCCAGTGCAATGGTTCTCCTTTGGAAATGGAAAACTCCAAAAATCCAGGCAGAGCCCAGCAACACCAACTGAGCAATTGCCGTTATGACAAACACTCTACACAGGAAAAAAGAAAATACCATCATGAATAGCCACTAACCAACTGTGAGCACAGAGTGAGAGGGAGGTGGGGTAAGAAATGGGGAGGGGTTAGGGGTGGGGTGGGAGAGTAATTGGCAATGCATAGAAAAAAGGTACACATCTGGATATAAGATTTTAGACAGGCATGATGTTTGGGATGTGACCTTTAGGAGGACTGAACATGATTTTCTGCAGGTGGAAGTGCGGTTGTTTCAAGGATCATTAGCAATTCTGGGCTTGTACGGACATTTTGGGCCCAATACCAGTCTTTGAGGAATGTAGCCAATGCTTTGATAGAGATGGGGCAGGTGAGACTGTGTATGTGGGTGAACATAGTGTGGGACTGTGTAAGACATTTACGAGTGGGCATAGTGTGGAAAGGGGAAGGGAAGTATGTGTGCGGGTAGGCACAACATGGAACAGGGTAAGGCATTCTGTGTGCATGTGGGCACATTGTTGGGAAGTGTGGGACAAGGCAAGGCAGTGTGTGAATAGGCAAGCACAGTGTAAGACAGGATAAAGAAATGAGCAGGTCGGGCAGCGTGTTTGTATGTGTTGATTTGACCACAGCATCTGCAGTGTACTTCGTGTTTAGGATTAAGAAATGTGTGTGCAGGTGGGCACTGTGTGGAACAGTGTGGGAAAGGTGAAGCCAGTTTGTGCTGGTGGGCATGACGTGAGACAAGGTAAGACATGTGGGTGTTCACAGTGTGGGACAGGATAAGGTAGAATGTGTGGGTCAGCACAGAGCAGGACAGGATAAGGTAGAATGTGTGGGTCAGCACAGAGCAGGACAAGATAAGACAGTATTTGTTTGGATTGGTCCTGGGTGGGACAGAGGACAGTGCCAGTGTGAGGGTTTAGCTCACTGTGAAGAAGTGGTAGGTGGAGTATTGTGACAGATTGGGAGAACTGGTGTGAGAGGATTTGAATGGCCCACAAGTTCAAATGTGTGATGTTGGGTGTGTGGCAGGAACATGTGGGTGGCAGTTGTGTGTGGGAGATGTGAGGTGGGTGTTGAGAATCTGTAAAGGATTGAGTGGGTGGGAGAGTCTGTTGAAGGCAGGTGGGGGGGGAGCATGGAAAGTGTATTGGGAAAGAGGAGACCATGGGGGGGTAGGTGAGGGGGGATCGGGGCACATGGTGGAAGCCGTGTGGAGGGGGAGGGGTGGGGGAGGTGTGGAGGAGGCCACACGGGGTGGGGGATGTGGGGGGAGGCCGTGCTTGAGGGGTGGGAGTCGAGGAGAGATCGAGGAGGGGAGGCAAGTGGAGACTGCAGGGTGGTATTTGAGGGGCATGTACTGGAAATGGAAGGGTGTGCACATGTGCACATTGTAGGCAGGAGAGATTAGCTTAGTTAGACATTTGATTGCTAATGCAATTAGTTCAGCATAACATTGTGGGCCAAAGGGCCTTTTCCAGTGTTGTTTTGTTCTATGTTATATACGTTGTGGGTTGAAAGAGCATTTGTGGTCTGAGTTTCTCCTGTACAAGTTGAATGTGGCAGGAATCCATTGGGCTAAATATTAATTTAAGCCAGGCTCTGCTGAAATCTCCACATACGACATTTAATATTTGAAACATGATTGAGCAATACTGATTGAACTTAGTACCTGACTTTCTGTAAGTCCGTTAAATCTGGACTGAGGGAATGAAATTTCTGAATCAGTTTCCATATTGTCACAATGAGGAAAATAAGATTTACCTAGGAAGCATCGAGAAATAATGGTGATCAGTTAGTTGACTGTATGTTGCTATATTTGTGTCCACATGCTTGTGTGTCTGCATAGATATACCGAGTGTCTATGTGAAGAAGAATCTAAGTACTTCCACCCCATTCCCTTTCTTCATGGTCAAACCTCCCTCTACACTGTGCTTGGTCATTGAGCAACCCAGAATGGATACAGTCTCTTTCACCATAAGACATAGGAGCAGAATTAACCAAACTGGCCCAATGAGTCTGCTCTGCCATTCCATCATCCCCCATTCTCCTGCTTTCTCCACATAACCTTTGATGCCCTTATTAATTTGGATCCTATCAACCTCAGGTTTAGATACACCTTATGACTTGGCATTAATAGCTGTCTGTGGCAATGAATTCTGCAGATTTGCCACCCTCAAGTTGAAGAAACTTTTCCTCACCTCTTTTAAAGAGATACTCCTCTATTCTGACATTGTGCTTTTTGGTTCCAGACTCACTCACAAGAGAAATTCTCTCCACATCCACTCTATTTAGGTATTTCAATATTCAATAGGTTTAAATGAGATCCCACATCATTCTTCTAATCTGCAGTGAGTACAGCCCCAGAACCACCAAATGTTCTTCATACTTTGAACCTTCCAGTCCCAGAATCATTCTCATGAACCTATTGGATGCTCTCCAATACTCCAGTACTATCACATCTTTTCTTAGTTAAGGAGCCCAAAACTGCTCACAACACTTGAAGTGTAGTCTGACCAATGACTATAAAGTCTCAGGATTACATCCTAGATTTTGCATTCTAGTCCTCTCGAAATTAATGCTATAATTGCATTGCCTTCCTAATCATCAACTGAACTTGTAAGTTAACGTTAGAGAGTCCTGCATGAGGATTTTTGTCCCAAGTCCCTTTGCATCTCTGATTTCTGAAATTCCTTCCCACTTAGAAAATAGTCCATGCCTTTATTCCTTCTACCAAAGTGCATGACCATACACTTCCTTGCACTATATTCCAACTGCCACATTTTTGTCCATTGCCCCAATCTATGCATTTCCTTCTGCAGACTCCTTGCTTCACTAACGCTACCTGTGCATCAACCTATCTTTGTATTATCCACAAACTTGGTCACAAAGCATCAATTCTGTCATCTAAACTGTTGACATAAAATGTGAAATGAAGTGGACCCAATACTGACCCTCCAGAGTCACATGTGGCTGTGGAGGCCAAGTCATTGGGTGTATTGAAGGCAGAGATAGATAGGTTTTTGATTAGCCAGGATGTCAAAGGATATGGAGTGAAAACAGGGGAGTGGGGATGACTGGAAGAGCTGGATCAGCCCATGATTGAATGGCAGAGCAGACTCGATGGGCTGAATGGCCTACCTGCTCCTATATCGTATGGTCTTATGCAGCCAATCAGAAAACCCCTTTATCCTGACTCTTTGCCTCCTGACAATCGACCAATCTTTGATCTATTCTATATCTTTTCTGTAATTCCATGGGCTTTTATCTTGTTTATCAGCCTCATGTGCAGCATCTTGGCAAAGACCTTCTGAAACTCCAAGTAAACATCATCCATTGACTCTCTTTTGTCTATCCTGGCTGTTACTTTCTTAAAGAATTCCAACAGATTTGTTTGGCTAGATTTCCCCTCACGATAACTATGCTGAGTTTGGCCTATTATCATGTGCCCCCAAGTACCCTGAAATCTCATGCTTGATAATGAACCCAAACATCTTCCCAACCAACCTCTGAGGCCAAGCTAACTGGACAACAATTTCCTTTCTTTTGCCTCCCTTCCTTCTTAAAGAGTGGAGTGGCATTTGCAATTTTCCAGCACTCTGGAACCATTCCAGAATCTCGTGCTTGAAAGTTCACTACTCATGCATCCACAATCTCTTCAACTCTTTCAGAGTGTAGTCAATCTGACTCAGACGACTTTTCTGCCTTTAGGACTTTCAGCTTCCTGAGCATCTTCTCCTTAGTAATAGCAACTATACTTTTGCTGCCTGACCCTCTCAAACTCCTGCTGGTGACTTCCTCAGTGAAGACTGATACAAAATACTTAAGTTTGTCCGCTATTTCTTTGTACTCCATTGCTACCTGTCCAGGGTAATTTTCCAGTGATCCATTATCCATAAGATCATAAGATATAGAAGCAGAAGTAGACTATTCTGCCCATCGAGTCTGTTCCACCATTCAATCATGGGCTGATTCAATTATTCCAGTCATCCCCACTCCCCTGCCTTCATCCCATACTCTTTGATGCCCTGGCTAATCAAGAACCTATCCCTGCTTTATCCACTCTTGCCTCTCTTTTACTCTTTATGTATCTGAAAATCTTATGGTATCCTCTTATATTATTGGCTAGTTTACCTTCATATTTATTTTTTTTCTTTCTTTGTTGCTTTTTAGTTGCTTTCTGTTAATTTTTAAAAGCTTCTCAATCCTCTAGCCTTCCACTATTTTTTGTTATTTTATATGCCCTCTGTTTTGCTTTTACACTGTCTTTGACTTTCCTTGTCAGCCACAGCAGCCTGAACCTATTAGAATACTTCTTTGGGATGTATCTGACTGGAGCCTTCTGAATTGCTCCCTGAAACTCCAGCCAACCCTGCTTTGTCATCATCCCTGTTAGGGTCCCTTTCCAATCAATTTTGTCCAGTTCCTCTTTCACACTTCTGTAATTCACTTTATTCCACTGTTATACTGACACATCTGATTTTAGCTTCTCCCTCTCAAATTGCAGGGCGAATTGTACCATATTATGATCACTGCCTGCTAAGGGTTCCTTTACCTTAATCTCCCAGATTATATCTGTTCATTGCACAACACCCAATGGTGAAGGGGGAAGGTTTTCATGTTTGGGGCAAACAGTCAATGCTGACCATGGTACCCAGCCAGCTAGTCTGTTTCCCTAACCAATTCCTCACGTGACCTGGTGTAATAATATGAACACATAATTAGCAGGAATAGGCCATTTGGTTCTTTAAGCTTGCCCTACCATGCAGTAGGGCAATACCAGATTTCGGATCCTCTCCTTGTCAATTCCCATTGTGCTTTTCAGAAGTTTATTTACTTCCTTTTCAGATACCCTCAATGATACAGCCTTCATATCTCTTTGGGGCAAAAAATTCCAGGGATCCAATATCCTCTGAGAGAAGTTCAGTTTTAATCAATCAACCCCTTCATAACTATAACCCCTCATTCAAATTTCCATCACTGGAAACATAACTCCTTTCCTCCCCAAGCCCCACCATGCCATCAAGGATCTTTTAAACATTTCACAATTCTCTAAGCTCTAAAGAGTATAGATTTAACTTCCTTAGTCACTTAGGAGAGAGCAAATCTCACAGCAATTCACCAAGCAAATCTCTTTGGGATTGCCTCCAATATCAGGTACACCTTTTCTGAAATAAGTGGACCCAAAATTCACACATGACTCCAAGTAATTTAAATGCAGATTGTTGCTAGGAGCTCTTGCTACAGAGTTACCACCTTTACAGTTTGGCAAATTTAACAACACTTACCAGGAAGATGATACACATGGGAGCCACAAAACTCCAGCGAAATCCCTTCTCCATTGTCAGCCAACAGCTGAGAAGGAAAGTAAGCACAATTAGAAACATAGAAAGCCTTCAGCACAATACAGACCCTTTGTCCCACAAAGCTGTGCCGAATATGTCCTTACCTTATAACTACTTAGGCTAGCTAACTCATAGCCCTCTATTTTTCTAAGCTCCATCTGTCCATCCAGGAATGTCTTCAAAGACCCTATCATTTCTACCTCCACCACCACCGCCAGCAGCCCATTCCACAAACTCACCACTCTCTGTGTAAAAAACTTACCCCTAGCATCTTGTGTGCCTACTTCCAAGCACTGTAAAACTGTGCCCTCTCCTGCTAACCATTTCAGCCCTGGGAAAAAGCCTTTTGCTATTCACATGATCAATGCCTCTCATTGTCTTGTACACCTCTAATCCTCCGTTGCTTCAAGGAGAAAAGGCTGAATTCACTCAACCTATTTTCATAAGGCATGCTCCCCAATCCAGCAACATCTGACCAGGGTCCTATATAGATGCAGTGGTGTGCCTTAGGGATCTGTTCTAGGACCCTTACTCTTTGTGATTTTTATAAATGGCCTGGATGAGGAAGTGGAGGGATGGGTTAGTAAGTTTGCTGATGACACAAAGGTTGGAGGTGTTGTGGCTAGTGTGGAGGACTATCAGAGGTTACAGCGGGACATTGATAGGATGCGACACTGGGCTGAGAAGTGACAGATGGAGTTCAACCAAGGTAAGTGTGAAGTGGTTTATTTTGGTAGGTCAAATATGATGGTATAATGATATATAGTATTAATGATAAAACTCTTGGCAGTGTAGAGGATCAGAGGGATATTGGGGTCTGAGTCCAAAGGACGCTCAAAGCAGCTGCGCAGGTTGACCCTCTGGTTAAGAAGGCAAACGGCGCATTGTCCTTCATCAAACATGGAATTGAATTTAGGAGCCAAGAGCTAATGTTGCAACTATATAGGATCCAGGTCAGACCCCACTTGGAGTACTGTGTTCAGTTCTGGTCGCCTCACTACAGAAAGGATGTGGAAGCCATGTAAAGGGTGTAGAGGAGATTTACAAGGATTTTGCCTGGATAGGGGAGCATACCTTATGAAAACAGGTTGAGTGAACTTGGCCTTTTCTCCTTGGAGCGACAGAGGATGAGAGGTGACCTGATAGAGGTGTACAAGATGATGAGAGGCATTGATCATGTGGATAGTCAGAGGCTTTTTGCCAGAGCTGAACTGGCTGCCACAAGAGGGCACAGGTTTAAGGTGCTGGGAAGTAGGTACAGAGGAGATGTCAGGGGTAAGTTTTTCATGCAGAGAGGTGTGAGTGCGTGGAATGGGCTTCTGGCAATGGTGGCGGAGGCAGATACGATAAGGTCTTTGAAGAGATACATATATGGAGCTTAGAAAAATAGAGGGCTATGGGTAACCCTGGTGATTTCTAAGGTAGGGACATGTTCAGCACAGCTTTGTGGGATGAAAGGCCTGTATTGTGCTGTACGTTCTATGTTTCTAACATTAACTCTCAGCTCTTAAGCTCAATCCCATGATTGATGAAAGCCAATGCACAATATGCGTTCTTAACCACAGAGTCAACCTGCGTAGCAGTTTTGAGTGTCCTGTGGACTCAGACCCCAAAATCCCTCTGATCCTCCACACTGCCAAAAGTCTTGCCATTAATGCTATATTCTGCCATCATATTTGACCTACCAAAATGAATTACCTCACACTTATCTGCGTTGAAATCCATCTGTCACTTCTCAGCCCAGTTATGCATCCTAACAATGTCCCATTGTAACCTCTGACAGCCCTCCAGACTATCCACAACACCCCCAACCTTTGTGTCATCAGCATACATACTAACCCATCCCTCCACTTCCTCATCCAGGTCATTTATAAAAATCACAAAGAGTAGGGGTCCCAGAACAGATTCCAGAGGCACACCACTGGCCACTGGTCTCTATGTAGAATTTGACTCGTCTACAACCACTCTTTGCCTTCTGTGGGCAAGCCAGTTCTGGATCCGGTTATATAAAAAAAAACAGCTTCTGTCTCTTTCTTCTTTCCTACTGACCAGGTCCAAATCTGTGGCTTGCAAGAGTTTGAAGTTTAAAGAACATTTACTATCAAAATATGCAAACTATACACAACTGAGATTTGTCTCCTTACAGCCAGTCATAAAGCAAGGAAATCCAATAGAGCCCATTAAAGATAAAAGGACTCACTGCTCTCTGGTTCCGTAGCCTTCCGGGTACACTGCTGCAGAAAGAATGACGATCAGAGCTGGAGTGCCATAGGCAATGGGATAGGTGTATTTCCCATGAAGACTCTGGGCCTGAAAGACCTTTACCACCATCAGGTAGAGTTGGAATCCTTCTAGAAGCATCCACATAAAACTTGCCAGGAAGAGGTAATGCAGGACCCCAGCAATGGCAGCACACACACCCTGGGGATAGAGAGTCCTTTCAGTGCCACAGACACTTGCAGATTCCGCTGTCATGTACACTGTAGCTCAATCATTTGACGTTGGGAGCCCCCAGCCCACCACACATCTATAGTGGTACCAGGTGGAACAGGGGACAAAGATCCACAACTTTTGCCTGTTCTGAGACATCATTTTCATCTGGAAGTCAGGGTCATTAACAACTTCAGACTGGAACTCAGTTCAACATCAGCCCATTGGATCAACAAGGCCCAACATAAAAAGATCTCCTGAAGAAATCATAACACACAACTTACATTTCCCCATAAAATTCTGTCACATTGTCCTGCTGGAAAAGGGTGTCCTGTATTGGGGAAGGGATTGTTGCCCTGTAATGGTGAAGTGACCAGTGCCTGTAAACATAATGGTGTTTGAGAGAGGTGTCCTGTAATGGTAAAGGGGGGATTTGTCCTCTAACAGTGAATGGATATGTGCTCTATGACAGTGGAAGGCGGACAAGGTTTGAAGTACAGAGGAGTGCCAGGACTGAATGGGAGAATGACAAACCCAGTGGTCCAGTTACACCGTAGTCCACTGCAGTCCTCACCCAATCCTCAATGATGATCCGAATGAAATAAAGCAGCTTTACCTCAGCATTGTGCTGGGTTACTGCATCAAAGAACACAGAACAGCACAGATATAGGCCCTTCAGCCACCATGTCTGCACTCATTCTCTGAACCACCAATGCCACAGTGGTGCAGCAGTTGGCAAGATGATACTACATCTTGAGGAGTTCTGGAGTTTGGAGTTTGATTCTGTCACCATTTGTAAGGAGTTTCTGTACATTGGGTTTTTGTTGGGTGCTCCTGTTTCCTCCCACAGATCACAGGTAGGATAATTGGTCATTTCAAGATTAGGTTCAGATTAATGAGGGTGGTGGGGTTGCTGGAGCAATGTGGCTTGATGGGCCGGAAGGGCCTACTCTCTGGTATATTGCTGAATAACTAACTAATAGAGAACACTGTGTTGGCACGTGACCTAGTGGACAAGGCATCGGACTAGTAACCTGAAGGTCACTGGTTCGAGCCTCAGCTGAGGCAGCATGTTTGTGTCCTTGAGTAACACATTGCTCTGTGACAACACCGGTGCCAAGTTGCATGGGTCCTAGTGCCCTTCCCTTGGACAACAACATGGGGAGGGGAAGGCCTGCAGCTTGGGCAACTGCCGGTCTCCCATACAACCCTGCTCAGGCCTGCGCCCTGGAAAAACCTTCCAAGGCGCAAATCCATGGTCTCATGAGACTAACAGATGCCTTAAAAAAAAGAAGAGAACACTAACATGTGATAGTGGACAAATTAATTGTTGATATTTTTCTATCATTTCCTTAATACCGATCCCAGCAAATAAGCTTAAAGCCACCATCCCATCCTTGGATTTTGCAAAGTCTATGTTTCTTAATAATTGGGATTGAAGTTCTGCAATTTTGGGATAGATAAACCCCCATCTCATAAGCTTAAGTATGAAAATCCATGCGCTCGATGTTGTGAGATCACTGCAGTAGTATTTAGTGCAGACAGTCAACACCATGGCTGAGGAATCTGTTATTCATCAAGAGGCTTGGCCTCTGGTTGTTACCTTGTTTTCGGTTTTCGATATTCCGATGAGGAACAGCAGTTCTGCCAGGAATAGACAGAAGCAGAGGTGGGTGTGGATAGTGGTTCGTGAGCTCTGGATAGCCCGGCACATGATGAATGTGATGATCGCTGTTAACAGTGCCACCAGTGAGATCATGATGCCTATGTAAGTAATGATGGTAAGAGCAGGACCCTGCAGAGACAGGAGAGGTGATCAGTCCAAAGTAGGAAGGAGGCAGAATTCACTGGTAATTATGTCGAAGGGTCGCATAGAAATCAAAAAACTGTATGCAAGTACAGGCCATTTGGCCCATCAAACCTGCTCCATCATCTAATATAATCACAGCAGATCATCTATCTGATTGTCAGTACCTCTCTCTCATTTCCACTGATTTCCTGTGTGTCCAGTTATTCTAGAACTAACTAGTTAATCACCAAGCTAAGGTAGTTAGATCAAAGCTGGTTCTCTTTACAGAATTTTTCCTTCTATCAGAAAAGTGCCCATGTATCAGATTAGATACATGGTTAGAACATATCAACCTGTCTATTCCACACTCAATTTTGGATGTAGTGTAGAAAGATAGGCAGAATAGAGAGGTCATATAATGAATTAGCACACGGCAGGTCCTGCAGGGAGCAATGGATGGAATGCTAAAATCTGCAGGTGAAAAAATATGAAGTAACAGAAAATGCTAGAAATTCATAGCTGATCAGACAGCATCTGTGGCGATGCCTTCCTTATACATTGATACCTTCCATCAGAACTGCCCACCCTGATAAAATCAGAAAATCAACTGTTCTGAAATGCTGAGTTCAGTATTAGGACTCAGTGTAGTAAAAGCTTCCACTGGCCTTCACTGGAACAATGCAATACCCAGTGGGAGAGAAGGTCATTCTGGGAGAGGGATGGAGAATTAAAGGTGAGTGTTACCCTTCAAAGGTTCATTTATTATCATAGTATGTTTGCAGTATACAACTCTGAGATTCTTCATTGCCAGATAGCCACAAAACAAGGAAAAACCATAGAAGTCTGTTCAGAGAGAAAGAGCAAAATCCACAAAGAAAATGGCAACATGATCATCAATCCACAAAGCCCCCACCCCAGTACAAAATGCAGCAAAAACATTGGCCCCAGAACCTCCCTCCTCCTGTACTAGATGCAGACTGAATGGAGATGATGTGTTCCACTAGGACAATATATAGTGATCTCATTGGAATGTACGAACTTTAGACTGGGTTTCACAAGGCAGATGGTGTATTTGATTGGTGACATTTCAGCAGAACTAGGAAAAGTTCAGAAACAAGCAGGACATACAGAGGGTGCAGACTCCAGTAGGGAGTGGATCCCAGCATACAAGGGAGCAGGTCCAGTGGGACAGCACATAACAATAAAACAAGTCCCTGAAATCCGAAACTTAAAAAAAACAAAACTACTGTAAGCATCGAGCTGATCAAGGCAGCATCCATAGAAAGAGAAGTTAATGTTTCCGAGACCCTCATCAGAACTAAGAAAGAGAGTAAACGTTAGTCTGTGGTGGCAGAGAATGTGGGGATGGAGTGGATAGAACAAATGGAATGTCTGGTTGCTATCAGATTGGGCAAAAACATATGGGAAGCCCAAAGGGAACAGAATGAATGTGCAGAATCCACTAGCTGTAGCAGAGCACAGCACCTGCCACTTTCAGTACAGAACAAAACCAGCAAAGTAAGGACACAGAGCAAATGTTAGTGTCCAGATGAAGGGTCACAACACAAAATGGTGACTGTTATTTGCCTCTACTGATGCAGCCTGGTCCGTTGAATTCATCGAACACCTTGTGTAAGATCAGGACAGAAAAGCACTATCATCAGAGAAAGCATCCTCTCTGGATGAATCATGGTTTGGTATGAAACCTCAGAGAATTGTGGGCAGTTCAGCACATCACGAAAACCAGCCTCACCTCAATGACGCAAACATGAGGAAATCTGCAGATGCTGGAAGTTCAAGCAACACACACAAAATGCTAGTGGAATCCAGCAGGCCAGGCAGCATCTATAGGAAGAAGTACAGTTGACGTTTCAGGCTGAGACCCTTCATCAGGACTAACTGAAAGAAAAGATAGTAAGAGATTTGAAAGTGGGAGTGGGAGGGGGAAATATCAAATTACAATTCCAAGAGCTCACTAGGGACAGACTGTATTATTAAACAGGCCCACCAGGAGACAGTGCTCAGCTGGTTCAGTACGGAGCACACAACAGCTCCAGATGCTCTAGAATATGGAGCAACAATCTGCTGAAGGAACTCAATGAGAATCGGAGCAGGAGTGCAGCAGGTGCCATTTTGATTTTTTCTTCTTCTCATCAGAGAGGCAGGACTGTGCAGGCGTGTGACATTGGGCAGTGAAGCGCAGAAGATTTAAAAGGAACACAGCCTTATACAGCAGGCAGCGGAGTGAGCCAGGAGCAGAGTGAAGGCTTAAGGGCTTTGGCTCAACGGGCTTAGATGGAAATGGGTGAGACAAGGTAGGTTTAGGTTTCAGTTTTTCCTGTTATTTGAGGAAAGGGGAAGTATGAGTGTGAGGGCAGCTTGTTGCTCTCGGTGTCGGATGTGGGAGGTCCTGGAGTCTCCTAGCCTCCCGGATATCCACATCTGTGCCAGGTGTGCCAAGCTGCAGCTCCTAAGGGACCATGTTAGGGAACTAGAGCTGCAGCTCAATGACCTTCATCTGGTCAGGGAGAGTGAGGAGGTGATAGAGAGGAGTTACGGGCAGGTGGTCACACCTGGGCCGTGGGAGGCAGACAAGTGGGTCACGGTTAGGAGGGGGAAGAGGAAGAGTCAGGTACTAGAGAGTACCCCAGTGGCTGTACCCATTCACAATAAGTACTCCTGTTTGAGTACTGTTGTGGGGGACAGCCTACCTGGGGGAAGCAACAGTGGCCATGCCTCCGGCGCAGACTCTGGCCCTGTAGGGAAAGGAAGAGGAAGGTAGTAGTAATAGGGGACTCTATAGTTAGTGGGTCAGGTAGGCGATTCTGTGGACGCAGTCAGGAGACCCGGATGGTAGTTTGTCTCCCTGGTGCCAGGATCTGGGATGTTTCTGATCTCGTCCAAGATATCCTGAAGTGGGAGGGTGAGGAGCCAGAGGTCGTGGTACATATAGGTACCAATGACATAGGTAGGAAAAAGGAAGAGGTCCTGAAAGGAGAATATAGGGAGCTAGGAAGGGAGTTAAGAAGAAGAACCAGAAAGGTAGTAACCTCAGGATTACTACCTGTGCCACGTGACAGTGAGAGTAGGAATGGAATGAAGTGGAGGATAAATGTGTGGCTGAGGGATAGGAGCAGGGGGCAGGGATTCAAGTTTCTGGATTATTTGGACCTCTTTTGGGGCAGGTGTGACCTGCACAAAAAGGACCTGCACTTGAATCCTAAGGGGACCAATATCCTTGCGGGGAGATTTGCGAAGGCTACTGGGGAGACTTTAAACTAGAATGGTTGGGGGGTGGGAATCAAATTGAAGAGACTAGGAGAGAGGAGGTTAGTTCACAAATAGAGAAAGCTAGTAGACAGTGTGTGAGGGAGGATAGGCAGGTGACAGAGAAGGGGAGTGCTCAGACCGAAGATGTAGGGAAGAAGGAAGAAAAAGATAATAAAGTTGTTTGCACCGTTAGGGATAAACAGAGAGTAAGAGGTGTAGAGTTCCTTAAATGCATCTATTTTAATGCTAGGGGCATTATAAGAAAGGTGGATGAGCTTAGAGCATGGATTGATACCTGAAAATATGATGTTGTAGCTATTAGTGAAACATGGTTGCAGGAGGGGTGTGAATAGCAACTAAATATTCCTGGATCTCATTGCTTCAGGTGTGATAGAATCGGAGGGACAAGAGGGGGGGGGGGGGGTGTTGCATTGCTTGCCAGAGAAATATTACAGTGGTGCCTTGGCAGGATAGATTAGAGGGCTCACCTAGGGAAGATATCTGGGTGGAATTGAAGAATGGGAAAGGTGTAGTAACACCTATAGGGGTGTATTCTGGACTACCTAATGGGGAGCGAGAATTGGAGGAGCAAATTTGTAAGGAGATAGCAGATATTTCTAGTAAGCACAAGATTGTGATTGTGGGAGCTTTTAATTTTCCACACATAGACTGGATCAATTCTGTAAAAGGGCTGGATGGTTTGGGGTTTATAAAATGTGTGCAGGATAGTTTTTTGCAGCAATACATAGAGGTACCAATTAGAGAAGGGGCAGTGTTGGATCTCCTGTTAGGGAATGAGATAGGTCAGGTGATGGAGGTATGTGTTGGGAAGCACTTTGGGTCCAGTGATCACAATGCCAGTAGTTTCAATATAGTTATGGAGAAGGATAGGTCTGGACCCAGGGTTGAGATTTTAGATTGGAGAAAGGCTAACTTTGAGGAGATGCAAAAGGATTTAAAAGGAGTGGATTGGGACAATTTGTTTTATGGGAAGGATGTAATAGAGAAATGGAGGTCATTTGAAGGAGAAATTTTGAGGGTATGGAATCTTTATGTTCCTGTTGGGTTGAAAGGAAAGATTAAAAGTTTGAGAGTTCCATGGTTTTCAAGGGATATTGGAAACTTGGTTCGGAAAAAGAGAGAGATCTGCAATAAATATAAGAAGCATGGAGTAAATGAGGTGCTCGAGGAATACAAAGAATGTAACAAGAATCTTAAGGAAGAAATTAGAAAAGCTAAAAGAAGATATGAGGTTGCTTTGGCAAGTAAGGTGAAAATAAATCCAAAGGGTCTCTACAATTATATTAATAGCAAAAAGATAGTGAGAAATAAAATTGGTCCCTTGGAGAATCACAGTGGACAGCTATGTGCGGAGCAAAAAGAGGTGGGGGAGATTTTGAACAATTTCTGTTCTTCAGTATTCACTAAGGAGAAGGATATTGAATTGTGTAAGGTAAGGGAAACAAATAGGGTAGTTATGGAAACTCTGATGATTAAAGAAGAGGAAGTACTGGCACTTTTAAAGAATATAAAAGTGGATAAGTCTCCGGATCCTGACAGGATATTCCCTAGAACCTTGAGGGAAGTTAATGTAGAAATAGCAGGGGCTCTGACAGAAATATTTCAAATGTCATTAGAAACGGGGATGGTGCCGAAGGATTGGCATATTGCTTATGTTGTTTCATTGTTTAAAAAGGATTCTAAGAGTAAACCTAGCAATTATAGGCCTGTAAGTTTGACATCAGTGGTGCGTAAATTAATGGAAACTATTCTTAGAGATGATATATATATTATCTGGATAGACAGGGTCTGATTAAGAACAGTCAACATGGATTTGTGCGTGGAAGGTTATGTTTGACAAATCTTATTGAATTTTTTGAAGAGGTTCCTAGGAAAATTGACGAGGGTAAAGCAGTGGATGTTTCCTATATGGACTTCAGTAAGGCCTTTGACAAGGTTCCACATGGAAGGTTATTTAGGAAGGTTCAATTGTTAGGTATTAATATTGAAGTAGTAAAATGGATTCAACAGTGGCTGGATGGGAGATGCCAGAAAGTAGTGGTGGATAACTGTTTGTCAGGTTGGAGGCCGGTGACAGTGGTTCACCTCAGGGATCTGTACTGGGTCCAATGTTGCTTGTCATATACATTAATGATCTGGATGATGGAGTGTTAAATTGGGTTAGTAAGTATGCAGATGATACTAAGATAGGTGGCGTTGTGGATAATAAAGTAGGTTGCAAAGAGATTTAGGCCAATTAGAAGAGTGGGCTGAAAGATGGCAGATGGAGTTTAATGCTGATAAGTGTGAGGTGCTACATTTTGGTAGGACTAATCAAAATAGGACATACATGGTAAATGGTAGGGCATTGAGGATTGCAGTAGAACAGAGTGATCTAGGAGTAATGGTGCATAGTTCCTTGAAGGTGGAATCTCATGAGGATAGGGTGGTGAAGAAAGCTTTTGGTATGCTGGCCTTTATAAATCAGAGCATTCAGTACAGGAGTTAGGATGTAATGTTAAAATTGTACATGGCATTGGTAAGGCCGAAATTGGAGTATTGTGTACAGTTCTGGTCACCGAATTATAGGAAAGATGTCAACAAAATAAAGAGAGTACAGAGGAGATTTACTATAATGTTACCTGGGTTTCAGCACCTAAGTTACAGAGAAAGGTTGAACAAGTTAGGTCTTTATTCTTTGGAGTGTAGAAGGTTGAGGGGGGATAGAGGTATTTAAAATTATGGGGGGATAGATGGAGCTGATGTGGATAGGTTTTTTGCATTGAGAGTAGGGGAGATTCAAACAAGAGGACATGAGATGAGAGTTAAGATGCAAAAGTTTAGGGGTAACACGAGGGGGAGCTTCTTTACTCAGAGAATGGTAGCTGTGTGGAACGAGCTTCCAGTAGAAGTGGTAGAGGCAGGTTCGATTTTGTCATTTAAAAAAATTGGATAGGTATATGGACAGGAAAGGAATGGAGAGTTATGGGCTGAGTGTCAGTGGGACTAGGTGAGAGTAAGCATTTGGCACAGACTAGAAGGGCCGAGATAGCCTGTTTCCATGCTGTAATTGTTATATGGGTATATGGATCAAGCAACAGCTGTGTGAGGAAAGGTACAATTGTTTCTGTTGGAGGTTCTGGTAATTGGGAGTTGTGGAGAGGGTTTTGTTTTGAGGCTCCTTTCCTCTGAAAGACAGTCATTGACCCATTCAACTCCACCAGCAGACGTTTGTCCAGCAAGAAGCAGTTCCCAGCAGAGCAGGGAGGAAGCAGCAGTGGTCTTGTCTAGTTTGAGGGGGACAGGCAGGAAATCCAGCAGGTTCTTTAGGAGGCAATAGACAAAATTTAGAAGGGGAAGATTGCAGCAACTCTGTTCAAGTTGAAGTTTATTGTCAACTGACTGTACATATAGGCTGTCGGCTGTGTGTTGTGAGCAAAGCGGATGAGCTTAGAAGGTTGGTCAGTACTTGGAGCTATGATGTGGTGGCCATTACAGAGTCTTGAATGGCTCAGGGACAGGAATGATTACTTCAAGTGCCGGGTTTTAGATGTTTCAGAAAAGACAGGGAGGGAGGCAAAAGTGGTGGGGACATGGCACTGTTAATCAGAGATATTGTCATGGTTGCAGAAAAGGTGGACGCCATGGAGGGATTATCTATGGAGTCTCTGTGGGTGGAGGTTAGGAACAGGAAGTGGTCAATAACTTTACTGGGTGTTTTTTATAGGGCTCCCAATAGTAACAGGGATATTGAAGAGCAGATAGGGAAACAGATCCTGGAATGGTGTAATAATAATGTAGTTGTCGTGATGGGACATGTTAATTTCCCAAATATCGATTGACATCTCCCTAGAGCAAGGGGTTTAGACGGGGTTGAGTTTGTTAGGTATGCTCAGGAAGGATTCTTGACACAATATGTGGATAAGCCTACAAGAAGAGAGGCTGCACTTGATTTGGTATTGGGAAATGAACCTGGTCATGTGTCAGATCTCTCAGTGGGAGAGCATTTGGAGATAGTGATCATAATTCTATCTCCATTACAATAGCATTGGAGAGAGATAGGAACAGACAAGTTAGAAAAGCGTTTAATTAGAATAAGGGGAATTATGAGGCTATCAGGCAGGAAATTGGAAGCTTAAATTGAAAACAGATGTTCTCAGGGAAAAGTACAGAAGAAATGAGGCAAATATTCAGGGGAGTTCTGCACAGGTACATTCCAATGAGACAGGGAAGATATGGTAGGGTACAAGAACTGTGGTGTACAAAGGCTGTAATAAATCTAGTCAAGAAGAAAGAAAAGCTTACAAAAGGTTCAGAGAGCTAGGTAATGTTAGAGATCTAGGGGGTTATAAGGCTAATAGGAAGGAGCTTAAGAAGGAAATTAGGAGAGACAGAAGGGCCATAAGAAGGCCTTGGCGGGCAGGATTAAGGAAAACCCCAAGGCATTCTACAAGCATGTGAAGAGCAAGAGGATAAGACGTGAAAGAATAGGACCTATCAAGTATGACGGTGGAAAAGTGTGTATGGTTCAAAATGTATGCAAAACAGGTAAGCTGTAAACAGTGTCAATGAAGAGCATCCTAAACTATGATGAGACATCATTGGTGACAGGGTATTCTTTAGACTCACAGCTTTAGGGAAGAAGGTGTTACCCAGTCTAGCATTTCTAGTCCTGATGCTTTAGTACCTCCTTCCTCACAGTTGGTCAGAGATTGTAGGATGGGTGGTGGGGTGCTTTGGGTCCTTCGTATGCAATGCTGGCATAAATAGGGAAGGGAGACCCTAGTGATCCTCTTGGTGGTACTCACTGTTTTTGTAGGGTCTTGTGGTCTGAAGCCTTGCAGCTTACATACCACATGATGATGCAGCCAGACAGGACACTCTCAATGGTGCTCTTGTAGAAAGTTGTTAGAGTGTTGTGGGTCGAGGTTAGCTCATCGTTATGTGCACACAGAGGAACTTTGTACTCTTCACTCTCTGCACAGCTGAGCCATTGATATGGAATGTGAGGGTGTGGATATGGAGGGTGGTCAACCTGTGCCTTCCTGAAGTCCACAATCATCACTTGTCCACATTGAGACTCCTGTTGTTGTTCTCACACCATTTGACAGGACTCCCCACTTTCCTCTCTGTATGCTGGCTCTTCATTATTGTTGATGAGACAACCACTATTGTATCATCAACAAATTGGATGATGTTATTTGAGTTGAAACCAGCAGTGCAGTCATGAGTCAGCAGCGTGAATCACAGCAGGCTGAACACACAGCCCTGGGAGGCACCAGTGCTCAGCATGATGAAACTTGAGATGTTGCTGCCAACTTGAACTGACTGGGATCTTTATGTTTAAAAAGTCTAAGATCCAGTTGCAGAGAGGGGTCCAATCACAAACAAGAGAAAAGCTGCAGGTGCTGGAAATCTAAGTAACACACACAAGATGCTGGAGGAGCACAACAGTCCAGTCCTGCTGAAGGGTCTTGGCCTGAAATGTCAACTGTCCTTTTTTCCATAACTGCTGTCTAGCCTACTGAGTTCCTGCATTTTGTGTGTTTTACTTGCAGAGAGGAGTGTTGAGTCCTAATGAGGGCAATTTACCCACCACCCTTGAGAGATGGTTAGATTAAACACTAAGCAAAGTTAATGAGCTGCATTCTGGCATGGTATTCTTTTTGGTTCAGGACAAATGGAGGGCAAGGCTATGGCGTTATCAGTGCATTAGTTTGAGCAGTAAGCAAACTGGATGGGTCTAGCTGCTCAAAACATTTCAAGACTGTGAAGTCAGTGCAACCGGGTAGAATTTTTGAGACTATTTAACGCTGCACTCTTGGACACTGGAATGATGGTGGCTGCCTTGGAGGCTGCAGAGAGAGTGGACTTTTCAAAGAGATGTTAAAGAAGTTCGTTAAGAACACTGTCAGCTGTTCCATAGTCCCTCTGCATCTGCCCAGGTATGTTGTCCACCCCCGTAGCTTTGCTTGGGTTTACCCTGCTTAGGATCCTTCTCTCGTTGGCTGCCGCTAAAAGGGGTGCCTGATCCTTGGAGAAAGGGCGCTTTCCTCGATGTTATGTATATTGTTTAATGCATCAAATCATGTATAGAAGTCATTCTGGTGATCGAGAAAGGAGGCATCGCAGTTGTTGATGCAGAGGGTGAATTTATAATCAGTTATGTTTTGAATACCCTGCCACATGTGCCGCGATCCCTGTTGTCACAGAGGGGTCTGTGGATTTTCCGTGTGTACTCACACTTCGCCTCCCCGATGGACTAGGAGAGCATGGCTCTTGCCGACCTAAGAGACGTTCTTTTTCCTGATCTGAAGGCAGTGTCCCAATCCTCAAGTAATGATGAATCTCTGCAGTCAGCTATTATTTCTGGCTTTCCCTGGCATTGTAACGTTTAATCATGGTAATGCCCTCAATACAATTTCTTATGTAACCAGTTGTACTCTGTGTTTGAGAACAGTAATCATATTCATCCTGTAGAACACAATGCAGCAGGGACAAACACCAATTTAGTTCAATGTGTTGCAATACCCAGAATTTTCAGCAGAGAGTTTTCTGCTGGTCCTCCAGAGCCACCACTGCAGGATGTACTGGTCCTGCAGAGGCAGGCTGGGCCAATGGGCTGCTGGGTTCAGGAAGGCAGTTCACAATTCCCTGAGCACAAATCCTTAATCTTGCACTCGCTCCACAGATGGACCCTCTGACACACCCCCACCTCTACCTCTGGCCCACCCTGACACTTCAGCAGCCTCTCACCTCCACCTTGTAAAGAGCAACCAGCACGGCAAAGTTACTCAGGTGCCTGCAGTTACAGAGTGTGTGGGAATGATTGGAGGACATCTTCTCACAGCCAGTGGTTGACCAGAAAACCCTGCCCTGGCTCTTACGCAGGAAGACACAGACCGTGTAATCATTGACGTCATCTACCTATAAAAGGACAGTCAACAGATTGCAATCAACTGATGATAACAGCACAAAATGAAATTTTCCATCTACACCAATGCAGGTAAACTCTCTGCTCCTTACTTCAGTATACAGACAACACTGGAGAGCTTTTGGAAACACACAATCTTACTGTTACCCTCACTGTAACATGACACACCCAATGCCCCTAGGTCAGGGGTCGGCAACCCACGGCTCTGGAGCCGCATGCGACTCTGTCATCTCTTTGCTGCAGCTCCCTATGGCTTTGGAAGATAAATGATGAGTATTTAATTAAAATGTATTTTATGTTAGTTTGTTAGTTTTTGAAATGTAATTCTAAATTTGAAGATTATGGTGACCTTCTACAATCTAAATAAAACGTGTTTTTTGTTGCTATTAATATACGTCACCACTGCCAATGCCTGACACACGCCAGTGCGCGATTTCTTTAATTTTTCGATCCAAGGTAGGCTAACTATGGAGAATTCTAAAAAAAGAAAAGTGACTAAAGAAAACAGAACGTTTAATGATACGTGGGCAGATTCATTTGCTTTCACTGCTGACAAGACTGGTTTACCGGTATGCTTAATATGCAATGAGAAACTAGCAAACAACAAAAAGTCAAAAGTCGCAAGACATTTCCAGAATAATCACGCAGCCTTTGCTCAAAAATATCCGGATGGAGATGAGAGAAAAAAAGCCGTTTCGGAACTGTTGCGGAAGGTTGATCTGAGCAAAAATCATTTCAAGAAGTGGATGATGTCTGGAAAATCAACGACATATGCTAGATTTGTTGCCGCTCAGGAAATAATCAGGCACGGGAAGCAGTTTACAGATGGTGAATATATAAAAGAATCTTTCATTAAGATTTCAGAACATCTATTCACGGACTTTAAAAACAAGAGTGAAATTGTGCAGAAAATCAGGGATATGCCCCTCTCTGCAAAGACTGTCAAAGACACAACCATAAAAATGGCAGAAGACATCTCAAGACAGTAAATTAAAGACATCAATTCAGCTGTGGCCTACTCGATTGCCTGTGACGAGTCTAAAGACAAAGGTGATATTGAACAAATAGCGCTGTTCTGCCGGTATGTAAACTTTGCCGGGCCACAGGAAGAAATGATTGAGTTGATACCTCTAAAAGGCCAAACACGGGGGGAGGACATTTGTGAGGCTGTCTTGAATTGTTTAAAAGTCAAAGTAATAAAGACCACCCACCTGGTGTCAGTTGCTACTGATGGGGCACCAAGTATGACAGGAGCGCACAAGGAATTTGTGACTTTACTGCAGAAGTCGCTGGACAGAAAGCTGCTGACTTTTCACTGCATCTTGCACCAAGAGGCACTGTGCGTTCAAACATTTCCTCCGGAATGCACAGAAGTAATGGATTCAGATTGTCAATAAAATAATGGCAAAAAGTTTAAATCACTGTCAATTCCATTTGTTACTGGACGAGCTGAAAAGCGCATATTCTGATCTCCTGCTGCACAACAAAGTCCGATGGCTGTCAAGAGAGGAGGTGCTGAAACACTTTGTCGCGTGTCTGGAAGAAGTGAAAACGTTCCTGGGCAGCAAAGGTCTCACCTTTCCTGAGCTGGAACAGCCAGAGTGCCTGTAAAAGCTACACTTCATGGTAGACATGACAGCGCACCTGAACACGCTGAACACAGCTCTTCAGGGGAAAGGACGCACAGCCCTGCACATGTTGGAGGATGTTTTGGCATTCCAGCGCAAGTTGACAGTGCTTGCCAGAGATTTACAGAAAGGCACATTGTCTCACTTCCCCAATTTGAGAGAGTTCAAACAAGCTCACGACATGATAAATTCGGAGTATTTACATTCTGCAATCATCGCAATGCAAACATCATTTGAGAAACGCTTCTGCGAGTTCAGAGAGGTAAAAAACACATTATCCTTCCCGGTCACTCCCCGAAGCATCGATCCATCCCTACTGAATATGACTGCATTGGCAGGTGTGAGTCAACCTGATCTTGAGATGGAACTGGCCAACATAGCCGACAAAGACATATGGGTGTCCAAGTTTAGACGCTTGACAGCAGACCTTGAAGATGTTGCCCATCAGAAGGCTGTTCTTGCTCAGAATCACAATTGGAGTGATATTGAAAACCTCCCTAAACCGGACAAACTTGTGTTCGAAACA
This sequence comes from Hypanus sabinus, assembly GCF_030144855.1. NCBI lineage: Eukaryota > Metazoa > Chordata > Chondrichthyes > Myliobatiformes > Dasyatidae > Hypanus > Hypanus sabinus. The sequence goes on along the minus strand of NC_082721.1, from coordinate 55,798,398 downwards.
TGGAATGCTATCCCCGGCATTTATGTAAACATTAAAAAGTATGCGCTTGAAGTCCTGTCGATCTTTGGATCCACATATGTATGTGAGCAGGTGTTCTCCAACATGAACTTTATTAAAAACAAACATCGCGCATGCCTCACAGATGACAGCTTGCGATCCTGTGTAAAGATGAAGGTGACGTCATACAGCCCTGATGTGCAGACACTGTGCGCTGAGATCCAGGAGCAGAAATCCCATTAACCAAGTATGATAAATATTTTAATTGCCTATTATTTTACGTATATTCATATTTTTTCATTGTTCAGTGAAATAGTCCTTTTATTTTTCAGGTTGACAGCTGGCTGACGTTATTTTTGGTTTGCTGCTGGCGGACAATTTAAGTTCAGCGTTTTTCATAAATACAAGAAGGACTAAAAAAAAAACATTGTATGCAGTGTTATTTCATTTTAAATGTCAAATGGGTTTTGTGGCTCCCAGTGTTTTCTTTTCTGTGGGAAACGGGTCCAAATGGCTCTTTCAGTGGTAAAGGTTGCCGACCCCTGCCCTAGGTTAACACTGACAACCCACACCATTCACTGGAGCACCAATCCACCCCACATCCTCACTGTAACATGACACATCCCAGACCCTTCACTGTAACACTTACACACTCCACACCCCTCACTCTGATACACTGCTCACAATAACATTTATTTCACAGATCTCTTTACGGACAATGATAACAACTTGGATCTCTTTGATTTTTAAACCTTTTTGTTTTTGATGATAAATGTGACGTTGTCAAGTCTTTGGTTGGAGGTGGTCATTATAGCCATCAGCAGGTTTGAATTCAGCTCCAAATGCTCCTTCCCAAACTTCTTATTCTCCATTTCCAGCTCTTTCACATTCAGTAACGCCCCCATCTTTGTGCAGACAATGAAAGAAACAGCTGCAAATTCTGTTGGGAGACAGGATTGGTGGTGTTACATGAAGTGATAAAATTTGTACCTGACGAAAGAGAAAACTGAGAAGAACTTGGTGAATTTGGAGGGAGCTGTTGCGTCTGCTGGTAGAGACATAAAACATAGAGCAATACAGCTCAGGACAGCGAAACAGGCACTTTGGCTCACAAAGTTGTTTCAACATTTTAAACTACTCTGAGATCAATTTGACCTTTCCCTCCTACACAGCCTTTGAATATTCTTTCATCCATGCACAAATCTGAGCTTCACTTAGATGTCCCTTATGTATTACACCCAACAATCTCTATGTAAGAAGACCTACCTCTGGCATCTCCCCTGTACTTCCCTCCAAACACCTTGAAGTTATGCACCCTTGTTTTAGTCATTTATGCCCTGGAAAAAGGTCTCTAGCTGTCCACTCTATCTATATGGCTTACCACCTTGATTATTTTTGTCAAGCTATCTTTCATCTGCTTTCGCTCAAAAGATAAAAACCCTAGTTTGCTCAACCTTTCCTCTCAAGATATGCTCTCCAATCCAGGCAGCATCCTGGTAAATCTCCTCTGTGCCCTCTCTAAACCTTCCACATCTTTCCTATAATAAGGTGATCAGAACTGAATACTCCAAATGTGGTCTAACCTGGGTTTTATAGAGCTGCAACATTATCTCCCGGCTCGGAAACTTAGTCCCCTAATTAATTAGATGGCAGTGCAATGCAGCTTGCAGCAGCCACTCTGGAGCTGATTATCTGTTATTTGTGAAGTGGGGTGCTGTGTGCAATAATAATCGATTGAAAACGGATGTGGGAGCACAGAGGAACATCGGAAAATCTCCAGGAAGACCTTCTTCGTTGCTGCTGCTCCTGTGAGGTCCGGGACTCTGCTGGGAAGAACAGGCCCCCAGTCCTCGGGGTCGCGTTGCCGATGGCCATTGGTGGGTCTGTTTTAATATGCTCGGCAGAGGATGGTGCTCAGAGAAGCTGTGCTAGAGGGAATGGTCGTCGGCTCGGAGGTTCAACGGACTCGGAGTCCACTGCGGTCAGGTCACTTTCGGTGTGTGCTGTGTCTGCGAGGCTGAGTTGAGCAGTGCTGTGGAAGTACATAGCGGGGGTATTCCCTTCTGCCGCCGGCGTGGGATGGCGAGTCTGTCAGGACCCTGGGGACTTGTGGAAACTGTGTGGTGATTTCTTTTGAACTTATAGTCCTTTAACATCTTTGGACTATTTTTACTGTGCCCATAGTCTGTTTTTTTTTTATCAATTATGCTATTGTTTGCACTGTTGTAACTATGTGGTTTTGTGCAGGTCTTGTAGCTTTAGTTTTTGGTCTTGTTTGTCTGGTGGATTTGGAGCTCCTTTCCAGGGAACGCGCTAAGACGGTAGCACGATATTAATACGCAGCAGCCTCTCCGGACTCTGGATTGGGGATTGTCAAACGTTATGTGGATTTTCTAGTGTAGTCTGTTTTGTCATATGCTTTTGTGATATTATTCTGGAGGAACGTTGTCTCATTTTTTAACTGCATTGCATTTGTGGTTTTTAAATGACAATAAACGGAATCTGAATCTGAATCTAAATTAATGCCAACACACCATACACCTTAACAACCCTACCAACTTGAGAGCAACTATTTGGAATGATGGACCTAGACCCCAACAAGCATTTGTTCCTCAGCACTGCAAAGAATTCTTGGCAAATGGATCCTGGAGAAGAATTATGAGGGACTAGTGGATGTATATTGGTACAGCAGATCATGTTGCATCACAGTTCCAGCAACTGTAGTTCAATCTAGATCTCATTTGCTGACTTGCATGTTCTCCCAGTGATGATGTAAATTTCCTTAGGTGTGCCAGTTTCCTCCTACATCTCAAAGATGTACCCAGTGGTAGGTTAAAAGGAATCAGAGGTGGTGAAAAGTTGTTTCCAATTTGGAAGCCAATAGCTAGTGATGTGCCACAGAAATGGTTGCTAAGTCCTCTGTTGTTTGGTTACATATCAACAATTTGGATGAGAATATAAGTGCTGGTCTTAATAATTTTATAGATGACAGCTGAAATAGGCAGTGTAGTGGACAATTAAAAAGGTAATCTAAGATTGTAACCAGATTAGATCAACTGGGGAACTGGGTAAAAGAATGGGACATAGAGTTCTACGCAGTAAAGAATGATGTGATGCATTCTGAGAAGTTAATCCACACCAGCAGAGTGTTTTCGGACAGAGAGACCTAGGCTACAAAAATATAGTTTCCTGAAAGTGGTGACAGAGTCAAACAAAGAGAAGAAAGTATAGTGCAAGTCTGCATTTGTCAAATAGGAAATGAGTTGGGACAACATGTTAAAGGACAGTGGTAAGAAATTCAGTGGCAAAATACTATAGGAAGGATGCTGTTAAGCTTTAAGAAATATTTATGATGTTGAAGTGTTATAAGACGAGGTTGGGCAGGCTAGGACTTTGGTCCTTGGAGTGTAGAAGATTGGAGGTGGTGATATAATAGACGAGAATTAAACATGAGGGACACTGATAATGTGAACACATCAGGTCTTTTTCCCAGCTCAGGGGAACATGATACTAGAAGGAGTAAGCTTAAGGTGAGAGGGGAAAGATTTAAAAGGGACTTGAAGGGCAACTTCCTTTGGAATTTGTTACAACAGGCAACTGTAGAGGCCAGGTCATTAGGTGTATTTAAGGCAGAGATTGATAGATTCTTGATTGGACATGGTTATAGGGAGAAGGCCAAAAAATGGGGTTTAGGAGGGGTAAAAAAAGGATCAGCCATAATTGAATGTTGGAGCAGACTTGATGAGACAAATGACTGAATGTGCCTAATGGTCTTATGGTTAACTTCTTCACACAGAAGGTACATTCAAAAGGCATTTGGATAAGTATAAGAAAAGTAGTAGTTTAGAGGGGTATGCACAAAATGCAGGACTAATTTATTGGTCACCATGGCTAGCATGGACTAGTTTTGGATTTTGGTTTGAAGTGCCTGTTTCTGTGCTGTATTAGTCTATTTTCAGCCTGTTCAGTCTCTCCTTACAATTTAAGGCCTCCAATCCTGGTAACATCCTTGTGAATCCTTCCTTTCCCCTCTAATTTAGAGTTACAGAGAGAGTAATCTATACCTCTCTTTATGAGCCTATCTCCCTATGATGCCACTTTCAAGGAATTATTGGTCTCTCACAGGGATGTTAGATGAGGGTAAGCCAGTGGATGTTGTGTACCTAGATTTTCAGAAGGCATTCGATAAGGTGCCACATAGGAGATTGGTGAGTAAAATCAGAGCTCATGGCATTGGGGGCAGGGTTTCAACATGGATAGAAAACTGGTTGGCAGATAGAAAGCAAAGGGTAGCAGTGAATGGGTGTTTCTAGGACTGGCTGGAGGTGACTAGTGGGGTACCACAGGGCTCTGTATTGGGACCACAGCTCTTTACGACTTATGTCAACGATTTAGATGAGGGCATTGAAAACTATATCAGCAAGTTTGCTGATGATACTAAACTGGGTGGCAGTGTGACATGCGAAGAGGACGTTAGGAGAATACAGGGAGACTTGGATAGGCTGGGTGAGTGGGCAGATACTTGGCAGATGTCATTCAATGTGAATAAATGTGAAGTTATCCACTTTGGAAGCAGGAACAAGAGGGCAGAGTATTGTCTGAACGGTGTAGAGTTAGGTAAGGGAGAAATGCAAAGAGACCTAGGAGTCCTAGTTCATCAGTCAATGAAGGTGAATGAGCAAGTGTAACAGGCAGTGAAGAGGGCAAATGGAATGTTGGCCTTTATTACAAGGGGAATTGAGTACAAGAGCAAGGATGTCCTTTTGCATTTGTACAGGGCCCTGGTGAGACCACACCTGGAATATTGTGTACAGTTTTGGTCTCCAGGTTTGAGAAAGGACATTCTGGCAATTGAGGAAGTGCAGCGTAGATTCACTAGGTTGATTCCTGGGATGGCAGGGCTGTCTTACGCAGAGAGATTGGAGAGATTGGGCTTGTACACGCTGGAATTGAGGAGATTGAGAGGGGATCTGATTGAAACGGTTAAGATAATTAAAGGATTTGATAGGATTGAGGCAGGAAGTATGTTCCAGATGTTGGGAGAGTCCAGTACCAGAGGGCATGGATTGAGAATAAGAGGTCAGTTATTGAAAACAGAGTTGAGGAAGAACTTCTTCTCCCAGAGAGTTGTGGAGGTGTGGAATGCACTGCCTCGGAAGATGGTGGAGGCCAATTCTCTGGATGCTTTCAAGAAGGAGCTAGCTAGATATCTGATGGATAGGGGAATCAAGGGATATGGGGACAAGGCAGGGACTGGGTATTGATAGTGAATGATCAGCAATGATCTCAGAATGGCAGTGCAGACTCGAGGTACTTCTGCACCTATTGTCTATTGTCAAATCACTCTGTTCGGCCACAGTCCTCAGTGCCCTACTACTCTTACTCTGGTTTGTCGTCCCAAAGTTTAACACCTCACGCTTGTCTGCATTAAATTCCATCTGTCACCTTTCAGCCCGTTTTACCAGCCTGTCCAGATGCCATTGCAAACTTTGATAGTCTTCCTCACTGTCCACGACACCCCCAATCTTGGTGTCATCTGCAACTCTGCTGATCCATTTTAGTACATTATTATCCAGATCATTGATATTGATGACAGACAATGGACTCAGTTCCAATTTCTCCAGTACATCACTAGTGGCAGGGCTGCAGTCAGAGAGGCAACCATTTTCTCCCACTTTCTAGCTTCTCCAGTGAAGTAAGTGTCTAAGCCAGTATACTAACTTGTCTTGAATGCCAACAGACTGAAACTTCTTGATCAACTTTTCTGGTAACTTGGTCAGAAAAAATCCTCTAAAATTGGCTAGATGACTGACCACACAAAATATGTTTACTATCCCTAATCAGTCCCAATTTGTCCAAGTATTGAAATACTTGTACAGTATATTCAGACCCTTAGAATACTTTTCAGTAACTTTCCCACTACTGATGTCAGGTTCACTGGTCTATCATTTCCTAGCTTATTCTAAGAGCCTTTCTTAAACAATGCAGCAACATTAGCAATTCTCCAATTCTTCAGCTGCAATCAATACAGAGGAAACTTTCAGAAAAAGTAATGAGTGATACCCTCTTGTCACAAAGCCTTGGTTAAAAGTCCATTGTAGGCTCTGAGTGAGTCCGTCCTCAAATTCACTTCTTACAGAGAGAGCTGACCTTACCATAGTTATATTTCGACTCCTTTGTTTCCCAGTGGAATTCCATCTGATTTTGTTTTGCCAATAGTGTCACAGTTCCGTTGACCCTGGTGACTTTATTTCTAAGAATTTTGACTTGAAGGCCTGAAATAGAATGTAAGTAACTGAAATCATTTAGAGTGGCTGATTGTTGCTTAGTAGCTGCATCTTTTAGATGCTCAGTAGAATTTCTTAGGGTAATCTCCATTTGGACAAGCCAGTTGTGCTGACATTTATGGTCTGTTTAAGCCTTCTTCTCTGTCACTCCGTCCAGGGACAGGGCTCATTCATTAGAGGTTGACAATAATGATCTATGTTTATACAGCACTATCAACATGTATAAATATATGAAGCAACATTTGATACTACACTCTTCAGAAATGTTACAATACATGAGGCCATTCAGCACATTGTCCATGTGCCAAATGAGAACGAGTTCTCCTGCCTAATCCTGCCTCCTACTTGTGAATCTAACTCTGAAGGTCCAGCTCATGGGTACATCCAAGCGTTTACATGCGACGATTTGCTCAGTCTCTTCATACCACATAATCATATAACAATTACAGCACAGAAACAGGCCATCTTGGCCCTTCTAGTCTGTGCCGAACGCTTACTCTCACCTAGTCCCACCGACACTCAGCCCATAACCCTCCATTCCTTTCCTGTCCATATACTTATCCAATTTTTTTTTAAATGACAAAATCGAACCTGCCTCTACCACTTCTACTGGAGGCTCGTTCCACACAGTTACCACTCTCTGAGTAAAGAAGTTCCCCCTCATGTTATCCCTAAACTTTTGCCCTTTAACTCTCAACTCATGTCCTCTTGTATTGAATCTCCCCTACTCTCAATGGAAAGCCTATCCACGTCAACTCTGTCTATCCCTCTCATAATTTTAAATACCTCTATCAAGTCCCCTCAACCTCTACGCTCCAAAGAATAAAGACCTAACTTGTTCAACCTTTCTCTGTAAATTAGGTGCTGAAACCCAGGTAACATTCTAGTAAATCTCCTCTGCACTCTCTCTAATTTGTTGACATCTTTCCTATAATTCGGTGACCAGAACTGTACACAGTATTCCAATTTTGGCCTCACCAACGCCTTGTACAATTTTAACATTATATCCCAACTCCTGTACTCAGTGCTCCGATTTATAAGGGCCAGCATACCAAAAGCTTTCGTCACCACCCTATCCACATGAGTTTCCACCTTCAGGGAACTATGCACCATTATTCCTAGATCACTCTGTTCTACTACAATCCTCAATGCCTTACCATTTACCATGTACGTTCTATTTTGATTATTCCTACCAAAAGTAGCACCTCACACTTATCAGCATTAAACTCCATCTGCTATCTTTCAGCCCACTCTTCTAACTGACCTAAATCTCTCTGCAAGCTTTGAAAACCTACTTCATTATCCACAACACCACCTATCTTAGTAACATCTGCATACTTACTAATCCAATTTACCACCCCATCATCCAGATCATTAATGTATATGACAAGCAACGTTGGACCCAGTACAGATCCCTGAGGCACACCACTAGTCACCGGCCTCCAACCTGACAAACAGTTATCCACCACTACTCTCTGGCATCTCCCATCCAGCCATTGTTGAATTCATTTTACGACTTCAATATTAATACCTAACAATTGAACCTTCCTAACTAACCTTCCATATGGAACCTTGTTAAAGGCCTTACTGAAGTCCAGATAGACAACATCCACTGCTTTACCCTCATCAACTTTCCTAGTAACCTCTTCAAAAAAATTCAATAAGATTTGTCAAACATGACCTTCCATGCACAAATCCATGTTGACTTGCTCCTAATCAGACCCTGTCTATCCAGATAATTATATATACCATCTCTAAGAATAGTTTCCATTAATTTACCCACCACTGATGTCAAACTTACAGGCTGATAATTGCTAGGTTTACTCTTAGAACCCTTTTTAAACAAAGGAACTACATGAGCAGTACGCCAATCCTCCAGCAGCATCCCCATTTCTAATGACATTTGAAATATTTCTGTCAGAGCCCCTGCTATTTCTACACTAACTTCCCTCAAGGTCCTAGGGAAAATCCTCTCAGGACCCAGACTTATCCACTTTTATATTCTTTAAAAGCTCTCGTATTTGCTCTTCTTTAATCATCATACCTACCCTACTTGTTTCCCTTACCTTACACCGTGGGTTTTAGGTTCTATCACCCTCTAGGCAAGAACCATTTTCAAACCCTGCCCTTTAATCCCTCTACCAGTTGATTTAAATCCTTGACCCTTAGTTTTTGACCGAACATTTTTTACTTACTCTGTCTCAGCCAGGCATGATCTTGTACAAATCAACTAGTTATTTCTTTGCCTTCTTTTGGTTTCATATGCTGATTATCCCCTGGATGAAGAAGTTGCCTTTCAGGTTCGTATCAAATTTCTCCCCTTTAATCTGAAACCTATGCCCTCTACCTCCTGATTCCCCAAAAGTCTAAGAGCATTCAAAGGAATAAAATCATATGCCCCCATCATGATGTTATTCACCTTTATAAGAACACCACTCAGTGTCCTGAACTCCAATGAATAAAGTCCTAACCTGCTCAACCTCTCTCTTTAACTCAGTCCCTTGGGTCCCAGAACCACCCTTTCTACTCTATTCGGCTTAAAAGGATCATTTCTGTAGCTATTATGAGGGCTGGTAGTTTAACTGCTGTTGCCTGGTTGGTTAGCTTGGTGAGGAAATGGAAGAAACCTAACCTTATATCTAATTGGTGTGAGAAGGGGATCAAAGCTCGGTCCTTTGTGGACCCTAAAGTCTCAGGCTAATGGATTTTACCAAGGATCACAAGGATGAAGCCATTGGTAAATACAAGAAATTCTGCAGATGCTGCAAATCCAAAGGATCATGCACAAAATGCTGGAGAATCTATGGAAATGAACAAACAGTTGATGCTTCAGGCTTTTTTGTGCCTTAAGGGTATTGGCCTGAAACATCAAATGTTTATTTCTGTAGATACTTCCTGACCTGAGCTCCTCCAGCATTTTGTGTTTGTTGCTCTGAATTTCCAGCAAATGCAGAATCATTTGTTTATATCTAGCTTAGAACCTGTGATGGTCTGCAAGTTACAAAGTTGGCTCAGTGGATTACATATCTGATGGGACCTACCTAGACTATCCACCGTTAAGTTGTATTTCTCCATGTCCATGTTTACCACAGCCATCTCTATGGAAATCTCCAGAGAATTCATCAGGAGCGAGGCAGCATCTGTGCGTTGACCCTCCTCCATTTTCTCCCACTCGTTGTCTTCTGTGATCTGGTTGATTCTACCTAACACATTCTGTAAGAAAGAAGAAGCTGGGCATAAGCTGAAACTGGTTCAGCACACACGAGAAACTAAGGGAACTCAGCTGATTATGGCTTTGGTGTGGAACACACTGAATAACTGGAGAAACTGCAGAAGAACAAGACCACTGTGAATGTTTTCCTCACTCTGCACTATCACACAGGCTGAATATGCACCGATCTCACGCTGGATTATAACATAAGAACATAAGAAATAGGAGCAAGAGTAGGCCATCTGGCCTGTCAAGCCTGCTCTGCCATTCAATAAGATCATGGTTGTTCTGACCCTTGACTCATCTCCATCTACCTTCTTTTTCTCCATAACCCATAATTCCCCTACTATGCAAAAATCTATCCAACCTGGTCTTAAATATATTTACTATTAAATATATCCAAAGGCAGCTGGAGTAGTGGAGGGTGCTCAACCCAGAAATTACAGGTTATTTGAGTATCCAAGTAGCAGGAATGGAGTGTGAGGGGTCAGTGACAATGAGTTGGCTCAAAAGTTGATTGACCAGTCCTGTCACTATATTCTGATCCAGAGCTTCTGCCTTTTGACAACTCCATGAATTCAAGGTGTCCCAGCATTCAGTCAAGGAGCCCTCCAGCTGGCACCAGGCACAGCAACCCAACAATCAGTAATGGACATGACAGAGAATCTTCTACCTTGGACATCGTGTGTTAGGAAAGCTACTATGGACTTGGAGATATCCAGTATGGTCTTATCAATATAAGAGGTTAAATTATAATTACACAAGGGGTTGCATTAATGAAGATTTGATGGACTAGGCATGATCTGATACAGTGTCACACTGTTGGTTTTGGTGAGGATCGTGTGTAGTTATGGAACTGTTACTTTAAAATCAGATGGCAGGCCAAAATAACGCATCCAGTGCAAGGTCATTTATTGTACGCCCGAGGTTAAAAAAAATTAGACAAAGAAATGCAAAAATATTCAAGAGCAAATGTGGCAAAAATGGCAAAAGAGAAAATAATGATATGTACCATCAGACCTTTAGGGCTACATCTCTAAAACATCAGACTGAACCTGCACAATCCCCTCCACACTATACACTAAAATGGACCTTTAAGTAAGGATCTCCTTATACTAGGAGAAGAGCCATAATTCATTCTTTGTAATGCAGGGGAGTTGTCACCATTAGCTGGAAAATTATCCAAAATAAAATAAATAAAAGAGAAATACACATCCCTCTTCAAAATCACCACTGTTTGCAAATAGATTTATTACAATGAGATCACAATGGCACTGATCAACAAATCAATCAATAACTAAATATTTTCCTAGAGCAAGAACTCTCCCCTCTCTCCCAACATGAACTCTTCCACTGAGCCAACACTGAGCATGCGCAACCACAAACAAGTTGGGTCACCTCCCTGAAACAGGAAGCAGCAATAAACCGAACGAGTCAGAGAATTCCATTGTCCTGAAGTGTACTAGAACAAACAAAAACAGTTTATGCTGCGTGTTAGTCCAATATATGCACCCAATAAGCATAACGTCAGCACTGAGAATTACCGGACTACCGGGGGTGGAAGAAATTACTTGTGGCATACCCCGCTTTGTCACATATGGGCTACCAAGATGCTTGGTGGAACAAGTGGAATAGCTCTGGAGAATCAGGGGCGAGAATATAAGAGCAGAATTAGGCCATTTGGCCCATCAAGTCTGTCTCTGCTTCATTATTTCATCATGACTGATCTATTTTCACACACAGCCCCAATCTCCTGCCTTTTCCCCATATCTCTTCATGCCCTGACTAAATCAAGAGTCTATTAACCTCTACATTAAATATACCCAACGATTTTGCCTCCACAGCTGTCTGTGGCAACGAATTCCACAGATTCACCACTCATTGTCTAAAAAATTCCTCATCTCCATTCAAAATGGATGACCCTCTTTTATCAGGCTGTATCCTCTGGTCTTAGACTTCCTCACCATAGGAAACATCCTCTCTGCATCACTCTATCAATGCCTATGACCATCCAATAGGTTTCAATGAGGCTACCTCTCATTCTTCTGAATTCCAGGGAGTTGAGGCCCAGAGCCATCAAATGCTCCTCATCTAGTAAGTTTTTTAATCCTGGAATCAATTTCCTGAAGCTTCTTTGAAGCCTCTCCAATGTCAGCACATCCCTTCTAATATAGAGCTCGAAGGGGGCATGAGAAGGCCTTGGCAGTAGGATTAAGTAGAACCCCAAGGCATATGTGAATAATAGGAGGATGACGAGAATGAAGGTGGGACCACTAAAGGATAAAGGGGGCAACATGTGCCTGGAGGCGGAGGAGGTTGGGGAGGTCCTAAATGAATACTTTGCTTCAGTATTCACAAGTGAAAAGGATCTTGATCAGGATGAGGTCAAAGTAGAGCGGGCCTGTGTGCTGGACAATGTGGAGATTAGGGAAGAAGAAGTGCTAGATCTTCTCAAAAACATTAAGATTGATAAATCCCCAGGGCTGGATATGATACACCCCAGGGAATTGAGAGAAGAGATCGCAGGAGAATTAGCCATGATCTCTGAATCCTCTTTGGCTGCAGAGGAAGTGCCGGAGGACTGGAGAATGGCAAATGTAGTTCCCTTGTTTAAAAAAGGTAATAGGGAGAAACCTGGGAACTATATACTGGTGAGTCTTACGTCAGTGGTATGCAAACTACTGGAAAGGATTCTTAAGGATAGGATCTATGAGCATTTGGAGAAGTACGGTCTACTCATGGGTAGACAACATGGCTTTGTGAAGGGAAGATCATGCCTCATGAGCCTGATTGAGTTTTTTGAGGAGGTAACAAAAGAAATTGATGAGGGTAGGGCAGTGGATGTGGTCTACATGGACTTTAGCAAAGCATTTGACAAGGTCTCTCATGAGAGACTCATCCAGAAAGTCATGAGGCATGGGGTAGGTGGAACCTTGGCTGTTTAGATAAAAAATTGGCTTAATGGAAGAAAGCAGAGGGTAGTTGTGGAAGGGAAGTATTCTGCCTGGAGGTCGGTGACTAGTGGAGTGCCGCAGGGATCTGTCCTGAGATCCCTGCTATTTGTGATTTTTATAAATGACCTGGATGTAGAGATGGAAGGATGGGTGAGTAAGTCTGCGGATGACATGAAGATTGGAGGAGTTGTGGATGGAACTATAGGTGGTCGAAGGTTACAAGAGGATACAGACAGGCTGCAGAGTTGGGCAGAAAAATGGCAGATGGAGTTCAATCCGGACAAGTGTGAGGTGATGCATTTTGGAAGGACAAACCAGAAGACCGTGTATAGGATTAATGGTCAGTTACTTAAGAGTGTGGATGAAAAAGGGACTTTGGGGGTTCAAATCCATACATCCCTCAAGGTCACTGCACAGGTTGATAGGGTGGTTAAGAAGGCTTATGGGATGCTGGGCTTCATTAACAGGGGGACTGAGTTCAAGAGTAGAGAGGTCATGTTGCAACTCTACAAACCTCTGGTGAGACCACACTTAGAGTATTGTGTTCAGTTCTGGTCACCACATTATAGAAAGGATGTGGAAGCTATAGAGAGGGTGCAGAGGAGATTTACCAGGATGTTGCCTGGATTGGAGAACAAGTCATATGAAGCAAGGTTAGCAGAGCTGGGACTTTTTTCTTTGGAGCGCAGAAGAATGAGAGGGGACTTGATAGAGGTCTACAAGATTATGAGAGGCATAGATAGGGTGGATAGTCAGTAACTGTTTCCCAGGGCAAACACCAGAGGGCATAGGTACAAAATTATGGGAGGGAAGTTTAGGGGGTCATTAGGGGTAAGTTTTTACACAGAGGGTTGTGAGTGCCTGGAATGACTTGCCAGGGATGGCGGTGGAGGCTAAAACATTAGGGGTATTTAAGAGCCTCTTGGGCAGGCACATGGATGAAAGAAAAATGGAGGGTTATGGGGTAGTGTGGATTTAGTACTTTTTTTTAAGGATTATATGGGTCAGCACAACATGGAGAGCTGAAGGGTCTGTACTGTGCTGTAGTGTTCTATGGTTCTATAAGGGGCCTAAACCATACTCCAAGTGAGACCTCACTACTGCTTTACAAATGTTCAACATTACATCCTTGCTTTTGTATTCTGGTCTTCTCAAAATTAATGCTAATATTGCATTTGCCTTCCTCACCACCAATCTAACCTACAAACTAACCTTTAGGAAATCCTGCATGAGGACTCCCAAGTTCCTTTGCATCTCATATTTTTGAATTTTCTCTCCATTTCAAAAGTAGCGTACACTTTTTTCCTTCTGCCAAGGTGCATGATCATTCACTTCCTACACTGTATACCATCTATGTCTTTGCCCATTTTCTGAATCAGTCTGTCCTTCTGTAGCTTCTTTGCTTTTTCAAAGGTATCTGACTTTCCTCCTATCTTCATATCTTCTGCAAACATGGCCACAAAGCCATTAACTCCATCATCAAAATCATTGACATATAAAGTAAAAAGAAGTGGTCCCTGCACTGACTAACAAGACTAACTGCCCTGTGGTTTCTTGCATCTGTCTCACTTCTTGAAGAGTGGAGTAACATCTATAATTTTTCAGTCTTCTGCAATCATTCCAGAATCAACTGATTCATAAAAGATTATTACTATTGCCTCCACAAGCTCTTGAGCCACTGCCTTCAGAACCTTGGGGTGTAGACCATCTAGTCCATGTGACTTATCTACTTTCAGACCTTTCAGTTTCCCAAGAACCTTTTCCCTAGTAATGAAAACTTCAAGCTCTTCTGCTCCCTGACACTCACAAACTTCTGCCATACTGCTAGTGTTTTCCACAGCGAAGACTGAAGCAAAATACTTATTCAGTTCATCCACCATTTCCTTCCAGCAGTCCAATATCTACTCTCACCTCTCTTATACTTGTTTTGCATCTGAAGAAACTTTTGGTATCTTCTTTAATATATTATGGGCTAGCTTATCTTCATATTCCCTCTTTTCTTCCTTTATGACTTTTTAAGTTGCCTTCTGCTGGATTTTAAAAACTTCCCAATCTACTACCTTCCCAATACTTTTTGCTCCATTATTTGCCCATCTCTTTGGATTTTATGTTGCCATTCTTAGCTATAGTTGCAACATTCTGCCTTTAGATTACTTCTTCTTTGATGTATGTCCTGCGCCTACCAAATTGCCCTCAGAAATTCCAGCCATTACTGTTCCACTGGCATCCCTGTTAGTGTTCCATTCCAATCAATTTTGGCCAGGTCCTCTCTCATGCCTCTGTACTCAATCCCTTTACTCCACTGTAATTTGACATTAGCTTCTCCTTCTCAAATTTCAGGGTGAATTCTACCATGTTATGATCACCAGCACCTAAGAGTTGCTTTATCTTAACTCCCCAGTCAATTTTGGTTCATTTCACAATTTATAATAGCTGATCCTCTCGTGGGCTCAACCATGAGCTGCACTAAAAAGCCATCTCAAAGACATTCGAAAAATTACCCTCTCTTGGGATCCAGTACCATTCTGATTTTCTCAATCTATCTGCATATTGAAATGTCCTGTGACTATCATAACATTGCCATTTTGACATGCATTTTCTATTTCCCATTGTAATTTGTAGACCACAACTTTACCACTGTTTGGGGGTCTGTATACATCCAGGTCTTTTTACACTTGCAGTTTCTTAGCTTTACCCACAACAATTCTACACCTTCCAATCCTACAACACCTCTTTCGAATGATTTGATTTCACTTTCCTTTTTTGCCAACAGACCTTCCCCCTCTGCCTACCTGCCTGCCCTTTCAACGTGTTGTGTGTCCTTGGACGTTAAGCCCGCAACTATAATCTTTCAGCCACAATTCAGTGATGCCCATAATGCCATACATGTCAATCTGTTACGGTTCTAGAAGTTCATCTAGGGCATGTCTTCAAATATAACAACTTCAGTCCTGTATTCACCCTGTACGATTTTATCCACCTTTTACATTGTAACTTATCCTGTTGACTACAATTTTCCCTTATCATCAGCCTCTTCTTGCTATCTGGCTCACTACACATCACTTCTGTTTGTAAATTTCCCCCATCCTCAGTTCCCATCCAATCACATTCGGAATCCTCTTCATAGAGCTGATAGGGTTTGGGTCAGGAGCAACATTTAAATCTGAGACTTTTGTAACTCTAAGTGTTAAGGCACACTGGATAAGGACAAATCTCAGAGATCAGCCAGGATCTTATTGGAAGATAGAATGGAATAGCTTCCTCTTCTTCCTGTGATCCTGCTCCATTGTGGGAAAGAAACCGAGTGAAGGGTGGTAAATGAAAGAAACAGTAGTTTTAGCAGGGGGTTGATTAACCAGAACAGCCAAGGACAGGCTTTTGTCTAACTCACCGGCAGAAATAGATTACTGGAGCCATTCCTCTTGTAATTGTTGCAATTCTTATTGATAAAGGAGGACAAATTATAGAGAGCAGGAAATGCCACACTGTAATTTACGCTTTGATTATTCTGTGAAAGAAATGTAAAAAAAGGATTTATAAGATTAAGTATATTATAGATTGTTGCTGCTGAGGTAGCTGTGGTTTAGATGTCCACTGAGAGGACATTTTCATTCCATCCTTTAAAAAGTCTTTGCAAGGCAAACTGGGGAAAGACTTAAAGAAGCCAAGACAAAGGTGACAAGTTACACTTGAACACTGGGATTGGCCAGTTGTTTCTGTGTATTAGAGAGGAGGGGGAGGGAGAGGGGAAGAGGGGTTGTGCAAAGGCTTAAGGTGAAAGGGGGAAAGAGGTGAAGGAAGGGCCAGAGAGATACAAAAATACAGACACTTGAGGTTGTTTGCATGGAGTTTGCCCATTCTCCCTGTGACCATAGGAATTTTCTTCCAAATTCTTTGGTCCCCACCACAGCTCAAAGATAGGCAGGTTGTAAGGTTAATTTTCAAGAAGTTTTTTGAAATCTAGACATGGTATTTATATATATCATTTCCTGTCAATATGTCATTAGCTTGGCTCAACATCAATCAGCAATTCAGTGCAGATTTTACAGTTTATTTGCCATCGAGAATGTATGCTATGTGCAATTTGAATGAGCTGGTTAATCACCTGAAGTCCTATTGACAGAAGCTAATCCACTGTAAATACCTGGCTTGGTAATAGGAGACAAACACGAGGAAATCTGCAGATGCTGGAAATTCAAGCAACACACACAAAATGCTGGTGGAACGCAGCAGGCCAGGCAGCATCTATAGGGAGAAACACTGTCAATGTTTCGGGCCGAGACCCTTCATCAGGACTAACTGAAGGGAAAGATAGTAAGAGGGGGAAGGGGAGGGGAAAATACAAAATGATAGGAGAAGACCAGAGGGGGTGGGGTGAAGCTGAGAGCCAGAAAGGTGATAGGCAAAAGGGATACAGAGCTGGAGAAGGGAAAGGATCATGGGATGGGAGGCCTAGGGAGAAAGAAAGGGAGAGGGGAGCACCAGAGGGAGATGGAGAACAGACAGAATGATGGGCAGAGAGAGAGAGAGAAAAAAGGAGGGGATGGGGTAAATATATCAGGGATGGGGTAAGAAGGGGAAGAAGGGCATTAACGGAAGTTAGAGAAGTCAATATTCATGCCATCAGGTTTGAGGCTACCCAGCTGGTATATAAGGTGTTGTTCTTCCAACCTGAGTATGGCTTCATCTTGACAGTAGAGGAGGCCATGGATAGACATATCAGAATGGGAAAGGGACGTGGAATTAAAATGTGTGGCCACCGGGAGATCCTGCTTTCTCTGGTGGACAGAGCGTAGGTGCTCAGCGAAACGGTCTCCCAGTCTGCATCGGGTCTCACCGTATATAAAAGGCCACACCGGGAGCACCGGACACAGTATACCACACCAGCCGACTCACAGGTGAAGTGTCGCCTCACCTGGAAGGACTGTCTGGGGCCCTAAATGGTGGTGAGGGAGGAAGTGTAAGGGCAGGTGTAGCACTTGTTCTGCTTACAAGGATAAGTGCCAGGAGGGAGATCGGTGGGAAGGGATGGGGGGGACGAATGGACAAGGGAGTCGTGTAGGGAGCAATCCTTGCAGAAAGCAGAAAGAGGTGGGGAGGGAAAGATGTGCTTGGTAGTGGGATCCCGTTGGAGGTGGCAGAAGTTATGGAGAATTATATGTTGGACCCGGAGGCTGGTGGGGTGGTAGGTGAGGACAAGGAGAACCATATCCTGAGTGAGGTGGTGGGTGGATGGGGTGAGGGCAGATGTACGGGAAATGGGAAAGATGCGTTTGAGAGCAGAGTTGATGGTGGAAGAAGGGAAGCCCCTTTGTTTAAAAAAGGAAGACATCTCCTTCATCCTGGAATGAAAAGCCACATCCTGAGAGCAGATGCGGCGGAGACGGAGGAATTACGGAAGGGGACAGCATTTTTGCAAGAGACAGGGTGAGAAGAGGAATAGTCCAGGTAGCTGTGAGAGTCTGTAGGCTTGTAGTAGATATCAGTAGATAAGCCATCTCCAGAGATAGAGACAGAAAGATCAAGAAAAGGGAGGGAGGTGTCAGAAATGGACCAGGTAACTTTGAGGGCAGGGTGAAAGTTGGAGGCAAAGGTAATGAAGTTAATGAGCTCAGCATGCGTGCAGGAGGCAGCGCCAATGCAGTTGTCAATGTAGCGAAAGAAAAGAGGGGGACGGATACCCATATAGGCTTGGAACATGGACTGTTCCACAAAGCCAACAAAAAGGCAGGCATAACTGGGACTCATACGGGTGCCCAAGGCTACACCCTTGGTCTGGAGGAAGTGGGAGGAGCCAAAGGAGAAATTATTGAGAGTAAGAACTAATTCTGCTAGATGGAGGAGTGTGGTGGTAGAGGGAAATTGGTTAGGTCTGGAATCCAAAAAGAAGCGGAGAGCTTTGAGACCTTCCTTGTGGGGGATGGAGGTATATAGGGACTGGACGGCCATGGTGAAAATAAGGCAGTGGGGGCCAGGGAACTTAAAATCATTGAAAAAATTCAAAGTGTGAGAAATGTCACGAACATAGGTGGGAAGGGATTGAACAAGGGGGGATAAAACAGTGTCAAGGTATGCAGAAATGAGTTCGGTGGGACAGGAGCAAGCTGAAACAATGGGTCTACCTGGACAGACAGGTTTGTGGATCTTGAGTTGGAGGTAGAAACGGGAAGTGCGGGGTGTGGGAACTATGAGGTTGGTGACAGTGGATGGGAGATCCCCAGAGCTGATAAGGTTGGTGATGGTATAGGGGATAGTGGCCTGGTGCTGGAGGCAAAGGTCAGAGTCATAGAACACTACAGCACAGAAACAGGCCCTTTGGCTTATCTAGTCCGTGCCAAACTGTTCTTTCTCATCCCATTGACCTGCACCTGGAATATAGCCCTTTTTTCCATGTACCTAAGCAAATATTCCTTAAATGTTGAAATCAAATTTCCATCCACCTTTTCTGCTAGCAGCTTATTCTGCACTCTCACCACTGAGTGAAGATCGCCCTCATGTATCCCTTAAATATTTCACCTTTCAACTTTAATCCGTGATCTCTAGTTCTAGTCTCACCCAACCTCGATAGAAAAAGTCTGCATGCATTTTCCCTATCTACACCCCTCAATTTTGTATACCTGTAGCAAATATCCTCTCATTCTGATATGCTTTCAGGAATAAAGACATAATCCGTTCAACCTTTCCCTAATTTAGGTCCTCACGTTATGATAACATTCTTGTAAATTTTCTCCAGTAACCCAGTGATCAGGAACAAGCATGACAGAGTCTTCTACCTTGAACACTATGTGTTAAGAAAGTTGCTATGGACCTGGAGATGTCCAATATGGTCTTACCAATATAAAACGGTATAAAAGGTTAAATTAGAATTACACAATGGGCTGCATTCATGGAGTTTGGATGGACTGGGCATGATATGATACAGGCTATCAAAATACTAGGTCAAACTATTAGACCAGATATTTGGCAGGTAGTCTCACTCCTGGAGACTCAAACAACAACACATACAAAATGCTGGTGGAACACAGCAGGCCAGGCAGCATCTATAGGGAGAAGCGCTGTCAACATTTCAGTCCGAAACCCTTCGTCAGGCCCTGTTAGCGCTTCTCCCTATAGATGCTGCCTGGCCTGCTGTGTTCCACCAGCATTTTGTGTGTGTTGTTGTTTGAATTTCCAGCATCTGCAGATTTCCTCGTGTTTACCCTGGAGACTCAGATAGGTTACATGTGCAAACATGGATTCAGTTCTGTTAGGAGTTAAAAACTGAACCCCCTCTCCACACACATGCTGATCCAGATTCAGAAACCTCTCCACAATGAGGCTGGGACAGGAGTTAATTTAAATCTAAGACAATGTTGTTAATTGTAAGAATTAAAGGCACATAGGACAAGGATACGAGTCATAGATCAGCCATGATCTTGGAAGATGCACAGAATAGCTTCCTCTTCCTGTGCAGGACCCAACTCTGTGTTCCTGATCCATCCTGGGTAAGAGCTTGAGGAGAGGATGGCAATTGAAGGAAACTGTAGTGTGAGCTGGGGTTGATTAATCTAGGCATTTGGAGAGACATCATGGATTAGACTAGTCAGCATGGCTTGGTGTGTGGGAGGTCATAAGAACATGTCTTACAAACTTGACTGCTTTTTTGTTGAGGTGACCAAGAAGGTTGAAAACAGAATCAGATTTATTATCACCGGCATGTGATGTGAAATTTGAGGAAGCAGTTCAATGCAATACATAATCTAGCAGAGAGAGAGAGAGAGAGAGAGAAATAATAAATAAATAAAATAAAACATTATAATTAATAAACAAGTAAATCAATTATGTATATTGAATAGATTTTTAAAAATGTGCAAAAATAGAAATACTGTATATTTGAAAAGTGAGGTAGTGTCCAAAGCTTCAATGTTCATTTAGGAATCGGATGGCAGAGGGGAAGAAGCTGTTACTGAATCGCTGAGTGTGTGCCTTCAGGCTTCTGTATCTCCTATCTGATGGTAAAAGGGAGAAAAGGGCATTCCCTGGGTGCTGGAGGTCCTTGATAATGGATGCTACCTTTGTAGACACCACTCCCTAAAGATTGTAGGCTAGTGTCCAAGATGGAGCTGACTAGATTTAGAACCTTCTGCAGCTTCTTTCAGTCCTGTGCAATAGCCCCTCCATACTTGGATAAGGCTTTTGTTAAAGTTCCACATGCTAGACTGTTTTGGAATGTTAGATTGCATGGGATCCAGTGTGAGCTGGTTATTGGATATACAATCAGCTTGAAGGTAGAAAGCAGGTGATTTTAGAAAGTTGTTCTTGGACCGGAGGCTGTGGCAAGTGGTGCCTCAGGAGTTGGTGCTGAGCCCAGAGCTATCTGTCATTAGAAACATAGAAAACCTACAGCACAATACAGACCCTTCGGCCCACAAAGCTGTGCTGAGCATGTCCTTAGCTTAGAAATTACCTAGGGTTACCCATAGCTCGATATGTGGCATATGAAGTGTGATTACCTCAGATAAGTGCAAACTGATGTATCTTAGTCAGTTCATACACAGATGTGATATGGCACATAGTGAACAAACATACACAGATGCACAGTGAATGACAGGACCCTGGGTACTTTGCAGAATGTAGAGATCAAGAGGAACAGGTGCATGTAGCTCCCTGGCAGTTAAGATACAATGTGGTGAAGAAGGTGTATGGAACACTTGCTTTCATCAGAAGGGCACCAAGTACAAGAGTTGGGGTATCATGTTACAGTCATACAAGACATTGGCATGACTGTGCCTGGGATATCACATGCAATTCTGGTTGTCATACAATACCAAAAATGTGATTCAACTGATGAAGGTGCAGATAAGTTACATAGAAAGAAACATAGAAAAAACTACAGCACAGATCAGGCACTACTGCCCACAAAGCTGTACTGAACATGTCCTTTCCTTAGAAATGACTTAGGGTTACCGATAGTCCTCTATTTTTCAGAGCTCCATGTACCTGTCTAAGAGTCTTTTAAAGGAATCTATCGTACCCCTCTCCACCACTGTCGCAGGCAGCCCATTCCACGCACTCACCAATCTCTGTGTAAAAAATTTAACCCTGACATCTCCTCTGTTCCTACTTCCAAGCACTGTAAAACTGTGGCTTCTCATGCTAGCCATTCCAACCCTGGGAAAAAGCCTCTAACTATCCACACAATCAGTGCTCTCATCATCTTATACACCTCTATTTGGTCACCTCTCATCCTCCGCGCTCCAAAGTGAAAAGGCTGAGTTCACTCAACCTATTCTCGTAAGACATGTTCCCCAATCCAGGCAACATCCTTGTAAATCTTCTCTGCACTCTTTCTATGGTTTCCACATCCTTCCTATAGTGAGGCAACCAGAAATAAGCACAGTACTCCAAGTGGGGTCTGACCAGGGACCTATATAGCTGCAACATTACCTCTCGGTTCCTAAACAGTCCCATGATTGATGAAGGCTGGGTTGAACTCCATCTGCCACTTCTCAGCCCAGTATTGCATCCTATGAATGTCTTGCTGTAACCTCTGACAGCCCTCCACACTATCCACAACACCCCCAACCTTTATGTCATCAGCAAATTTACTCACCCATCCCTCCACTTCTTCATCCAGGTCATTTATAAAAATCACGAAGAGTAGGGGTCCCAGAACAGATCCCTGAGGCACACCACTGGTGACCGACCTCCATGCAGAATATGACCCATCTACAATCACTCTTTGCCTCTGTGGGCAAGCCAGTTCTGGATCCACAAAGTAATGTCCCCTTGAATCCTATGCCTCCTTCCTTTCTCAATAAGTCTTGCAAGGGGTACCTTATCAAATGCTTTGCTGAAATCCATACACTACATCTACTGCTCTACTTTCATCAATGTGTTTAGTCACATCTTCAAAAAATTCAAACAGACTTGGAAGGCAGGACCTGCCCTTGACAAAGCCATGCTGACTATTCCTAATCATATTAGGCCTCTCCAAATGTTCAAGTCTTGCCTCTCAGGATCTTCTTCATCAACTTACCAACCACTGAAGTAAGACTCACTGGTCTATAATTTTCTGGGCTATCTCTACTCCCTTTCTTGAATAATGGGACAACACCCACAACCCTCCAATCCTCCGGAACCTTGCCTGTTCCCATTGATAATGCAAAGATCATCGCTAGAGGCTCAGCAATCTCCTCCCTTGTCTCCCACAGTAGCCTGGGGTATATCTTGTCCAGTCCCGGTGACTTATCCAACTTGATGCTTTCCAAAAGCTCCAGCATATCCTTTTTCTTAATACCTACACGCTCAAGCTTTTCAGTCCACTGTAAGTCAATCGCCAAGATCCTTTTCCACAATGAATACTGAAGCAAAGTATTCATTAAATATTTCTGCTATCTCTTCCAGTTCCATACACACTTTTCACTGTCACACTTGATTTTGTCCTATTCTCTCACATCTTGTCCTCTTATTTTTCACATACCTGTAGAATGCCTTGGGGTTTTCCTTAATCCTGTCCACCAAGGCCTTCTCATGGACCCTTTTGGTTCTCCTAATTTCTTTCTTAATCTACTTCCTGCAAGCCTTATAATCTTCTAGACTTATATCATTACCTAGCTTTTTGAACCTTTTGTAAGCTCTTCTTTTCTTGTCTAGATTTACAACATCCTTTGTACACCATGGTTCCTGTAGACTATCATCCTTTCTCTGTCTCATTGGAACATACCTATGAAGAACTCCATGCAAATATCCCCTGAACATTTGCCAAATTTCTTCCGTACATTTTCCTGAGAACATCTGTTCCCAATTTATGCTTCCATGTTCCTGATAGCCTCATATATCCCCTTACTCCAATTAAATACTTTCCTAACTTGTCTGTTCCTCCAATGCTATTGTAAAGAAGATAGAATTGTGATCACTGACTTTAAAATGCTCTCTCACTGAGGGATCTTACACCTGACCAGGTTCATTTCCCAATACCAGATCAAGTACAGCCTCTCCGCTTGTAGGCTTGTCTACATATTGTGTCAAGAAACCGTCCTGAACACACCTAACAAACTCCACCCTATCTAACCCCCTCACTCAAGGGACATGCCAATCAATATTTGGGAAATTAAAATCTCCCGCCATGACAACCCTGTTATTATTACACCTTTCCAGAATCTGTCACCCTATCTGCTACTCAATGTCCCTGTTACTATTGGTTGGTTTATAAAAAACAACCAGTAGAGTTATTGACCCCTTCCTGTTCCTAACTTCTACCCACAGAGACTTTGTAGATAATCCCTCCATGTCTTTCTCCTTTTCTGCAGCCGTGACACTATCTCTGATCAGCACTACCATGCCCCCACCTCTTTTACCTCCCTCCCTGTCTTTTCTGAAATATCTAAAGCCTGGCATTCAAAGTAACCATTCCTGTCCCTGAGCCCTCCAAGACTCTGTAATGTTCACAACATCATAGAGTCAACAATTTAGATAATAATGTATAGGTGTGCGTTTGTAAATTTACAGTTTCTAAAATAGGTGGATAAAAGAAAGAGACAACTTTCAGGCAGTAAAATCTCAACATAGAAAGAATTGGAAGAGAGCAGGGCATCAGTCACAAGGAGCTGAGGGGACTTCTGTGTGCTAACATTTCCAGGAGTCAGTTTGAGAGTGATCGGGAACTACTGTTATGTGGTGAGAGTCAGGATCATTGATGGAAAACTGCTGTCCAGCTAACAGACACAAGTCAATGATGGTCAAAGGTCTCAAAGTTAACTTTCAGGGCTTTTAGATTATGTTGGTGTTTATCCTAGCATAGAAAGGTGAGCAATATTAAACCTGAGCTACCTGTTGCTGAGAACAGATTTATTGCATGAGAATGTTTGTTTTCTTAATCAAATAACTAATAAGAATAAGGCACTGGTTGTGAAGTTACCACAGCTGAACCATTATTAACAGGTACCAGGAATAATTTAACTCTGTCAGGAACAATTGGGAAAGTGAAAAATATTGTTGTTTATTTTAGGGGATTCAAATACAAAAGCTGAGAATCTACTTCTCTACTAAGACCACATCTAGAATATTACACTGCATTCCTTATTCAAGGTTAATACATTTGGACTTCACATCCACAGATCTCTCAAAGTTTCTGCACAAGTTAAGAAGTGTGGTTAAGTAGGTCTCTGAGGAGGAATTTCACTACTAGTTGAGTTGCTAGGTGGTCTGCTGTTGTGTCTGCAGGAGTTTAAAAAAGTGAAAGGGGAAATGACTGAAGTGTGGATTTGTGGGACTTTTGGCAGGGTGGATGTTGAGAGGAAGATAGCTTTTAGAACATAGAACAGTACAAACAGTGCAGGCCAATGATATTGTGTCACCCTTTTAACCAGCTCTAAAATAAATCTAACTCTCAAACAGATCTCTAATTTTTTTTTATCCATGTGCTAACTTGGGATTCTTTTAAATGTAATTAATATATCTGCCTCTACAACCATATCTGACAGCATGTTACACACACCTATCACTCTCTTGAATGCGTTCTCACCTAGGCAGCATCCTGTTAAATCTCCTCTACAGAGGAGATTTCTGTGGTAAGCAGAACTGAACACAATACTCCAAGTCTGATCTAAACATAGTTTTATAGAGCTGCATCATTACCTTGTGGCTCTTGAACTTAATCCCCTCCTAATAACACCTTCTTCACCATATTATCAACTTGTGCAGTAACTTTGAGGGATCTATGGATGTGAATCTCAAAAGGGATTTTATAAGGCATTTGACTAGTCCCTCATAGGATACTCATCCAGAAGACCAAGATGCATGGGATCCATGGTGAATTGGCCATTTGGATTCAGAACTAGCTTGCCCATAAAATCACAAGTTAGCAGTGGAAAAGACTTATTCCAGTTGGAAGCCCGTCATTAGTGGTGTTCCACAGGTACTGGGACCTCTGCTGTTATTGATGTATACAAATTATCTGGATGAAAATGTTAATAGCTGGGTTAATAAGTTGGCAAATAACTTGAAGATTGGTGGTGTTGTCAATAGCACAGAAGATTGGAATAGGATATAGCAGGATATTGATTAGATGCAGACATAGGCAGAGTAATGGCAGATTGAGTTTAATCCAGCCAAATGAAGTACTGCACCTTGGTAGGTCAAATGAAAAAAGTCAGTACAATGTTAAGGGCAAAAACTTAATAGTGTTGAAGAGCAGAGCGATCTTGGGGTACAAGTTCATAGCTCCCAGAAAGTGGCTACACAAGTTGATAGGATGAATAAAGGGTAAATTGCATGTTTACTTTAATTGGCCCAGGGACTGAGTTCGAAAGTCAGGATGTTCAGCTTTATAAAACTTTATCTAGGCTGTACCTGGAGTGTTCCATACGTTTCTTGTTGCCCATTATAGGATGGATGCTGAGGCATTGGAGAGGGCGCAGAAAAAGTTTACCAGTATGTTGCCTGGATAAGTAGGCATGTGCTATAACAAGAGGTTGGATAAATGTGGGTTGTTTTTTCTGGAGTGGTGGAGGCTGATGGGAGATCTGATAGATGTTTTTAAGAATATGAGAAGCATAGATAGAGTAGACAAACAGTACTTTTTTGAAGGGTTGACATGTCTAATAGCAGAAGGCATGCATTAAGGTGAGAGGGGTTAATTTTAAAGCGGATGTGAGGGGAAAGTTTTTTTTGCACAGAGTCGTGGGTACCTGGAATGTACTGCCTGGGGTTGTGATTGCAACAAAAGCAGAAACTTTTAAGAAACATTTAGATAGGCACATCAATTGAAGGAAAATAGATGGATAAGGAAATTGTGTTGGCAGAAGAGATTAGTTACCAAATTGCTTACATATTTTAATTGGTTCTACACAACACTGTGGGCTAAAGGGCCTGTTCCAGTATGTAAATGTGCTATTTGGGGTTGTGCAGGGAGCTGGAGAGTATTAGGATCCAAAGGTTTTAGAGCACCTGAGCTGGTTAATTGTTATTTAGGGAGAGTCATAAATCACACAGAGCTCCTTGTATTTTATTCTCAAATGATTCACTGTTTGTAATGTATGCTCCTGGTGTTTTCTTTTTAAACTTGTTAAGTTTATTTTGATAGGCTTGAGGATCCTGTATTACTTGTACTGTATAAGTGGTCACCCAATGAGCGCTAACCAGAGAGTCCTAGTTTTGAGAATGTTATGTTTCGCATTGTTGCTTAGCCAAGCCACCAGTTTTCTTTTGGAATTCTTATGAATAAATTCTGGTCACTCTCTCTATATCAGAGTTTCTTTCCTCCACACTTGGATCCTGACATTGCCAGTGCACGCTGTAACACTGTGCTGTCCTGTTCAATGTTCTAATGTTCTATCCTTCCATCCTCCACTCTGTTAAGAATACTGCCATTAACTCTGTACTCTGCCTTCAAGACCTTCCAAAGTGAATCACTTCACACTTTTCCAGATTGAACTCCGTCTATCACTTCTTAGTCCAGCCCTGCATCCTATCAATATATGATAGCAATGTATGAATATCTTTGAGGTTGATTGATAAACATTGGAGTGTGATAAGGGTGTAGAATTAGCACAAACTGAACAGCCTCCTTATGACTTGAAATGCTGAGCTGTAACCTCTTTCTGATTCATATCTTTGTTTGAATGATCTGAACAAATCAGAGATACAGTGGTCACTTACCAAGAACTGTTTACTTCTCTCTGTGTTTGTGATGTTTTTGACTTCTGAGCAATCTAGTTCTGCAAAGTAAACAGAATCCAACAACAAATCAGCTGGTGTTGTCCTGTTAAAGACCCCACCACTCCAAGCAGCGAAGACAACTGAAACCAGAGTTAAATTTCCTAGGACCGAGTTCAATAATATTGTGGCATAATTACAAATTAGCTAGCTGGCAGTATAGTGGCATCAGTACTGGACTTTGGGGCAAATGGTCGCGGGTTTGAAACTGGCTGGCTGTTTGCATGGTTTCCAGCTGTGCTAGGTTGAATGTTGAGCTAGCAACTAGGCCTCGTAAAAAGCAAACAAATGCTAAAGAAACGGCAACAAAAAATGCTGCCTGATGTGTCACAAGGTGCAAAAAGGAACAATGTAATTACAAGTTCTACCTCAGCAGCCAAAAATTTTTAAAATTGATTAGTTCTCAAGTATACAAGCTGCCATCAGGTAAAGGATTTATGAAATTACAATATTATTAAAAATAACCCCTCTGAGGAAGTGCTGTTCTTATCTGGTCTGACCCAGGTGTGAGTCCGGCTGCACAGAAATGTGGTCAGGGCTTCTAGGATGGACTTTAAATACTGGCATTGTTGGTGATGGCCTTGTTTATAACAAACAAAATCACCTGGATATTCCTGTTTCTGGACTCAATGCTCCTCAAGCCATCAACACTGGTGAAGAATTGGTCCCAGAGAACGAGATCAATGGAGAGAGAAGAAATTTTAATAGCTTGGGTTATTCCTTTTGAAAGGAAGATAAAGGCAGCTTCTGTGAAGACCTTCATCGGGGATTTGAAGGGAGAATGAGGAGGGGAGTGATGCACCATCAATAACTCTCTGAGACGTGAGGCGAGATATCGGCTTTTATTGACTGGAAGAAAGAACAAGAAGCAATTGACCACTATGCTACATCCTGGAGACTGAGAGGCTGGGCTCAGGCCCCAATTGCCTTTATATCGGGGTCTGTGGGAGGAGCCACAGGAGCAGTCAACGGCGGGGGGGGGGGGGGGGGCGGGGGGGCATGTCCAGACAGGTATATGTAGTTCACCACAGGGAGTCAGAAAAATTCAAAGTACATTGAACTTTTGAGGAAGAGAGTAAGACTAGCTGTGTTTCATTTCACACCTCCTAGGCATTGTTACTTTGTAATGTAACTACAGGTGTCTGTTATTACTCTGTACAGGATGTGTGACCATCTCCAGATCTCAGCCTTTGAGGATGAAACTTCAACCACAGGATGAATAACCATATAACAATTACAGCACAGAAACAGGCCACCTCGGCCCTTCTAGTCCGTGCCGACGCTTACACTCACCTATTCCCACTGGCCCGCACTCAGCCCATAACCCTCCATTCTTATCCTGTCCATATACCTATCCAATTTTACTTTAAATGACAATACCGAACCTGCCTCTACCACTTCTACTGGAAGCTCATTCCACACAGCTACCACGCTCTGAGTAAAGAAACTCCCCCTCATGTTACCCTTAATCTTTTGCCCCCTAAATCTCAAATCATGTCCTCTTGTTTGAATTTCCCCTACTCTCAATGAAAGATGTCAACTCGATCTATCCCCGTCATTATTTTAAATACCTCTCTCAAGTCCCCCCTCAACCTTCTACGATCCAAAGAATAAAGACCTAACTTGTTCAGCCTTTCCCTGTAACTTAGGTGCTGAAACCCAGGTAACATTCTAGTAAATCTTCTCTGTACTCTCTCTATTTTGTTGACATCTTTCCTATAATTTGGTGACTAGAACTGTACACAATACTCCAAATTCAGCCTTACCAATGCCTTGTACAATTTTAACATTACATCCCAACTCCCATACTCAATGCTCTGATTTATAAAGGCCAGCGTACATACTCTAACAATATATAATAATAATAGTACTCTAAAGGCAGTCTATCTCAACTTTTGCAACACTAGTTTAGGGCAGGTTGAAAGGTGCACAACAATGTTGGGACTTCATGGACGAGAGATGGTTGCAGAAAATTAGTCCAACAAATGTCAAGGCCCATTCTAGCTTGCCACTAGCACTTTAATTCTGTTACTGCCTGATCAGACATGGATGAACATTTTGATCTAATTGGTTACCCAGACATGGTTTGTCAGAAGCCTCCTTTTCTTTAGTGCAGATGCATTGGTAGCCGCTATTTAGAGAGAGGCAGCGTGCCATATTACCACATATATTTCTTTCACTGCAAAATTTTTTACCTGTAAGGAAAAGAAAAGGTGAATAGCACATATTCCCAAACGTATCCCATATAATTAATTAATGTGCTAAATACAAGCCGGTATTTTCCCAGGTGCTTCCATCATTGGATATTTGTTGTCAAGCACAACATTGATGGATTGCTGGGGTTTGGAGATTCAGACTCATAGTATATTTTCCTTATGAAATGAATTTATAAAT
This sequence comes from Hypanus sabinus, assembly GCF_030144855.1. Classification (NCBI taxonomy): domain Eukaryota; kingdom Metazoa; phylum Chordata; class Chondrichthyes; order Myliobatiformes; family Dasyatidae; genus Hypanus; species Hypanus sabinus. Next base: position 55,768,858 of record NC_082721.1, on the reverse strand, counting down.
GTGGTCAAATTGGTAAACATGGTTTTGTGGATAGTGTAGAAGGTTATAGAATGTTACAACCAGTCACTGATAGGATGGATTTTAGTAAGGTTTTTGACAAAATTCCTCATGGTAGACCCATTGAGAAAATCAGGAGGCATGCTATCCGGAAAAATTTTGCTGTATGGATTCAGAATTGGCTTGCCCACAGTAGGCAGAAGGTTAGACCAGAAGACCATAAGATGTAGGTGCAGAATTAGGCCATTCAGCCCATTAAGTCTGCTCTGCCATTGCACCATGGCTGATCCCGGATCCCACTCAACCCCATACAGCTGTCTTCCTGCCATATCCCTTGATGCCCTGACTGATCAGTAAACAATCAACTTCCGCCTTAAATATACCCACAGACTTGGCCACCACCGCAGTCTGTGGCAGAGCATTCTCTGGCTGAAAAAGTTCCTCTTTACTCTGATCTAAAGGTTTCCCCTCAATTTTGAGGCTATGCCCTCTAGTTCTGGTAAACCCTGTCACAGGAAACATTCTCTCCACATCCACTACATCTAGTCCTTTCAACATTTGGTAGGTTTCAATGAGATCCCTGCGCATTCTTCTAAATTCCAGTGAGTACGGGCCTAAAGCTACCAAGCGGTCTGCATATGTTAACTCCTTTATACCTGGAATCATCTTCATGATGATCTCTGGATTTTCTCCAATGACAATACATCATTTCTGAGATAGGGGACAGAAAACTGCTACAATACTCCAAGTGGCCTAACTAGTGTCTTATAAAGCCTAAGCGTTATCTCCTTATTTATATCCAGGTGTCCCCTGCTTTACAAATGTTCACTTTATGCCACTTCACTTTTACAAAAGACCTACATTGGTAACCTGTTTTTGCATTACAAAGAGAATCTTCACTTTTACAAAAATTTTTCCCATATAAGTTAATGGTTCTTTGCTTTACACCATTTCGGCTTAAGAAAGGTTTCATAGGAACGCTCTACCTTTGTAAAGGGAGGGACACCTGTAATCTATTCCCTTTGAAATAAATGACATTTTATTTGTCTTTTTTTATCACAGACTCAGCCTGTAACTGAACCTTCTGGAGTTATGCATGACGACTCCCAAGTCTTTTACCTAAATACATTTCCCAAAACTGTATTTCATCTGCCACATTCTTGCCCATTCTTCCAAATTGTTTAAGTCCTGCTACAATTGCATTGTTTCATCAGCACTACCTACCCCTCCACCTATCTTCGTATCATCCACAAACTTTGCCACAAAGCCATCAATTCCATTATCCAAATCATTGGCAAACAATATGAAAAGTAGCAGTGCCAATACTGACCCTTCAGGAACAGTACTAGTCACTGACAGCCAACCAGAAAAGGCTGCTTTTATTCCCACTGACTTCCTCCTGCCTGTCAGTCATTCCTCTATCCATGCCAGTATCTTTCCTGTAATGCTTAAGAAAGGTTTCATAGGAATTTCATTGGATTTTATCTTGTTCAGCAGCCTCATGTGTGTCACCTTATCAAACGCCTTCTGAAAATTCAAGTAAATGACATCCACTGCCTTTCCTTTGTCCATCCTGCTTGTTACTTCCTTGAAGAACTCTAACAGATTGGTCTGGCAAGATTTCCCTTTACAGAAACCATGCTGACTTGACTTACTTTGTCATTAGTCTCCAAATATTCAAAAACCTCATCCTTAATAGTAGACTCCAATACTTTTCCAACCTCTGAAGTCAGACTAACTGGCCTATCATTTCCTTTCTTTTGCTTTCCTCCCTTCTTAAAGAGTGCAGTGACATTTGCAATCTTCCGGTCCTCCGGGACCATGCCAGAATCAAGTGATTATTGAAAGATCAAGACCAACACATCTGTTATCTCTTCAGCAACCTCTTTCAGGACTTTGGGATGTAGTTCACCTGGTCCGGGTGACTTATCTGCCTTAAGACCTATGAGTTTGCTGAGCACTTTTTTCTTTGTGATAGCAACTCCCCGCTCCTACTCTCTGCCACTCACAGACTCCTGGTACACTGTATCAGTCTTCACTGTGGAAGACACTAGCAAAGTACCCATTCAGTTCATCTGCCATTTCTTTGTCCCCCTGTTACTACCTCACCAGCATCATTTTCCAGTGGTCCAATAGCAACTCTCACATCCCTTTAACTCTTTATATAACTGAAAAAAACATTTGTTATCTTGCTTTATATTATTGGCTAGCCTGCCCTCAGATTTCATCTTTTCCCTCCTGCTTACTTTTGCTACCTTATATGCTCTTTTCTTGGCTTTTATGCACTCTTTTATTTCTTTTGTCAGCATAGTTGCCTACCCTGCCATTTGAGAATTTCCTCCTCTGTGGGATGTATCATTCCTGCACCTTGTGAACCAGAAACTTCAGTCATCTTTTCTCTGCCATCATCCCTGTCAGTATCCTCCTCCAATCTACCTGGCAAGCTCCTCTCTCATGTCTCTGTAATTCCCCTTTTTTCCATTGTGATACAGATATATGTGAGTTATGCTTCTCCCTCTCAAATTGTAGTATGATCACTATCTCCTAAGTGTTCCTTTACGCTAAACTCCCTAATAAGATCTGGGTTATTACACAACATCCAATGTAGGATAAACTTTCCCCAGGAAGGTTCAAGCACAAGCTGCTCTAAAAAGTCAACTCATAGGCATTCAACAAATTCCCTCTCTTGCAATCCGACACTAACCTGATTTTCCCAATCTCTTACATATTGAAGTCCCCCATTACAACTGTGTCATTGCCCTTATTACATGCCTTTTATTGCACCCTTTGCAATCTCAACCCCGCATCTTAACTATTATTTGAAGCCCTATATATGACTCCTGTGGTGAACTACATATACCTGTCTGGACACGCCCCCTGCTGACTGCTCCTGTGGCTCCTCCCACAGACCCTTGTATAAAGGTGATCAAGGCCTGAGCCCGGCCTCTCAGTCTCCAGGATGTAGTATGGTGGTCACTCACTGCTTGTTCCTTCTTCCAGTCAATAAAAGCTGATATCTCGCCTTTACGTCTGAGAGTGAGTTATTGATGGTGCATCAACTCCCGTAGCGACTTTTTTACTCTAGCGATTTCTTAACTCTACCCACAAAGATTCAACATTTTCTGACCCTATGTCACCTCTTGCTGAAGGTGTAACTCCCTCTCTTACCAACAGAGCCACATCACCACATATGCTTTCCTGTCTGTCTTTTTGATACAAAGTATATCTTTTGATCTTAAGTTCCCAACTATGGCCTTCTTTCAGCCACAACTCTGTGAGGCCCACAACAGCATACTGACCAATCTGTAATTATGCTATGAGTTCATCCTCCTTACTCTGAATGCTACGTGCATTTAAATACAGCACCTTCAGACCTGCATTCTGACACCCTTTTGTGGTACAATTTAACTCTTCGCTCTGTCTACATGCATATCCAATCAATGACTCATCCTTCCTTACATTCATGTTACATCCATCATCTTCTTGTAAATCTGCTGGCTCATCCTCATCTCTATCATCCTGGTTCCCATCCCCCAGCCATATTATTTTAATATAAAAGTTGCAGTGGGTGAAACATATATAGTCTGAAAGCCGGTGATCAGTAGTGTTTTATTTATCTGAATTAAGCACCATCTGCTATTCCTTGGCTCACTAGCACAATTGAACAATATCTTAGACAACTTTCTTCAATTTTCGAGGATGGTATTGTGGTTCTGCACTTATGGGTAAGACTATTGCGTTTATGGACTGTAGTTCAGACATGGTTTTTTATATTCTGAGTTTTTTATCACCTGTTCCTTTTCCATTTTGTTGTGCAAGAGGAGGGTATTTGGAGGTTGATGCTTTGTTAGCTTTTTTAGGTGGGGAGGGGCTTTGGGGGGGGTTGATGTTCCATTTCCATTTTGTGTGCGGGGAGGGGGGTTTTTGAGAGTTGATGATTGGGATGCCATTCTTTTTTGCGGGGTGGGTATGTCGGTTTGATGTTTCCCTCTGAATGACTTCATGTCCTTTCTTTGTTTAGTGGCTATCTGGAGGAGACGAATTTCAGAGTTGTATGCTTTGATAGTAAACAAACCTTTGAACCTTTGTATCCAGATGGCTAGTTTACCCTGAAACCCTAGTGATCTAATTATCATTTTCTGTAACATGACATGGAATTAGAAGTATATTGGAGTATTAGCAGAAATTTACACATAATAAAGTCTGGAAAATCCACTGATCAATAATTACAGAAGTCCAGAGAGTGTTGCATTATGGGAATTTTAATGAATATGTGGGCTGTGTGGGAGCTTAGACTTGACATTTAGAATCTGCTATGATTTACTGAAAATCAGGTTTCAGGGGCTGTATCAATTTCTCCTATTCTTGTTTATTTTAGACAATCCCATGGGATTAAGGATAGGTTGCACTTGAATCTGAGGGGAACCAAAATCCTGGCAGGAAGGTTTGCTAAGGCTGTTAGGGAGAGTTTAAACCAGAATTGCTGGGGGTGGGAACCAAACAGAAGAGACAGAAGAAAGGGGGTGTTTGGCTCACATATAGAAAAAGATTGGAGTCAGTGTGAGAGGGAGGATAGGCAGATGATAGAAAAGGGATAAGCTCAGACCAATGGCTTGAGATGTTTCTATTTTAATGCAATAAGCATCATGAACAAAGCTTAGAGCATGGATCAGTACTTGGAGCTATGATGTTGTGGCCATTACAGAGACTTGGATGGCTCAGGGGCAGGAATGGTTACTTAGAATGCCAGGTTTTAGATGTTTCAGAAGGACAGGGAGACAGGCAAAAGAGATGGGGGCATGGCACTGCTGATCGGAGACAGCGTCACAGCTGCAGAAAAGAAAGTCATGCAGGCAATGTATACTGAGTCTCTTTGGGTGGAAGTTAGAAACAGGAAGGGGTCAATAACTCTACTGGTTGTTTTTTTGTAGAGCACCCAATAGTAACAGGGACATTAAAGAGCAGATAGGGAGACAGATTCTGGAAAGCATCAAGTTGAATAAGACTCTGGGACCAGATGAGATGTACCCCGGGCTATTGTGGGTGGCAAGGGGGGAGATTGCTGAACCTCTGGCAATGAGTTTTGCATCACCAACGGGGATGGGGGAGGTTGCGGAGGATTGAAGGGTTGCAGATGTTGTTCCCTTAATGAAGAAAGGGAGTAGAGGTAGCCCAGGAAATTATAGACCAGTGAGTTTTCATTCAGTGGTTGGTAAGTTGATAGAAAAGATCCTGAGAGGCAGGATTTATGAAGATTTAAAGAGGCATAATATGATTAGGAATAGCCAACATGGCTTTGTCAAGGGTAGGTTGCACTTTATGAGCCTACCTGAATTTTTTGAGGATGTGACTAAACACATTGACGAAGGTAGAACAGTAGATGTAGTGTATATGGATTTCAGAAAGGTATTTGATAAGGCTTATTGAGAAAGTAAGGAGGCAGGTGATCCAAGGGGACATTGCTTTGTGGATCCAGAATTGGCTTGCTCAAAGAAGGCAAAGAGTGGTTGAAGATGGGTTATATTCTTCACGGAGGTGGACCAGTGGGGTGCCTCAGGGATCTGTTCTGGGACCCCTTCTTTTCGTGATTTTTGTAAATGACCTGGATGAGGAAGTGGAGGGATGGGTTAGTGAATTTGCTGTTGACACAAAGGTTGGGGGAATTGTGGATAGTGTGGAGGGTTGTCAGAGATTACAGCGGGACTTCAATAGGATGCAAAACCAGACAAAAGAAGTGGCAGATGGAGTTCAACCCAGATAAGTGGGTAATGAACCAGAGGTGATTAGAGAGATTGAGGTGAAGGAACCCTTTGGAGGCAGTGATCATAACATGATTGAATTCACTGTGAAATTTGAGAAAGAGAAGCCGAAAGTGGATGTGTCAGTATTTCAGTGTAGTAAAGGAAATTACAGTGACATGAGAGAGGAACTGGCCAAAGTTGACTGGAAAGGGACACTAGCGGGAAGGACGGCAGAGCAGCAATGGCTGGAGTTTATGCGAGAAGTGAGGAAGGTGCAAGACAGATATATTCCAAAAAAAGAAGAAATTTTCGAATGGAAAAAGGATGCAACTGTGGCTGACAAGGGAAGTCAAAGCCAAAGTTAAAGCAAAGGAGAGGGCATACAAGAAAGCAAAAGTTAGTGGGCAGACAGGATTGGGAAGTTTTTAAAAGTTTACTAAAGGAAACTAAGAAGGTCATTAAGAGGGAAAAGATGAACTATGAAAGGAAGCTAGCAAATAATATCAAAGAGGATACTAAAAACTTTTTCAAGTATATAAAGTGTAAAAGGCAGGTGAGAGTATAGGACCGACAAAAAATGATTACGAGAAATTGTAATGGGAGATAAGGAGATGGCGGAGGAACTGAACGAGTATTTTGCACCAGTCTTCACTGAGGAAGACATCAGCAGTACACCGGACACTCAAGGGTGTCAGGGAAGAGAAGTGTGCGCAGTCACAATTGCGACAGAGTAAGTACTCAGGAAGCTGAATAGTCTAAGGGTAGATAAATCTCCTGGACCAGATGGAATGCACTCTCGTGTTCTGAAGGAAGTAGCTGTGGAAATTGTGGAGGCATTAGCAATGATCTTTCAAAAATCAATAGGTTCTGGCATGGTTCTGGAAGACTGGAAGATTGCAAATGTCATTCCGCTATTTAAAAAGGGGGCAAGGTAGCAAAAAGGAAATTATAGACCTGTTAGCTTGACATCAGTAGTTGGGAAGTTGCTGTAGTTGATTGTCATGGATGAGGTTATGGAGTACCTGGAGGCATATGACAAGATAGGCAGAACTCAGCATGGTTTCCTTAATGGAAAATCCTGCCTGACAAACCTAGTGCAATTTTTTGAGGAAACTACAAGTGGGCTAGATAAGGAACATGAAGTACACTGCAGATGCAGTGGTCAAGTCAACATGTACAAACAAGCTGGATGAACTCAGCAGGTCAGGCAGCATCCGTTGAAATGAGCAGTCAACATTTCAGTCCTGACGAAGTGTTTCTGCCCGAAACATTGACTGCTTATTTCAACAGATGCTGTGCAACCTGCTAAGTTCATCCAGCTTGTTTATACATGTTGGCTAGAGATGGGAGATCCAGTGGATGCTGTGTATTGGGGTTTTTAGAAGGCCTTTGACAAGGTGCCGCACATGAGGCAGCTAAACAAGATAAGAGCCCATGGAATTACGGGAAAGTCACATATGTGGTTAGAGCATTGGTTGATTGGCAGGAAACAGAGAGTGGGAATAAAGGGATCCCATTCTGGTTGGCTGCCGGCTACCAGTGGTGGTCCACTAGGGTCCGTGCTGGGACCGCTTCTCTTTACGTTGTATATCAACAATTTGGATTATGGAATAGATGGCTCTGTGGCTAAATTTGTTGATGATACAAAGATAGGTGGAGGGGCCAGAAGTGCTGAGGAAACAGAGATTCTGCAGAGAGACTTGGATAGATTGGGAGAATGGGCAAAGAAGTGGCAAATGAAATACAATGTTGGAAGGTATATGGTCATGCACTTTGGTCGAAGAAATAAATGGGCAGACTATTATTTAAATGGGGAGAGAATTCAAAGTTCTGAGATGCAACAGGACTTCGGAATCCTCGTGCAGGATACCCTTAAGGTTAACCTCCAGGTTGAGTCGGTGGTGAAGAAGACAAATGCAATGTTGGCATTCATTTCTAAAGGAATAGAGTATAGGAGCAGGGATGTGATGTTGAGGCTCTATAAGGCACTGGTAATACCTCACCTGGAGTACTGTGTGCAGTTTTGGGCTCCTTATTTAAGAAAGGATGTGCTGACGTTGGAGAGGTTTCAGAGAAGATTCACTGGTGTGATTCCGGGAATGAGAGGGTTAACATATGAGGAATGTTTGACCGCTCTTGGACTGTACTCCTTGGAGTTTAGAAGAATGACGGGGGACCTCATAGAAACATTTTGAATGTTGAAAGGCATTGACAGTGTGTGAATGTGGCAAAGTTATTTTTCATGGTGGGGAGTCTAATACGAGAGGACATGACTTGAGGATTGCAGAGTGCCCATTCAGAACAGAGATGCAAAGAAATTTTTTTAGCCAGAGGGTGGTGAATCTGTGGAATTTGTTGCCATGGGCAGCAGTGGAGACCAAGTCATTGGGTATATTTAAGGCAGAGATTGATAGGTATCTGAGTAGCCAGGGCATCAAAGATTATGGTGAGAAGGTGGGGGAGTGGGACTAAATGGAAGAATGGATCAGCTCATGATAAAATGGCAGAGCAGACTCGATGGGCCGAATGGCCAACTTCTGTTCCTTTGTCTTATGGTCTAAGTGTGAGGTGGTTCATTTTGGTAAGTCAAGTATGATGGCAGAATATAGTATTAATGGTCAGACTCTTGGCAGTGTGGAGGTTTAGAGGGATCTTGTGGTCAGAGTCCATACGAAACCTAAAGCTGCTGTGCAGGTTGACTCTGTGGTTAAGAAGGCACATGGTGCATTGGCCTTCTTCAACCGTGGGACTGAGTTTAAGAGCCAAGAGGTAATATTACAGCTATATGGGACCCTGGTCAGACCTCATTTGCAACACTGTGCTCAGTTCTGGACACCTCACTACTGGAAGGATGTGGAAACTATAGACAGGGTTGAAAGGAGATATAGAAGAATGTTGCCTGGATTGGGGAGCTTTCCTTATGAGAATAGGTTGTGTGAACTTGGCCTTTTTTGCTTGGAGTGACAGAGAATGAGAGGTGACCTGATATAGGTTTATAAGAGACTTCTGGATAGGTACATGGAGCTTAGAAAATTAGAGGGTTATGGATAACCCTAGGTGATTTTTAAAGTAAGTGCATATTCAACACATCATTGTGGACCAAAGGGCCTAAATTGTGCTGTCGTTTTTCTATGTTTCTATGTTCTAAGGACAAGTTGCTTTGACTCCTGTCTTTTCTGAGATGACTGTGCCCAAATTTGGGCCCACTGCTCAGCATCATGATGAGCATGATTTGTTCATCAGAATTGAGATGTCCTATTCATGCACTCATTGTAGAGAATCTGAGAGGTAGGTGACTTTTTCAAGGCAGCTCCTCTGTCCTGTGTGATTGAAAAATCTGCACAAGCCTGCTGGGATGGTAAAACTTGTGATTTGAGGGGACACAGTCTTAGTTAGTTAAACAATTCCTGTGTTCTTATTTTTGTGCAGCAATCATCAAAAGTTGTATGCAGACCATTTAAAAAGTTTCTTGGCAAGCTACGTGTCCTAAGTTTCAAGCCTTTTACTATGAGCGTCACATCACTTGTCTCCCAAGCTTAAGATAATTGGCAATACTACAGGTATTGGGAAGTCAGCAATAATAACTGGTTAGTAATACTACATAGGTACTGGGATGGTGATCCAGCAGGATGCTAAATGTACTTCTACAAAGGAAAGACATGAGAGTGAAGGTGTTTCATTCTAGAGCAACAAACCAGCTAATGGAGGAACTCACTGAGTCAGCCAGTATCCATGGAGGCAGAAGATAGTTGACAGTTTGGCTTACAAACCTGCATTGGGACTGAGACCATAGAGGGGAAATATCTATATAAAGAAGTGAGGGGGGGGGGTGGTGTGAGGTAGGAGCTTGCAAGCAAAAGGTGGAACCAGATGACCACAAAACCGATAAGTTGGATATCTGCATTTAGAATTCACCAACATCACTTGAAAAGTATAAATTTTGGTATTATAGAAACATTATTTTGAAGTATAACTAAGTAAATGCTTATACTTACGATTATTTTTAAATGGCTGAGAAGTCCCTTGTTTGCTCAAAATGGTATAGATATATAAAACTGTCAGTGAGAGAATTCCATATTAGGCACTTCAATCCAATGATTTCCATGGACCCTATATGCACTCAAATACATGTTAAATTAAGCAGCAATCAATAAAAGCTTTTTTTTTGAGATTCTCTTCCCATTTCATCAAGTAACACTCATGTTTGTTGAGAGACCATCTTTAATCATTAATCTTTGGTGTCAAAGTCAGAGCTTTAAAAGAACTGTACCTTTGACAAACAACAAACATGTATTAGTTGGATTTATTATGAATTCTAATAATGATGGCAATTAATTTTCAACATTTCTAACCAAATTCTGCCAGGGAGTGTTTACTTTTCTGCCAACCCAAGTTGTTTACTACAGATTAGCTTTATTTGTCACAGGTATATCAGAACATTTATCAAAAGTATCAGTATAAATCAAATCAGCGAGGATTGTACTAGACAGCTTGCAAGTGTTGCCATATTTCTTGTGCTAATATCGTTAACACATTAATATCATTAACACTAACTGTATATCTCTTTGGAATGTGGGAGGAAACCCACATGATCACCGGCAGAATGTACAAACTCCTTACAGCCAGCTGAAGGAATCAAGCCCTGGTCTTACAGTTGACACTATAAGGCATGGCACTAACCACTACACTAACGTGTCACCCTCAGTCTCCATCAGTCAGTGATCATGAAAACAATTATCTCACTTATTTCAGCCAAGATGGACGGAATGAATTCTAGAGAGCTTTCCAGTTGGTGGAAGGGAATTCTGCCTAAGCAGGTCTTTGCACTGAATCAATGTCACTGGAAAAAGCAAGTCTGCAGCTTGAGGATTATCAGGCTGGGTACCTGATTCATCTGTACCTTTCTAAGAGTTGCACAGGGTAAGCTCCTAAATATTTGTGTTAGGTTTTGAAAACCCACTGAAGCCCACACAAAATGCTTTAAGAACTCAGCAGGTCAGGCAGCTTCCACAGAAATCAATAAACTATTTACAGGAATGATGACCCTTCCTTCCTGATCAAGGGTCTTGGCCTGAATTGTTGACTATTTTTTCTCCTCCATAGATCTGCCTGACCTGCTGATTTCCTCAAGAATTTTGTATGTGTTTCTCTGGACTGGCTTGATACATGACTCTATATCCACTTTTGTGATTGTCTCAGCAAATCACATCTGTGTTAAAACAGAGAAGGCATAGAACTGACCATCAAGCATTGACTGGAGCATAGCAGAGTTGGCCCTGCAAAATCCCTTTACTAACATTTTTAAAATTTTTTTGACTGAGAGAGCTGCCCCATAAGGTTGCCAAGCAACATTATGATGCTGCCATCCTCACAGAATCATACCTTCCAGACAATGTGCTGCTTTCATGTTGAGGATACCCTCCATCAATTCTTATAACACTATAGCCATGATAAATGGGAGGACAGATCCGACAACTCAAGACTCAACTCAAAATAACTGTAAAGTGAACTTAAGCAACTTTAAGGGACTTCAGTTTTACCAGGGTTCCCTTATGCAAAATTCAAATGTTATCTAAAGAGCAGTCTTTTCCACCTCACATCTGGTGTTTAGGCTATTTGATCTCAAGTCAAGTCAAGTCAAGTCAACTTTTATTGTCATTTTGACCATAACTGCTAGTACAGTGCATAGTAAAAATGAGACAACGTTTTTCAGGACCATGGTTTACATGACACAGTACAAAAAACTAGACTGAACTACGTAATAAAAAAAACACAGATAAAGCTATACTAGACTGCAGACCTACACTGGACTGCATAAAGTGCACACAAACAGTACCAGCATTACATTAAATAATAAACAGGACAGTAGGGCAAGGTATCAGTCCAGGCTTCGGGTATTGTGGAGTCTGATAGCTTGGGGGAAGAAACTGTTATATAGTCTGGTCGTGAGAGCCCGAATGCTTCTGAGCCTTTTCCCAGACAGCAGGAGGGAGAAAAGATTGTATTAGGGGTGCATGGGGTCCTTCATAATGCTGTATCCTTAGCGGATGCAACGTGTAGTGTAAATGTCCAGGATGGCGGGAAGAGAGACCCTGAAGATCTTCTCAGCTGACCACTATCCGCTGCAGGGTCTTGCGATCTGAGATGGTGCAACTTCCGAACCAGGCAGTGATGCAGTTGCTCAGGACGCTCTCAATACAACCCCTGTAGAATGTGATGAGGATGGGGGGTGGGAGATGGACTTTCAAAAAGTATTATTACGCATTTGCAAAAAGTAGAGATGCTGCTGGGCTTTCTTTGCTATGGAGCTGGTGTTGACGGACCAGGTGAGATTTCGATAGAGGTTCTGTTGAGGTATGAGTGTATTGATTTGGCTTTTGTGAAAGAATTCCCCTATTGACAGTGGTTTCTATCACTTGGCTGATAATTAGACTGCTGCAGCTTTAGCTGGCATTAACCTTCAACTGAGTTTCCAGCATATCTATCTACACTTTTGACTGGATAAGACAGGTTCCCCTGAAACCCCTTTTTACCAGGCAACTCTAGAGATGTGGCTCATTAGCCCCCTGTTAAAAGCCACTGGACTCAGTAGTGAGAAAACCATCTTTCTCAAACTACTATCACAAACAAGAGAAAATCTGCAAATGCTGGAAATCCAAGCAACACACATGAAATGCTAAAGGAATTCAGCAGGCCAGGCAGCATCGATGAAAAAGAGTACAGTCAACATATCAGGCCAAGACCATTCAGTAGGACTCGTCAAGGGTGTCGGCCTGAAATGTTGGCTGTACTTTTCTATAGTTGCTGCCTGGCCTGCTGAGTTCCTCCAGCATTTTGTGTGTGTTTCTCAAACTCCATATGTCTAGTGCTGGTATGACTTGGGTCCCACCAAAACTGTGAAGTTGGAAAGTCTCGATCACCCCGAACCCTGATCTGTGCGAATACTGTATAAGTACTACCCCAATGCAATTAGCCATTGGCAAGAAATACTAGATTGTACTTTGCATACAATTATAAAGAAAATATATTTACAAATTTCAGCTTTGTCGAACAGTTAGTAGGAAAAAAGGGAAAAAAATAAAAAGGGCCCATTACAGTTAACCCAGTCCAAATGAGCACAAGCTGAAGCACATCTGTAAAGCACACACCACCTTCTGAATGTTGCTCAAAATCCATCTCAAACGGGCTCCCCTATGGGAATATTGGTCTTTCCTGATGGACCCTTGTCCTGAAACGTCGACAGTGCTTCTCCTTATAGATGCTGCCTGGCCTACTGTGTTCCAGCAGCATTTTGTGTGTGTTGCTTGAATTTCCAGAATCTGCAGATTTCCTCGTGTTTGTTTATTAGTTGAGGCATATTCAAGTATTGGGAAATTATATTGCAGCTTTATAAAACTTTAGTTAGCTCAATCAGGAGTGTAGCATTCTTTTCAGGTATCCCCACTACAGGAAGAATGTAAAAGCTTTGGACAGAGTACAGATGAGGTTTATCAGGATGTTGTTGGATTAGTCATAACATGAGGTTGGTCAAATTTGAGTTGTTTTCTCTGAAGTAACTTACCTATCATCCTATGTTAAAATTCCTCTGTCTTATTTTGTTAATCCCCTCATCTCTGAGAACTTATTGTTCTTCTAGTTCTGGCCTGCATTCATTCTTCACTTTAGCCTACTACTGGCAATTGTTCCTTCAGGAACTGAGCTCTGGAGTTCTATTACAGACCTTTCTCCAGCATCCTCTCTCCCTTTGGGACATAGTTGATCTCTGTTAGCTAAATGACACTTTTAGAATGAGTACTTTAACATCTTTACATTCATTGACCTTTATATTCATTGAGTTTTTTTGTTTTATCTAATATCTTTTGTCTTCCCCATATTTAATTTTTATTACTTCAGAACCCCCTTTTGCTAACTCCTTTCAATCCAGTGACATTGTGCTTTTGTCTTTTGAGCTTTGTGCAAACTGTGCAGAGACATTCTCAGTCCATTGCAAACTTTCCCCACTCCTCACCTTTAATTCTTCCATTGCCCACAATTAATAGCCAATCAGATAACTTTAACAAATTTGACTTACCCAGTAAGCCAGTCAGCCATACTTCCTTCATGACTGCTCTGCAGGCATCCAGACTTAACTACACAAATCCTTTAACATTTGAGTGTTATCATAGCAGAGGAAGGAAACAGAAATTGTGCTGCAACAACTTCCTTTACTACAGTAGAAAACTGGTGTTACCAAACATGAAAAGAAGTAGAAAGGCAGATAATATGTTAACCTCCATAGCAAGAGGATTTGAGCATGAGAATAAAGATAAATTTCTGGATCTTACGGCCTGAAGAGGACAGGGACATAACATTTAAGAAATTCCCAGATGACCGTTTGAATTGCCAAACTCAAAAGTGATAGTTTAAGTGTTATGGTAAATGTGATCAGTGTAGGTGGGTGGGGCAATGCAGTTGGAGTTGTTTCTCTGACTCCATCTTGTAACAATTATATGGGACCTTGTGAGACTGCATCTGGAGTAATGGGTACAATTTGTTCTCCTAACTGCAACCAAGTGCATTCAACAAGAACCACGAAGCTCTTGGTGAACCAACAAATGACCTACTTGCAGTTCAGTTATTGTGAGTACTTCATTGTTTACTGCTGATCTTTTCAAACAGGAAGCAAGCTGGAAGGAAACTCCTAAAGTATTTGTTTTTGAAAAGGTTAACATTTTATTTCAACCCCTGTCACATGACAATATCACCAAGTAGTGCAGCCTACAGAACTCATCCCTGGCCCATATAAATAAATGGGAAAGAGCTCAGCAGAGCATCCATGACTGGAAATGGAATAGTTTAGGAACTATCAGCCAGTGTTGGGACATATTGGCATCAATGACGAGTAGACATGATGAGGTGGTCCTGAAGAGACATTTTAGGGAGGTAGGTAGAAAGCCGAGAAACAGGACCTCCAGGGTAATCATCTCTGGATTGTTGCCTGTGCCACATCCCAGTGAGGGTAAGAATAGGATATTTTGGTAGATGAATGTGTGGCTGAGGAACTGGTGCAGGGGGTAGGGGATTAGATTAATGGATCATTGGGATCTCTTCTGGGGAAGGTATATTTTACAAAAGGGACTGGTTACATCTGAACCGGAGGGGGGCCAATATCCTTGTGGGTAGGTTGGCTAGAGTTGTTTGGGTGGGTTTAAACTAATTTGAGAGGGGGGTGGGAAAGGAAGTGATAGTGCTGAAGATCAGGCAGCTGGTTTACCAACAGAGGTAATGTGTAGGGTTGTCAGGACACTGGAGCAGGGATCCAATCGCAGACCTAGTACTGTGCGCACATGGTGATATTAATTGAGTAACAAATCCTGAGGTGCAAACAAAGTTGGCGTCCAAGTTCAGGTAGAGATCAAAACTTCCAGAAAAATCCAAAAATCAGAATTGGGAACCAGGCAGAGTCGATATTCAGACAGAGTACAGATACAAATGCTGGAAATATTCAGGAAAACTCACTGGCACAATCTGGCAACAAACAGGTGAAAACACAGGACTGAAATACACTGAGCAATAAACAGAGAGGCAGATGATAGGTGGAGACTCAGGTGGCAGAAATACAGGTAATAATGAGAAACAGATGAGAGACGGAGTACTCAGTAATACAGGGGCCAGAGTAGAGCAGGAATGGGGACATGAGCACATGGCAATACAAAACCACAGACTGACAGCTAGGGGAAAACACACAAAAAGACAGAGTTCAACTGGAGGTACTGACAAGGGCAAAAATTGGAGACAATAGGATGAGTTGCAATGTAAAAGGCAGACAAAATTGAAAAGAGTGAAACAGGACTAAAGGTGTTATATCTGAATGCGTGTAGTATACGGAATAAGGTCAATGAACTTGTAGCACAATTTCAGACTGGCAAGAATGATGTTGTAGGCACCACTGAATCATGGCTAAAAGAAGATTATAGCGGGGAGCTTGATGTCCAAGAATACACATTGTATTAAAAGGATAATTGAATTTTACAATTGAATTTAGGAGCCGAGAGGTAATGTTGCAGCTATGTAGGACCCTGGTCAGACCCCACTTAGAGTACTGTGCTCAGTTCTGGTCGCCTCACTATAGGAAGGATGTGGAAGCTGTAGAAAGGGTGCAGAGGAGATTTACAAAGATGTTGCCTGGATTGGGGAGCATGCCTTATGAGAACAGGTTGAGTGAACTTGGCCTTTTTTTCCTTGGAGCGACGGAGGATGAGAGGTAACCTGATAAGGGTGTATAAGATGATGAGAGGCATTGATCATGTGGATAGTCAGAGGCTTTTTCCCAGAGCTGAAATGGTTACCACAAGAGGACACAGGTTTAAGGTGCTTGGGAGTAGGTACTGAGGAGATGTCAGGGGTAAGTTTTTTACTCAGAGGGCGGTGAGTGTATGGAGTGGGATGCCGGCAACGGTGGTGGAGGTGGACATGATAGGGTCTTTTAAGAGACTTTTGGATAGGTACATGGAGCTTAGAAAAATAGAGGGCTATAGGTAAGCCTAGTAATTTCTAAGTTAGGGACATGTTCAACACAACTTTGTGGGCCGAAGGGCCTGTATTGTGCTGTAGGTTTTCTATGTTTCTATGTTTCTATGATAGGTAGGGAGTGATCCCTGTGGAAAGCAGAAAAGAGAGGGGGAGGGAAAGATGTGCTTGGTAGTAGGATCTGCCCTCACCCCATCCGCCCGCCACCCCACTCAGATAGGGTTCCCCACCTACCACCCCACCAGCTTCCAGGTCCAACGTATAATTCTCCGTCACTTCTGCCACCTCCAACGGGATCCTACTACCAAGCACATCTTTCCCTCCCCACCTTTTCTGCTTTCCGCAGGGATTGCTCCCTAAGCGACTCCCTTGTCCACACGTTCCCCCCCCCCCCCCCATCCCTTCCCACCGATCTCCCTCCTGGCACTTATTCTTGTAAGCGGAACAAGTGCTACACCTGCCCTTACACTTCCTCCCTCACCACCATTCAGGGCCCCAGACTGTCCTTCCAGGCAAGGCGACACTTCACCTGTGAGTCAGCTGGTGTGGTGTACTGCGTCCGGTGCTCCCAGTGTGGCCTTTTATATATTGGTGAGACCTGACACAGACTGGGAGACCGTTTCGCTGAACACCTACGCTTGGTCCACCAGAGAAAGCAGGATCTCTCAGTGGCCACACATTTTAATTCCACGTCCCATTCCCATTCTGATATGTCTATCCATGGCCTCCTCTACTGTCAAAATGAATCCAAACTCAGGTATCTTTCCTTTCAGTTAGTCCTGACGAAGCGTCTCGGCCCGAAACGTCGACTGTGCTTCTCATAAGAGATGCTGCCTGGCCTGCTGTGTTTCACCAGCATTTTGTGTGTGTTCTTTTTTAATTTGTTCTTTAAAGTACGGATCATTGAGTAGACTTGAATTTAGTTTCCAAATAGTATTCTTTGGTTGTAGGTCAAAATCAACAGATAAATATATAGGTGCATGGTCACTTACATCTATTGTCCCAATTCCACAGGTGTTTATTTTGTCTTTGCCTTTTCCAAATGTTATGAAATAGTCTATTCTTGTATGTACAGAATGGGGAGCAGAATAATAAGTGTAATCCCTTCTGTCGGGGAAAAGGTCCCTCCATATATCAATTAAACCAACATCCTCAAAAAGTGTATTGACTTTCTGTCAGAAACACACTGAGTCTCAGCAATTTGCAGAACGGTAAACTTTATTTTTCGAGTCTGCAGAGTCGGACCCAACCAGCTCCTGCTAGATTGAGTGCCGAATTACACTTTGCACAGTTTTTTATACCCTACATTCTTCTTTAATCTCATTACAAAATTACAAATGTGATTACCCCTTTGGCCCACTTATCAGCCTCAGCGCATTAACACCGTTATTGTTCAACCGTTAAGCATGTCTTCCCGTTACCTGTATCGCTTCTTTAATCAGCAAGCTATTGTTTCATCCTGATTTTGCAAATTGGTTTATACGTTGCCCTGCAAGTTGCTTTGCACGTTCTTTCTGTGTCAGCACATTCTAAATGGACTCCTTAAGAATCATTTCTCTCACTTTCTTATGTAGAGATTTTGTTTCATAGGTTTTTCTATTGGAAGAGTCTAAGTTTGGTTGTAATTGTAAATTTAACATGCAAGGTTGTGTACTTGGATTTTCAGAAGACCTTTGATGAGGTGTCACATATGAGACTGCTTAACAAGCTACTACCCCTTGGAAAGATTCTAGCATGGACAAAGCCATGGCTGATTAGTAGGAAGCAAAGACTGGGTATAAAGGCAGCCTTCTCTGGTTGGCTGCTGTTGACCAGTGGTTCCACTGGGGTCGATGTTGGGATTAATTATCTTTAAGTTATATATCAATGATTTGGATGATGGAATTGATGGCTTTGTTGCAAAGTTTGCAGATGATATGGAGGTAGGTGGAGGGATATGTAGTTTTTTGGCAATAGGCTACAGAAGGACTTAGACAGATTTAGGAGAATGGGCAAAGGAATGGTAGATGGGAAAACATGTTGGGAAGTGTATAGTCATGCATTTTGGTAGAGGAAATGAAAGGGTTGACTATTTTCTAAATGGAGAGAAAATATAAAAATCTGAAGCACAAAGGGATTTGGGAATCCTTGTGCAGGATTCCCTAAAGATTAGTTTGCAGTTTGAGTCTGTGGTGAGGATGTGATGTTAGGATTATTTTAGGAGGACTGGAATATAAAAGGAAGGATGTAATGTTGAAACTTTATAAAGCACTGGTGAGGCCTCACTTGGAGTATTGAGAGCAGTTTTGAGCCCTTTATTGTAGATAGAATGTGCTGAAACTGGAGAGGATTTGAAGGAGGTTCATCAAAATTACTCCAGGATTGAATGGCTTGTCATATGAAAACCTTTTCATTGCTCTGGGCCTATATTCACTGGAATTCAGAAGAATAAGAGGTGACCTAATTGAAACCTGTCGTATGGTGAAAGGTCTTGATAAAGTAGATGTGGAGAGGATGTTTCCAATGGTGGGAGAATCTAAGACCAGAGGACACAGCTTCAGAATAGAGGGGCATGCTTTTAAAATGGAGTTGAGGAGGAATTTCTTTAACCAGAGAGTAATGAATCTGTGGAACTTGTTGCCACAGGCGGCCGTGGAGGCCAAGTCTTTATGTATACTTAAGGCAGAGGTTGATGTATTCTTGATTGGTCAGGGCATGAAGGGATATGGGGGGAAAACAGGAGATTGGGCTGAGAGGAAAATTGGTTCAGC
Source organism: Hypanus sabinus (assembly GCF_030144855.1). Classification (NCBI taxonomy): domain Eukaryota; kingdom Metazoa; phylum Chordata; class Chondrichthyes; order Myliobatiformes; family Dasyatidae; genus Hypanus; species Hypanus sabinus. The sequence goes on along the minus strand of NC_082721.1, from coordinate 55,749,861 downwards.
CATGATGAAATGGTGGAGCAGAAGCAATGGACAAAATTCTGCTCCTATAGCTTATAGTCTGTATATGATAAATTGAGCTACAGCTACCCATGGGATTCAAAATGAAGCATTGGGGACAGAGAACTGTGTCCCTGGGAGAGCTTTGAGAAAGGGAAAGGAAGGCAATGGTAAGAATTTAAAGTTGAAAACTTATTAAGCCAGGATGCATTTAGGTTGTTTGTGATGGTATAACAGAACTTCCTCAGATATCATCTCTTCTGCAAACTTGTTTATGATGAAAGTTTGAAGCAAAGTCTTGAAATAATTGCAGCAGCGATACAAGATGACATCTAACTCCTTCCCCATTTGACCACAGAGCTAAGAACAAGGAAGTTCACTCTCTGCCATTTGTGATTTTATGACTAGACAATACTTCATTTTATTTTCCATTGAGAGGATAGCTTACTTGAACTAATTTTCAGGATCTGGACATCATTGGTAGAGCCCAACATGAATTACCCTTCTGAGCCATCGCCTTTAAATGCCAAAGTCTCTCTTGAAGTTATATAAAATGTTGGTAGGGTCTAATTTGGAGTATTGTGTGCACTTTTGGTCACCTACCTACAGGAAAGATGTAAGCAAGGATGAAAGAGTGCAGAGAAACTTTTATAAGGATGTTGTTGGGTCCAGAGGACCTGAGCTATAAGGAAAGATGAGTAGGTTAGAGCTGTATTCTTCAGAATGTAGAAGATTGAGAAGAAATTTGATAGATGTATACAAAATTATGAAGGGTATAGATAGCATAAGTGCAAATAGGCTTTTTCCACAGAGGTTGAGTGTGACTACAACCGGAGGTTATGGATTAAGGGTGAAAAGTGAGAAGTTTAAGGGGAACATGAGGATTCTTCACTCAGAGGATTATGAGAGTATGGAATGAGCTGTCAGCATAAGTGGTCCTTGTGGCCTCAGTTTCAACATTTAAGAGAAGTTTGGAGATGTACATGGATAGTATAGATATGAGTGCTATGATCCCGGTGCAGGTCATTGGGAGTAGGCAGTTTAAATAGTTTTCAGAATGGACAATGGACTGAAGGGTGTGTTTCTCTATGACTTTTTAAATTAGACATATTAGAATGGTGGAGTAGGCCTGAAGGGCTTAATATCCTGCTTTTGTCAATAATTCAGGTAAAAATTCACAAATCCTTATTACCAGTGATGTACTGTTGACAGATCATTAAAGGTTGAACAAGTTAGGACTTTATTCTTTGGAGCGTAGAAGATTGAGGGGGGACTTGATAGAGGTATTTAAAATTATGAGGGGGATAGACAGAGTTGAAGTAGATAGGCTTTTTTCCATTGAGAGTAGGGGAGATTCAAACAAGATGGCATGAGTTGAGAGTTAAGAGGCAAAAGTTTAAGGGTAACATGAGGGGGAACTTCTTTGCTCAGACCCATAGTCTGTGGAACGAGCTTCCAGTAGAAATGGTAGAGGCAGGTTCGATTTTGTCATTAAAAAAAAAATTGGATAGGTATATGGACAAGAAAGGAATGGAGGGTTATGGGCTGAGTGCAGGTAGGTGGGACTTGGTGAGAGTAAGCGATTGGCATGGACTAGAAGGGCCGAGATGGCCTATTTCTGTGCTGTAATTGTTATATGGCTATATGGTTTAAGATTTACAGGGAGAAGCCAGAGAAATTTAGTTAAAAAAAATCACCCATGATTCACTGGACTAAATAGCCTAAATCTGCTCTTATAGCTGATTGTCTTATATAAGGTGTATTGAAGGATGAGTCCAGAAATGTGCAGCTCCATGTATCCGTAAAATAGTGAAGAGACTGCATGCACCACTTTTCATTTGAAAAAGGAAGACTAAGGATTAAATTAATACTGTAAAGGTTTTTAACATCATGAAATGGTAGGAGGAGAGAATGGGAAAGAGGGGCACAACTCCAGACTCAAGTTTGTTGATGACACCGCCATCATAGGCTGAAATAAGGGTGGTGGTGAATCAGGATATAGGAGGAAGATTAAAAATTTGGCTGAGTGGTGCCATAACAATGACCTCTTACTCAATGTCAGCAAGACCAAGGAGCTGATTATTGATTACAGGAAGAGGAAACCAGAAGTCCAGAGAGTGGTGAGTGCATGGAATGGGCTGCCAGCAACAGTGGTGGAGGCAGATATAATAGGGTCTTTTAAGAGACTCCTGGATAGATACATGGAGGTTAGAAAAATAGGAGTCTATGGGTAACCCTGGGTAATTTCTAAGGTAAGGACATGTTTGGCACAGCTTTGTGGGCTGAAGGGCCTGTATTGTGCTGTAGGTTTTCTATGTTTCTAAGCAGCAGTGCTGCCAGTGGCACACCACTGGTCACAAGTCTTCAGTCTAAGAAAACAAATCCCACAACCATTCCAGGTCTCCTTCCACCACCAATTTTATTCCTGGTTGACTTGCTTGCCCTTGATGCCACATGATCTCACCTTCTGCACTCTGTGTGAAATGCATTCAGAGGACCCATAGTGTTTTGTAGCCATTATGTTTGTGAATACAAAACGAGTTCCTTCCTCTGTGTGCTGTTTAGCAGGAAGTTGGGTGTGTTTGATCCTTTGTGCTTTAATCTATGATACTTTGCATAACTATCAGATCTCAGCTCAGCACACATACTCTGCACAATAAAGCATTATTTGCAAAGTGTCAAAACAACCCAACAATTTGCATTTCTATAGCACTTCTGCATGTTGAACTATCCAATAAGACCACACCTTTTATTTTACACCATGTCATGGAAAGAGAAGCTGGAATCAATGACAAATAGTTTGAATTGAAGTAGCAGCTGGAGAAATGGCACAAGAATTCCCAAAGAATTGAAGGGAGTACTCGTGCACAAATGCCATTGCACGAGAGGATGGAGAAGGTTAAAGAGAATAGCAGAAGTGTAGGCAGAGGTGGAGGTTTTGGTGATGGATAAAAGGATCAAACTTCAGGAGTTTCCTCAGTGAAGGCCTGTACTGCCTCAACACCTCAGATATCTGTTTCCAGTCCACCACTGTTTAATACAGCTTACATTGCATTTCCCCCGAATGAGACTGTTTACTCCTCTTTTCCTTTTTTACTAACTATACAAAATCTACAGAGTTTTGATAACTACCAGCAGCATAATCTTCCTCCAATACTAATTCCACATGTGAGCCTTTATTTCCTGAAACCATCAGCATTTATTGCAATTCAGAAAGCACCACAGCTGGCTGGATGTTCCTGTGGGCATATTCAGATTATGGCAGATATAATTGCTGCCCTGCACAATCCCCAGTCAGAGTCACAGAGCACTACAGCACAGTGACAGGCTCTTTGGTTCATCTAGTCCATATTGGCCTGATCTCTTCCCTAGTCCATCCACCTGCATCGAAATATATCCTTCCAAGAACTCCCACCCATGAATTTCTTTTAGATGTTACAATAGAACTTGCATCTTCCATTTCCACTGGCAGCTTGTTGCACACTTGCACTATCCTCAGATTGAATTTTTCGCTCAAATTCCCCTTAAGTATTTTATCTTTCACCCTTAATCCATGACCTCTAGTTCTTGTCTCACTCAAACTCAGTTGCATTCACTCTATCTATACCCTTTATAATTTTATATGCCTCTAAAAGCTCTTCCATCATATGCCTACATTCCAAGGAATAAAACACTAATCTATTCAACCTTTCCCTACAACTCAGGTCCTAAAGGCAATTTTTTCAAGCTTAGTGATATGCTGCTTTATGAAGCCAATGTGCTAAAAGCTCTTTGTACATTTCTATCTAACTGTGATTCTATTTTCAAGGCATTATGTATCTATATTCCCAGGTTATTTTGCTCTGTGAACCCTATCATTCATTGTATAAATCTTACCCTGGTTTGACCTGTCAAATCTTAGGGCACACATAGAATACTGTATCCTAATTTGAAACAGGACACGTTGGTATTTGAGGTAGTCCTAAAGAGTTCCACAAAGCTAATCTGTGGGATGTGAAGAATGACATATTGCAAGTGACTGAACAAATTATATATTCAATGGATTTTAAAGAATGAGGGTTATCTTATTGAAAACAAAGTGAGATTCTTAGCAGCATGATAAATGAGAACCCTGAATAAGGGGATGTTATTGCAAGATTAGAGAATAGCCATCTAAAATTGAGATGTGTAGAAACAACTTCTTACACAAGGTGGTAAATCCTTGTTTCAGATGATTGTAGAGATTGGATCTTTTTGACGTTTTAGATCTTTCAGGAAGAGCTGGGAACTTGAGGGATATGGATAGCTGACGGAGACAAAATGAAGCTGAAAGCAAATCAGTTATTATCTTATTGAATGCTGGGACTGAGTGGCCTACTCATGCTCCTATTTTCTTTATTCTTAACTTCAAAGAGATCCTCTTATACTCAGGACTCAAACAAAAGTGCTGTTCATTGGTTACAGGAATGGGAGTGCTGCACATGCTCCTATCTACAGTTCTGTGCAAAAGTTTTAGACACATATATATATAGAGGTATAAATCATAACGATATGTATTGCACTATACTGTTGCCATAAAAAATAAAAACTAATTTCATGACATATGTAAGTGATGATAAACCTGATTTTGATATGGGTCTCTATTGTGCACCAAGAGTAGGAAGGGGACCTAGAGAAGGAAATCATGTGAAAAGAGGAAGGGAGAAGGGAGGAAGCAGAAAGTACCAGAGAAACCTTGCCTGGTGTCTCAGGGCTTGGGTTTGTCTGCACCTGCACCACTCTCTTGCCCTTGGCATTCCTTCTCCGCCACCTGTCCCACAATTCTCCCATGGTGTTCCACCCTCACCATTCCCAACATCTTCTGCTTCCGCCGGATTTGAGAGCTTCATATTCCTAGGTGTGAACATACAGCCTACATCAAACCACGTAGATATCACTAATATCTCTGCTTCATCAGGATGCTAAATAAATTTGGAATGTTCCCTTCATCTCTTACTAATTGTTATTGATGCACCATAGAAAGCATTCTGTCTGCATGCATAGCAGGTTGATATGGCAACTTCTTTGCACATGACCACACAAACCTGCAGAGCACATCACGGCAACAAGTTTCCCCTCTATGGACTGTGGTTATACTTCTCACTGCGTCAATAAAGCAGCCAGTATAATCAAAGATTTCATCCACCCTGCACATTCTCTCTTCTTCCCTATTCCATAGGGCAGAAGATACAAAAGATTGAAGGCACATACCACCAGGCTCAAGAACAGCTTCTATCATACTGTTATCAGACTCCTGAATGTACTTGATGTACAAAAATAGGGACTCTTGGTCTTAGAATCTACCTTGTTATGATTAGTGGGCAAAATTAGAGCATATGGATTAGGAGTAGGGTACTAACATGGAAAGAAAATTGGTTGGCAGATAGGAAACAAAGAGTAGGTCCTTTTCAGAATGGCAGGCAGTGACTAGTGGGGTACCGCAAGGCTTGGTGCTGTGACCGCAACTATTTACAATATACATTAATGATTTAGATGAAGGGATTAAAAGTAACATTAGCAAATTTGCAGATGACACAAAGCTGGGTGGCAGTGTGAAATATGAGGAGGATGTTAGGAGAATGCAGGGTGACTTGGACAGGTTGGGTGAGTGGGCAGATGCAGTTTAATGTGGATAAATGTGAGGTTATCCACTTTGGTGGCAAGAGCAGGAAGGAAGATTACTATCTGAATGGTGTCAAGTTAGGAAAAGGGAAAAGTACAACAAGATCTAGGTGTCCTTGTTCATCAGTCACTGAAAGTAAGCATGCAGGTACAGCAGGCAGTGAAGAAAGCTAATGGCATGTTGGCCTTAATAACAAGGGGAGTTGAGTATAGGAGCAAAGAGGTCCTTCTGCAGTTGTACAGGGCCCTGGTGAGACCACACCTGGAGTATTGTGGTCAGTTTTGGTCTCCAAATTTGAGGAAGAACATTCTTGCTATTGAGGGAGTGCAGCATAGGTTCACGAGGCTGATTCCCAGGGTGGCAGGATTGTCATATGTTGAAAGATTGGAACGACTGGGCTTGTATACATTGGAATTTAGAAGGATGAGAGGGGACCTGATTGAAACATATAAGATTATTAATGGATTGGACACGCCAGAGGCAGGAAACATATTCCTGATGTTGGGGGAGTCCAGAACCAAAGGCCACAGTTTAAGAATAAGGAGTAGGCCATTCAGAACGGAGTTCAGGAAAAACTTTTTCACCCAGAGAGTTGTGGATCTATGGAATGCTTTGCCTCAGAAGGCAGTGGAGGCCAATTCTCAGGATGCCTTCAAGAAAGAGTTAGATAGAGCTCTTAAAGATAGCAGAGTCAAGGGATATGGGGAGAAGGCAGGAACGGGGTACAGATTGTGGATGATCAGCCATGATCACATTGAATGGTGGTGCTAGCTCGAAGAGCTGAATAATCGTTAATAATCGTTATCTATAATCATATATAATCATCTATAATCATATATAATCATCTATAATCGTTCATCTGCACCATACTCTTTTGGTAGTTCTTAAACTTTATTCTGTAATTGTTATTGTTCTACCTTATTCTAGCTCAATGGTCTATGTAATGTACAGTATACAATGCAATCTTTTCACTGGATCTCTGCATTTGTGACAATAGTAAACCAAGGCCAAGACGCTTTTCTAAGGTCAGTACATCCTTTCTTACAAAAGGAAGTATGCCAGTATGCTGTCCTCCAGCTGTACTTTTTTCAAACCCTGTGCAGCCACAAAATTTCAAACACAAGGAAATCTGCAGATGCTGGAAATTCAAGCGACACACACAAAATGCTGGCGAAGGGTCTCGGCCCAAAACGTTGATTTTTGGTGCTGCCTGGCCTGCTGTGTTCCACTAGCATTTTGTATGTGTTGCAGTCACAAAATTTGACCTCTATCTCTCCTGTAAAAATAAACAATATTCTATTTGCATTTTAAGAGTGATAATCAGATTTGTATAGTAGTTCAGGAAGGGACACAATTCACTGCAAACATTTTGCATGTAACCTTATAAACTCTGTGATGCTGATAACCCTCTATCCCCTTTGCTGTTGTACAATTCCAAACCAATATTGTATTAGTGAATAAACAATGTCATCTGATCCACCTGTCAATTAAAATCACAATCTATCAAAGGAATCTCAAACCCACATATTTGTATTCCTCTTCCTGTAGCTATTGTTCCTAGGAAAGACTTAGCTGAGTTTAAAGAGAAACATAGTCATTGTTGGAGGTGTTGTGCTGTAGTGCATAATAGAGCAGCGGAAAGGAACAATGAGATTTCTCACTACTTACTTCATTCTGGGTAAGCTTGACAGTTCTGCTGTTAGTTTGATGAATTTACAAAAATGTTAAAAGTAGGAGAAAGAAAATAGAAAACTGAGAAAGGTCTTGAGATACTTTGACAATTTTGACTGTAGATGAAATGTTTGATTTAGGGTTGAGTGGTGGTTCACTTACTTAGAAAAGTAGATGCATAGGAAAGGGATGGGGGCTATCGATAATTAGTTTAAATTGGCATCAAGGATGGCACAAACATGTCATCTGAAGGGTCTATTCTTGTGCTCTACTGTTCTTTGTTCTATGATTAGTCTTTTGTGTTCAAATCTCCCTATGGCAGCAGGACATTTTGAATTCAAGTGATTAAATAAATTAAGAATTGAGTAAAGAAGGTAAACTCAGCAATGGTGTCACAGGGTTATTAAAAGAGTATATCCATCTTGTAAACACAAGGAAATGTGATGAAGGGTCACGTCCTGACAAAGGGTCTCAGCCGGAAACGTCGACTGTGCTTCTTCTTACAGATGCAGCCTGGCCTGCTGTGTTCCACCAGCATTTTGTGTGTGTTATTTGAATATCCATCTTGTAGCAAGGGATACAAGATAACTGCCATAACTGCTCTTTAGGTAACTGCAGAAACACTAATGCGGTTAACTCCTAACTGATTCCATTTTCCAGTGGATGTTGTTTACATGGATTTTCAAAAGGCCTTTAATGAGGTGCTGCACATGAGGTTATTTAATAAGATAAGACCCCAAGGTATTATAGCAAAGATACTAGCATAAATAGAAGATTGGCTAACTGGCAAGAGGCAAAGAATTTGAATAAACTCAGGAGGACGTCAGGAGGGCATGGAGCGACTGCTCCCCGCTGAACATCGACAGCTGCTCGGTAGAGATCGTTAAGAGCACCAAATTTCTTGGTGTTCACCTGGCGGAGAATCTCACCTGGTCCCTCAACACCAGCTCCATAGCAAAGAAAGCCCAGCAGTGTCTCTACTTTCTGCAAATACTGAGGAACGTCCATCTCCCACCCCTTCATCCTCATCACATTCTACAGGGGTTGTATTGAGAGCATCCTGAGCAGCTGCATCACTGCCTGGTTCAGAAATTGAACCATCTCGGATCGCAAGACCCTGCAGTGGATAGTGAGGTCAGCTGAGAAGATCACTGGGGTCTCTCTTCCCGCCATTACGGACATTTACACTACACGCTGCATCTGCAATGCAAACAGCATTATGAAGGACCCCACATTCCCCTTATACAAACTCTTCTCCCTCCTGCCGTCTGGGAAAAGGCACCGAAGTGTTCGGGCTCTCACAACCAGACTATGAAACAGTTTCTTCCCCCAATCTATCAGACTCAATACCCAGAGCCTGGACTGACACCTTACTGTCCTATTGTACTGTTTATTATTTATTGTAATGCCTGAACTGTTTTGTGCACTTTATGCAGACCTGGGTAGGTCTGTAGTCTAGCGTAGTTTTTTTTTCTGTGTTGTTTTTTTATGTAGCTCAGTCTAGTTTTTGTACTGTGTCATGTAACATCATGGTCCTGAAAAAACATTGTCTTATTTTTACTATGTATGTTATGGTCGAAATGACAATTTAAATGACTTGACTTGACTTGACTTGACTAAAGGGGGCCCTTTCTGGTTGACTGGGTGAGACTAGTGGTGTGTTACAGGATTTGGTTTTGGGATAATTTCTTTTTACATTTTATGTCAATGATTTGGATGAAGAAATTGATGGCTTTGTGGCCAAGTTTTCAGGCAATATAAGGATAGGTGGAGGGGCAGGTAGCAGTAAGGAAGCACGGAGTCTGCAGAAGGACTTGAACAGATTGGGACAATGGGCATAAGTGTGTCAGATGGAATATAATGTAGGGAAATGTATAGTCATGCATATTGGTAGGAGGAATAAAGGCATAAACTATTTTCTAAGCAAGCAGAAAATTAGAAATGCAAAAGATTTGCCAGTTCTCATGCATGATTCCCCAAAGATTAACTTGCAGATTGAGTTGGTGGTAAGGAAGGGAAATGAAATGTTTGTATTAATTTCAAGAGGACTAGAATATAAGAGCAAGGCTGTCAAGTTGAGACTATATAGGGCTTGGTCGGAAGCAGTTAGAGTATTGTAAGCAGTTTTGGGCCCCTTATCTAAGAAAAGATGTGCTAGCATTGGAGAAGGCCCAGAGGTGGTTCACAATAATGTTTCCAGAATGAAAGATCTCATAGAAAACTATTGAATATTGAAAGGCCTAGATAGAGTGGATGTGGAGAGGATGTTCCTTATAGTGGGGGAGTCTAAGACCAGAGGGCACAGCCTCAGAACAGAAATTGTTCCATTTAGATCAGAGATGAAGAGGAATTTCTTTAGCCAGAGGAGTATATTTAATGAAGAAGTTGATAGGTTTCTGATTAGTCAGTGTATCAATAGTTTTCAATTTTGAGAGGAATAATAGAATAGCCATGATGAAATGGTGGAGCAGAGTTAATAGACCAAATGGTCTAATTCTGCTCCTATGTTTCAGGGCCTTATGGTCTAAGGGTGTGTGTTGGCACTACAGCAAAGTCCACATCCTGTTAGCAAGTGCAAGAGAAGAAGCAGGTTATATTAGACAAATAAGCCCGTGTCCACCCATCTGGTCCTAATTTCCTGCATTCGTCCCATATCTATCTAAGCCCCATATTGAAATGTTTCTTATTAATACTAATGTACTTGGTTCAACCTTATCCTCTGGCAGCTTATACTCACCCTTTTAAATATTTCCCCTTTCACCCTAAATGTATGCCCCTAGTTCTCCTACCCTGGGGAAAAGAATGCTAATATCCACCCATCTTATTTAACAGTTTTTAAATGCTTCTATCGGGTTTGCCTCTACAACTACCCGAGAGAAGGCATTCCAGGCACCCACCACTCCATATTTTAAAAAAAACTTGCTCTGTACATCTCAATTGAACTTATCCCCTCTTACATTAAATGCATGTCTTCTGGTAATAAAAGTTCAAAGTTCAAACAAAATTTATTATCAAAATACATAAATGTAAATTTTCTTGTAGGCATTCACAGTAAATATAAATAAATACAATAGAACCAATGAAAAAACACATACAACAAAGATGGACAAACACCACTGTGTAAAAGACAACAAATTGTGCAAATACAAAAGATAACAATAAGTAAGTAATACTCTGAGAACCCTGAGAAGTTGGAGAGTCCTTAAAAATGAGTCCATAGGTTGTGGAATCAGTTCAGGTTTGGGGTGAGTGAAGTTATCTATGCTGGTTCAAGAGCCTGATGTTTGAACTGTTCCTGAACTTGGTGGTGTGGGATTTGAGTCTCCTGTAACTCCTTCCTGATGGCAGTAGTGAGAAGAGATCATAGCCTGATGGTGGGTGTCCTTGATGATGGCTGCTGCTTTCCTGTGGCAGTGCTCCTTATAAATATGCTCAATGGTGAGGAGGGCTTTGCCTCAGCTGGACAAGACTGTATCCACTACTTTTTGTAGGTCTTTCCATTCAAAGGCATTGGTGTTCCCATACCAGACCATGATGCAGACACTCTAAAGAAGCTTTTCAAAGTACTATTTGACATGCTAAATCTGTACAAACTTCTAAGAGAGTAGAGGCTCTGTTGTGCCTTCCTTGTAATGGAACTTAGGTGCTGGACACAGGACAATTCCTCTGAAATTATCAACATGAGAAAGTTAAGACATTTCAACCCTGCGATAAAAATATACTGTACTGTATATCTGCAAACTTTCTAATCTATATTTTTATCAATCTGATTTACATAAATGACAAATAGCAAAGGTCTCAGTAGGAATCCCTGTAGAACAGGCCACCAGCTTGAATAAATCTCATTGTCTACTACTGTATGACTTCTATGGACAAGCCAATTCTGAATCCTAATAGCCAATTACTGTGGATCCTAAGAATCCTCTCCAGTAACTTCCCTACCACTGATGTGAGACTCACCGATTTATAGTTTCTCTTCTTGAATAATAAAACAATATTAGCTAGTCTCCAGTCCTCCAGAACTTCACCTGTGGCTAGAGAAGACAAGAAGACATTCATCAAGGCCTCATAAATCTCATCTCTTGCTTCTCTAACAACCTGGGGTATATCCAGTGAGGCCCTAGGGAGTTATCCACCTTAACGTTTTTTAAGAAATCCCACACTACGTCCTTCTTTATCTCAAGATACCCTAACAAATTAACATGCTCCACACTGATCTCCCTATCTTCCACATCATTCCCTTTGGTAAATGCAGCACATTCCCTCCACATATCCTTGAGGGTCCTCCCCACTCCTCACTGCCTTCCTGACTTTTCTAATTCTCATCTTATGTCCTTTTCTGGCTTCTTTATAATTCTCAAGGGCTCTGTTTGATCATGGCTTCTGAAACCTTACAGAACTTTCTTTTTCTACAGGGCTGATTTAATCACCTATCTTGACATTCAAGTTTCCCTGCCTTGCCTCCTTCGTCCTTTCTTTTCATTGGAAAATATCTGTCCTGTACTCTATGCAGTTGATCCGTAAACAGCTTCATATGCTAGATGTGCAGTTCTCAATTATCTCTCTAGTTTCTCCATAATTTTCTTTTAATTCACCCTGCTCCAATTTAATACTCTCCTTCAAGGTCCATATTTATCCTTAGCTATAGTTGTCTTAAAACTTCAAGAGTTGTGATCACTGTGATTTACTCTTTTAGTTACCTTTTCAAAAACCTCAAAAAGATTAATCAAACACAACATCCTTTGCACATGGCCATGCTGACTCCTCCAATATGTTGACAGATCAAGTTAATCAGAATTCTCTCCACAGAGAAGATGACCTCTTGCAAGAAGTTCTCTTGCATATCGTTGCTACACTTCTTAAATAATGGAATTACATTAGCCACCTTCTAGTCTTCAGACAATGGCCTCAGTTATTTCTTCTATGGCCTTCCACTAATCCTGAAAATGCACTTGTTCAGGCTCAGGGAATTCAACAACCTTAATGCACTATAAGATTGCAAGTACCTCTTCCATGGTAATATGAACATCCCTACTTGTTTTCCTCGCCTCTTGAGCAACCATCATTTTTCCTCAGTAAGTATCAAGGGAGGAATATTAATTAAAAATGCCCCCATCTCCTGTGGCTCAAGACATAGGTGGCCCTGCTGATCTCTCTCTCATCATCATCATCAGGTGCCATGTTGTATGACGTGAGAGATCATGGTCTATGACCATGATTGTTCTTTACAAATTTTTCTATAGAAATGGTTTGCCATTGCCTTCTTCTGGGCAGAGTCTTTACAAGATGAGTAACCATAGCCCCATTATCAATACTCTTTGAAGTTTTTTGCCTGGCATTAATGGCACATAACCAGGACTTGTGATACGCATCAGCTGCTCATACAACCATTTGCCACCTGCTCCTATGACTTCACATGGTCCTGATTGGGAGCTAAGGAGGTGCTACACCTTGCCCAAAGGTGACTTGCAGGCTAGCAGAGGAAAGGAATGCCTTACACTTCCTTTGGTAGAGATTTATCTCCACTCCACCTCCCTAACCCCCTTCCTTAGCCACCCTTATAGTCTTAATATTCTAAAGAACCTCCTGGGATTTTCCTTAATCTTTCATAGCTTCTGTTTGCTCTCCTAATTTTCCTCTCGTGTATTCTTAATCTTTTTATGGTTATCAAGTGATTCATCTATCTCCAACCTCCTACACCTGATGTATTCTTTTTCTTTTCTAGTGCCTCAATATCTCTCATCTGCCACAGTTCTCAAAACTTGCTAGTTTTACTCTTCAACCTAACAGGAGCATGCTGTTCCTGGACTCTTGATATCACACTCTTAAAAGCCTCCTGCTGGCCATTTGTTTCTTTCGCTCCAAACAGGCTCATACAATTTACATCTGCTATATCCTTTCCTAGTTCCCCCAAAGTTAGCCCTGCTTCATTTTATCCTGTGCTCGAGGCTGGGAATGAGGGAGGATGCTATTGCTGGTTCTTATCCTGCCAGTGCTTTGGTATATTTCATTGCTTTGATTCATCCAGTGGAGGTTTTCAGGACCAAGTTTCAGAAGCATGCAGGAGGACAACAAACAGAAAATAGAAACAAGCTATTTGGCGCTTGGGGTCTGCCACCCGAAAAAAGACTCATTTATTCAAACACTGTGGTCTCTATTGGTAACCAAGGGTCACTGTGGTGCATTAGATAATAAATTATTTGCCAGGGTTGAGCCTTTTCTCAGACATCCAAAGGTGGATTGACAACAATGGTAAATCTCATCACTGATAATTTTTTTTTGCTGAGGTAAGCCTCCCAAGATATGGAAAGTGGAGCAAATTTTCTTGTCTCCTGTCATGGATCTTTAATGTTGGACAGAAGTATAATGCGGCAGGTACAGATTGGTAGAGGGCCTTTATTTAATTCATGATGGTGCCGACTCAAACTATGTGATCATCCCAACATCTTCTCATGTCTTTCTCACTGCATTGTTGAAACTTTCCTCCAATAAGTCTCCTGCTTGAGTTGACCATATCCGCAGGATTTATGATAAATTGTTCAGTCTTTACCAGGTCCACTCCAGAAGTGCAAAGGTGGTACAGGAAAAGGAAGACTATATTCATATCCAGGCATACTTGGAGGCTGACCTCCAAGTCACTGTAAACTTGTTATGGAAGTATATCCGAGGATCACAAAGGCAGATATCATATATATGTTTTGTATTGAACATTTACATAACTGTTTTGTACTTTTTATATCGTGGCTCATCCCCAGTGTGTGTATCATGTTGACACACGTGTACCTGCTTTTTAATGTTTTTTTGCTTCACCTTGAGTCATGCTGATGACAAGGGCACTGGCTTGCTTTGTGGACTAACTCTGAATTGCTTTGATTTCAGGTCTGCTCTGTTGCATTATCTACAATCATTTGGAAAACAAAGGCAGAGCAAGTGAGTTGCAATTTGTAAAGAAGACTCTATTTATTTGTACACAGATCATAGAATCATTGCGTCATTTATCATGGAAACAGACCCTCTGGTCCAGCTAGTCCATTCCACCAAAGATGCCCACTTAATCTCCTCCTTTTGTATATGTTTGGAAACATAGCTCTCTAAACTTTTGTTATCCATATACCTGTCCAACTATCTTTTAAAAATTGTTATTGTACCCATCCAACCAATTCCCTGATAGTTTGTCCCATACATATATCAGTATCTGTGTTTAAAAAAAATAGTTCAAGTCCCTATTATGTATTTCCCCTTCACCTTCAAACTATACCTACTAGGATGGGCTTTTTCCCAGCGTTAGGGAACAGACTTGAGTGCATATGGCCTATCTATACCCCTCATGATTTCATACAACTCTATATCTTCCAATCTACAAGGAATAAAGTCCCAACCTTTACTATTAACTTAGTCCATCAAGGCCTAGCAACATCCTTGTAAATCTGTTTCAGGTTAAATAACATCTTCCCAATAAAAACTGAAATTTACAGGAACATTTCTGAGGATGGGAGATTTTAGCATCAGAGTTGGACCAGAGGAAATCTGTGGAACGGAGGCTGAAATTTGATTGAGTGGACCAAACATGACAGGTTTAGTGAGGAGAAAGAGAGGGAAAGTGTTCAGAGGGATAGTCTGGGTGAGAGTTAGTGTGGGTGAGATTTTTGTTGCTAGTCAGCTGATTAAAAGACTAATGTTACAGACTGTCATAGGTGAGATCGGCATACTAGGGGAGGATGGGAATAATAAGTTGAGAGCTGGGTGATCAGTGGAGATTGTGTTCAGTGAGTCCTGGATGGGTGGCCAGTGAAGGCAGAGGTTAGTGAGTGGACAGTGGAGGGTATGGTTGGTGGGTTGAGAATGAGTGGTCAGTGAGTTATAGTT
Source organism: Hypanus sabinus (assembly GCF_030144855.1). Taxonomy (NCBI): domain Eukaryota; kingdom Metazoa; phylum Chordata; class Chondrichthyes; order Myliobatiformes; family Dasyatidae; genus Hypanus; species Hypanus sabinus. The sequence goes on along the minus strand of NC_082721.1, from coordinate 55,734,686 downwards.
AGGTGGACAATGGAAACTGTGGTCAGTGAGTTGTTGGTGGGTGGTCAGTGGTCAGTGAAAATTGTGGTGAAGGTGTTTGGTGTGGGTGATCAGTGGAAGTTAGGTCAGACAAGGCCATGGTCATAAGGTTGACAACAAATGGTCTTTGGTCATTGCAGTCAGTAAGTTGGGCTGCCAGTGTCAGTGGTGGTTGTGGTCAGTGAGTTAGGCAGTGGGTGGCCAGTGGAAAATGTGGTCAGTAACTGGAACAGTGGGAGGTCATTAGGTATTGTGGTCAGTTTCTTGGGCAATTAGTTCAGTGGATTCTGTTGCTAGTCAGCTGGGCAGGGTAGGTAAGTGAATGTTGTGGTCAGTGAGTTGGACAACGCGTGATAATTGGAGGCTATGCTTTATTAGTTGGGCATTGTGTGGTCAGTGGAGGCTGGGCTCAGTAAGCTGGGTGGTTGTTCAACAGAGGCTGTGGTCAGTGAGTTGGACAGTGGGAGATCAGTGGAGTTTATGGTCAGTGAGTTGTACAGTGTGTGGTCAATGAGATGGGTAGTAGGTGGTCAGGGAGTTAGGGCTGTCTATGGTCAGTGGAAGGCATGGTCAACATTGGTTGGCGAGGGGTCAGAGGAGTGTGTGGTCAGTGACTTAGGCAGTGGAAGGTCTGTGAATTGTACAGTGGGTGGTCAGTCAGTTGTACAGTGGGAGTTCAGTGAGATGTACAGTGGGTGGTCAGTGAATTCAGCAGTGGGTAGTCAGTGAGTTGGAAACTATGTTGTTAGTGAGTTGGACAGTGTGTGATCATTGAGTTGGGAGGTGGGAAGTCAGTGGAGCTGTGGTTTGTAATGTGGGCAGTGTGTGGTTTGTGCTGCTTGTGGTCAGTGAGGAGGGCAGTGGGTAGTCAGTGACTTGGGCAGTGTGTGTTTAGTGACTTGGGCGGTGTGTGTTCAGTGAGTTGGGCAGGGGGTGGTCAGTGAGTTGGACAGTGGGAAGTCAGTGAGTTGGGTAGTGGAAGGTCAGTGAGCTGTACAGTGAGTGTTCAGTGAGTTGTACAATGGGTGTTCAGTGAGTTGTACAATGGGTGTAGAGTGAGTTGTACAATGGGTGTAGAGTGAGTTGTATGTTTTGGTGTTCAGTGTGTTGTACTGTGGGTGTTCAGTAAGTTGTATAGTGGGTGGCCGGTGAATTCAGCAGTGGGAAGTCAGTAAGTTAGGCTGCAGAATTTCAGTGAGTTGGACAGTGGGTGTTCAATGAGTTATACAGGGGTGGTCAGTGAATTCAGCAGTGAGTTGGGAACTGTGCGGTCAGTGAGTTGGGCAGCGGAATGTCAGTGAGTTGGACAGTGAGTGGTCATTGAGTTGGGCAATGGAAGGTTATTGGATGCTGCTGTCAGGGAATTCGACAGTGTATTCAGTGGATTCTGTTGTCATTGAGCTGTGCTTGGGTGGCCAGTGGATGCTATGGTTAGTGAGATGAACAGTTGGTGGTTTGTGGATGCTGAGGTCAATGAGTTGAGGTAGTCAGTGGAAGTTGTGATCAGTGATTTAGGTCAGGGGATGCTGTGGTCAGATAGTTGAGCAGTGGGTAGTCTGTTGCACCCACTCTGCTGCCCAGTGACTGGGCAGTGGGTGTTCAAAGGAGGCTGTGGTCAGAGTTGGGCCTTGGGCAGTCAGTGGAGGTTGTGGTCAGTGAGTTGGGCAGTGTGAATGTGGTCATTTAGTTGGGCAGTGAGTGGTCATCAGTGCTTTTGGGCAGTGGGTGGTCTATGGAGGCTGTAGTCAGTGAGTTGAGCAGTTAATAATCAATGGATTCTGGGGCTAATGAGCTGTGCAGTGGGTGGTCAGCTGATGCTGTGTCAGTAAGTTGAGCAGTGAGTGGATTGAGGAGCATGTGTTATGAGAATAGGTTGAGTGAACTCGGCTTTTTTTCCTTGGAGCAGCGGAGGATGAGAGGTGACCTGATGGAGGTGTATTAGATGATGAGAGGCACTGATTGTGTGGATAGTCAGAGGCTTTTTCCCAGGGCTGAAGTGGCTAATACGAGAGGCACAATTTTAAGGTGCTTGGAAGTAGGTGCAGAGGAGATGTCAGGGGTACGGTTTTTACGCAAAGAATGGTGAGTGCGTGGAATGGGCTGCCGGCAACTGTGGTGAAGGCTGATACAATAGGGTCTCTTAAGAGACCCCTGGATAGGTACATAGAACTTAGAAAAATAGAGGGCTATGGGTAACCCGAGGTAATCTCTAAAGTAAGTACATGTTCATCATAGCATTGTGGGCTAAAGGTCTTGTATTGTGCTGTAGATTTTTTAATGTTTCTATGTACTTGCAGTTAGTGAGTTGGGAAGAGGGTGGTCAGTGAAGGCTGTGCTCAGTGAGTTGGTGTTCAGTGGATTCTGTAGCTAATCAGCTGATGGTAAATAGATGCTGTGGTCAGTGAATTGGGCATTAGATTGTCAATGGCATTTGTGGTCAGAGAGCTGGGCAGTGTGTGGTCAGTGTAAAATGTGGTCTTTGAGTTGGGCAGTATGATCAGTGACTTGGGCAGGGGGTAGTTTTTGGATGTTGTGGTCAGTGAGTTCTGCAGTTGGTGTTCAGTGAATGCTGTGGCTAACAAGCTGGGCAGTGAGTGGTCAGTATAGACTAAGGTCAATGAGTTAGGCAGTGGGTGGTAAGTTGATGTTGACGTAAGTGAGCTGGGGAGTGGGTGGTCAGTGGGCACAAACTGATGATCTGAACTGATTTTATTTCTCTTTCAGGTGCGGAAACATCTCTACTTTATTGCAGTTTATTTGTAAGTCTTTAGTTTTTAATGTAAATTGCAAGCAAAAATCAGTCTGATGTTGGAATTATGTTGGAAAAAGGACAACTTTACAAACAAACATCACAGTCTACAGAGCCCAGGTTGCTGGCTGCTGGCTCAAGAGATATGATTTGCAAAGTGAAGTGACCATGTGACATTCTGGTCTGCATCAGCTAAATGTAAGACAATGTGGTAATAGACCAGATGCTGCTTGGCCTGCTGAGTTCCTCCAGCATTTTGTGTGTGTGTTACCTTGATTTCCAGCATCTTCAGATTTTCTCTTGAGAATGACAGAAAGGCAGGGCAAGAGAAAGAAATCATTCCTCAAACTTTGCTTTCTGCAACAGGTGACTTATTCTTCTGCAACTTGTTGCTATGTTTGTAAGAACTGTGCCTGTGTTTAGAAAACTCGTAGTTTAAAAAACTTTTGTATTTCAGAAGTCTTTTATAAATCAGAAATCCTCTGTGAGCTTTAAATGTGTGTTATGAACTATTTGTCTAAATATAAACATGTTAAAGCTACTTTGTCAGCTGGACAACTCTCCTTCTGGGTTGGAAGAGGGAGACCACCACCCACCACTCAAACAATGAGTTTTGGCTGTTAGACATCACAGAGTTTAATGGCTTTGTGCCCAAGGTTACAGACAATGCAAAAGATAGGAAGAGGAGCAGATAATTTTGGGGAAACAGGGAGTCTGCAGAAGATCTTAGACAGATTGGGAGAATGGGCAAAGAAGTGGCAAATTGAATATAGTGTAGGGAAGTGTATGGTCATGCACTTTGGTAAGAGGATTAAAGACTTTGACTATTTTCTAAACAGGAAGAAAATTCAGAAATCAGAGGTTGAATTGATAGTAAGGAAGGCAAATACAATGTTAGCACTTACTTTGATTGGACTAGAATTTAAAAGCGAAAATGCAAAGTCAAGGCTTTATAAGGCAGTAGTCAGTCTGTACTTGGAGTATTATGAGCAGTTTTGGGCTCTTTATTTAAGAAATGATGTGCAAGGGTCTAGATAAGATTTGTGAGAATAATTCTAGTAATTAATGAATTTACCTATGAGGAGCATTTGAAGGTCCTGGTTCTGTAGACAATAGACAATAGACAATAGGTGCAGAAGTAGACCATTCGGCCCCTCGAGTCTGCACCGCCATTCTGAGATCATGGCTGATCATTCACTATCAATACCCAGTCCCTGCCTTGTCCCCATATCCCTTGTTTCCCCTATCCATCAGATATCTATCTAGCTCCTTCTTGAAAGCATCCAGAGAATTGGCCTCCACCGTCTTCCGAGGCAGTGCATTCCACACCTCCACAACTCTCTGGGAGAAGAAGCTCTTCCTCAACTCTGTTTTAAATAACTGACCTCTTATTCTCAATCCATGCCCTCTGGTACTGGCTTCTCCAACATCTGGAACATATTTCCTGCCTCAATCCTATCAAATCCTTTAATTATCTTAAACATTTCAATCAGATCCCCTCTCAATCTCCTCAATTCCAGCGTGTACAAGCCCAGCGTGTACTTGCTAGAGTTTAGAAGAATAAGGGGGATCTCATTGAAAGCTATCAAATATTGAAAGACCTAGATAGAGTGGATATGGAGAGTATGTTTTGTATAGTGGGACCTGAGGGCCCAGCCTCAGAACAGAGAACAGAGCTAAGGAGTAATTTCTTTAGACAGAGGATAGTGGAATCTGCAGAATCCATTTCCACAGATTGCTGTGGAGGCCAAGTTATTGAGTATATTTAAAGTAGAGGGTGATAGGTTCTTGATTAGAAACTGTGTCAAAGGTTACATGGAGAAGGCAGGAGAATGGGGTTGAGAGGAATACTAAATTGTGAATGTGGACATTTGACAAGGTCCTGCACGGGATGCTGATTTCAGAAAGTTCAGTCACTCAGCGTTCAGGATGAAGTAGTAAATTGGTTTAGGCATTGGCTAAACCATTGGAAGAAGACAGAGTGTGATCATAAAGGGTTTTCTCTTTGACTGGAGGGTTATGACTAGTGGTGAGCTGCAGGGATCGGTGCTGGGTCCTTTGTTGTTTGTCATCAATATCAATGATATTGATGACAATGTACTTAAAGTAAATCTGCGAATGACACCAAGGTTACAGTTGTAGTGGACAGTGAGGAAGGGTTTCATGGTTTGCATGAGTTGGAAAAATAGGTTGAAAAATGGCAGATGGAATTTAATGCAGACAAGTGCGAAGTTTTGTACTTTGGTAGGACCAAACAGGGTAGGTCTTACACAGCGAATGAAAGGGCACTGAGGAGTGTGGTAGAACAAAGGAATCTGGGAATGCCGATATGTAGTTTGTTGAAAGTGACATCACAGATAGATAAGGTCTAAAGAAAGCTTTTGGCACATTATCCTTCATTAATTAATGTACATATTGAGTGCAGAAGATAGGATGTTATGTTGAAGTTATATAAAATGTTGGTAAGGCCTAATTTGGAGTATTGTGTGCAGTTTTAGGCACTCACCTACAGCAAAGATGTTAGCAAGGTTGAAAGAGTGCAGAGAAATTTTTACAAGGAGGACCTGAGCTACAAGGAAAGATAAGTAGGTTAGGGCTGTATTCTTTAGAATGTAGAAGATTGAGAGGAAATTTGATAGATGTATACAAAATTAAGAGGGGTATAGATAGCATAAGTACAAACAAGCTGTTTCCATAGAGGTTGAGTGCGACTACAACCCAAGGACATGGATTAAGGGTGAAAGGTGAGAAGTTTAAGGCGAGCATGAGGGGAATCTTCTTCACTCAGAGGATTATGAGTGTGTGGAATGAGCTGCCAGCATAAGTGGTCCATGTGACCTCAATTTCAACATTTAAGAGAAGTTTGGAGATGTACATGAATAGTATAGATATGAGTGCTATGGTCCTGGCGCAGGTCATTGGGAATAGGCAGTTTAAATAGTTTTCTGAATGGACTAGATGGACTGAAGGGTGTGTTTCTCTATGACTTTTTAAATTAGACATAATAGAATGGTACTGCAGACTTGAAGGGCTTAATGGCCGAATTCTGCTTCCAGGCCTTAAGGTCAGAGACTATACAGGGAAGTAAATTAGTTTTGAACAGTAAGCTAATACAGTATGACCTCCTTACATTGAGGGTACCAATAGATACTTATATCCCATAATGCTTAGAATCTTCTTTTGAATTTAGGGCTTTGCAGACAGTGAACCCAGTACCATTGCTAATGCATGTCAGATGATCTGAGTGTATGACAGCACTAACACTAACACAGAGAATAGCGCGTGAGAATAGCTGACAAACTTTAAAATGAACCTACAGATTGTTTTCATTAAATTAATGAAATTTCATTGATGTCTTTTGTCTTAACAGGTTAGTAGTCTCAATTTGACGAATTCTACAGCTGTCAATAATTCAGGTAAAAATTCACAAATCCTTATTACCGGTGATGTACAGTTGACAGATCATTAAAGGGTTAAGATTTATAGGGAGAAGCCGGAAGAATTTAGTTTAAAAAATCACCCATGATTCATTGGGCTAAATGGCCTAACTCTGCTCTTATAGCTGATTGTCTTATATAAGGTGTATTGAAGGATGAGTACAGAAATGTGCAGCTCCATGTATCTGTAAAATAGTGAAGAGACTGTATGCACCACTTTTCATTTGAAAAAGGAAGGCTAAGGCTTGAATTAATACTGTAAAGGTTTTTAACATCATGAAATGGTAGGAGGAGAGAATGGGAAAGAGGGGCACAACTCCAGATTCAAGTTTGTTGATGACACCGCCGTCATAGGCTGAATTAAAGATGGTGGTGAATCAGGATACGGGAGGGAGATTAAAAACCTGGCTGAGTGGTGCCATAACAATGACCTCTTACTCAATGTCAGCAAGACCAAGGAGCTGATTATTGATTACCGGAAGAAGAAACCGGAAGTCCATGAGCTACTCTTCATTGGAGGATCAAAGGTGGAGAGTTTCAGCAACTTTAAGTTCCTCAATATTATTTCTGTCCTGGGCTCAGCACTAAGTACAATTACGAAGAAAGCATAACAGTACTCTTCTTCCTCAGAAGTATGTGAAGATTCAGCATGACATCTAAAATGTTGACAAATTTTTATAGATGTGCATGTATATTGACTGGCTGCACCATGACCTGATATGGAAACATCAATGCCCTTGAACAGAAAATTCTACAAAAATAGTGAATACAGCCCAAACCATCACAGGTAAAGCCCTGCCCACCCCTGGACCACATCCACACAAAACATTGCCGTAGGAAAGAGGCATCCATTATCAGGGACCCCCACCATCCAAGTCATGCTTTCTCCTTGCTGCTGCCATCAGGAAGAAGGTATTGGAGACTCAGAACTCACAGCACCAGATTCAGGAACAGTTATTGCCCCTGTACCATCAGGCTCTTGAATCAAAAGAGATAACTTCACTCAACTTCACTTGCCCCATTGCTGAACTGTTCCCACAATCTATGGACTCACTTTCAAGGACTTTTCATCCCATGTTCTCGATTTTCAATGCTTTTTCTTTCTTCCTTTTTGTATTTGGACAGATGGATCTCTTTTGCACACTGACTGAACTCCCAAGTTTGGTGCAGTCTTCCATTGATTCTATTCTAATTATTATTCTCCTATGAATTTGTTTAGTATGTGTGGTGGAGAGAGTACATTTGGATTGGAGGGTTGTGACTAGTGGTGTCCCACAAGGATTGGTTCTGTGACCTCTACTTTTCGTAATTTTTGTTAACGACCTGGATGTGGGGGTGGAAGGGTGGGTTGGCAAGTTTGCAGACGAGACAAAGGTCAGTGGTGTTGTGGATAGTGTAGAGGATTGTCAAAGGTTGCAGTCTGGACACGCCCCCTGCTGACTGCTCCTGTGGCTCCTCCCACAGACCCCGGTATAAAGGCGATTGAGGCCTGAGCCTGGCCCTCAGTCTCCAGGATGTAGTATGGTGGTCAACTACTGCTTGTTCTTTCTTCTAGTCAATAAAAGCCGATATCTCGCCTTCATGTCTCAGAGAGAGTTATTGATGAATCCTCAGTTTTGTGGGACCTCGCCATATACCCCGCTACTGACCACACACACACAATGAACCACACACCCCACCCAGCACCATGCTGACAGCTGCGCCACAGACACCACTTGCAGCCTCTCCACCCTCAAGATCCCTCCCCCACCACTGTTCGCCAACCTGACCTCTGACTGTAAACCTGTGGCAACTAAAAGCAGGAGGTTCAGCGCGGGGGACAGGGCCTTCATTCAGTCAGAGGTGCAGCAGCTGCTCAGGGAGGGGATCATTGAGCCAAGCACAAGCCCTTGGAGGGCCCAGGTGGTTGTTGTTCGGATCGAGCAGAAAAATAGGATGGTTGTCGACTATAGTCAAACCATCAATAGGTTCATGCAGCTTGACGTGTACCCCCTACCCCGCATCGCAGATATGGTCAACCAGATAGCTCAGTACAAGGTGTACTCGACAATAGATCTGAAATCCGCTTATCACCAGCTCCCCATCCGCCCAGAGGACTGCCCCTACACCGCCTTCGAGGCAGGCGGCAGGCTCTATTACTTCCTGCATGCCCCCTTCGGTGTCACGAATGGTGTCTCTGTCTTCCAGAGGGAAATGGACCGGATAGTGGACCAGTACCAACTGAAGGCCACATTTCTCTATCTGGATAACATCACCATCTGTGGTCGCGACTGGCCGGATCACGACGCCAATCTCCAATGATTTCTCCAAGTGGCCGCAGCTCTGAACCTTACTTATAACAGGGACAAGTGTGTGTTCGGAACCTCCCTCCTCGCTATCCTTGGGTATGTCGTGGAAAACGGGGTCATTGGCCCTGATCCTGACCGTATGAACTGTTAGAACTCCCTCTTCCCACCACTCTCAAAGCCCTCAGTCGGTGCCTGGGTTTTTTTTCCTATTACGCCCAATGGGTCCCCCAATAAGCAGACAAGGCCCGCCCCCTGGTCAAGTCTACCACTTTTCCCCTCTCTGCTGAGGCCTGCGCGGCCTTCAGCTGCATTAAAGGGGACATTGCCAAAGCTACTGTAAACCTGTGGCAACTAAAAGCAGGAGGTACAGCGCGGGGGACAGGACCTTCATTCAGTCAGAGGTGCAGCAGCTGCTCAGGGAGGGGATCATTGAGCCAAGCACAAGCCCTTGGAGGGCCCAGGTGGTTGTTGTTCGGACCGGGCAGAAAAATAGGATGGTCGTCGACTATAGTCAAACCATCAATAGGTTCACGCAGCTTGACTTCCTCAATCAGGAAGGCAGGCCAGTAGCATTCTTTTCTCGTACCCTCCAAGGCTCTGAAATTTGGCACTCCGCGGTGGATAAAGAAGCCCAGGCAATAGTGGAGGCTGTTAGGCACCGGAGGCACTATCTCGCTGGCAAAAGGTTCACCTTGCTGACCGACCAGCGCTCGGTTGCGTTCATGTTCAGCAACCAACAACGGGGCAAAATCAAAAATGATAAGATTTTGCGGTGGAGAATAGAACTCTCCACCTACAACTATGATATTCTGTACCGGCCTGGCAGACTCAATGAGCCCCCTGACGCCCTATCCCGGGGAACGTGTGCTAGCGCACAGCTCGACCAGTTATACGCCCTTCATGCACAACTTTGCCATCCAGGGGTCACCCGATTTTACCATTTCGTGAAAGCCCGGAACCTGCTGTACTCCCTGGAGGACATCAGGACAATGACCAGGGACTGCCAAATTTGCGCTGAGTACAAACTGCACTTCTACCGTCCTGACACGGCGCAACTTGTCAAGGTCACCCGCCCTTTTGAGCGACTGAGTGTTGACTTTAAGGGCTTCCTTCCCTCCACCGACCGCAATGTCTATTTTCTCAATGTTATCGACGAGTACTCACGGTTCCCCTTTGCCATTCCCTGCCCCGACACCACTACCGCATCCGTCATAAAAACCCTGCGCCAGCTCTTCACTCTGTTCGGGTATCCCTGCTATATCCACAGTGATAGAGGGTCCTCCTTTATGAGTGACGAGCTGCGCCAGTACCTGCTAGCTAGGGGCATTGCTACTAGTCGGACCACGAGTTATAATCCCCGGGGAAATGGACAGGTGGAGAGGGCGAATGCCACAGTGTGGAAGGCCACACTTTTAGCCCTTAAGTCAAAAGGGTTGCTAGTCTCTCGATGGCAGGAGGTCCTCCCTGAGGCACTCCACTCTATCCGCTCTTTGTTATGTACCAATGCCACCCCTCATGAACGCCTATTCTCTTTTCCCAGGAAGTCTGTCACTGGGACCACCCTACCAGTTTGGCTGACGTCCCCGGGGCCAGTGCTGCTCCGGAAACATATGAGGAGTAATAAGTACTCCCCGCTGGTCGAGAGGGTTCACCTCCTACATGCGAACCCCCAGTATGCCTACGTGGTCTGACCTGATGGGCGGGAGGACACGGTCTCCGTTCGCGACCTGGCGCCCGCAGTGCAGCAGACCACCACCCTGAACACTTTCCGGTAATTATGAACCCTGTACCCGAGGTGACACCGCGCTCACCAGGCCCTACACAGACTCCTCACGACACTCATAAACCAGGCGTTTCGTACGCATATATACCAGGCGCCTCGCACATGCGTGAGGGATCACTGGCGCCTAGTGGGCTGGAACCAGCACAACCTCCGTCTCCTGTGCAATCACCGTTACCGCCGGCATCTGTGCAATCACAACCGGTGCTCCGTAGATCGCAGCGACAGATTCGACCACCTGATAGACTTAACCTGTAAGAAACTTCGCCACATGGGGACTCTTTTAAAACAAGGGGGGGGGGGTGAATGTGGTGAACTACGTGTGCCTGTCTGGACACGCCCCCTGCTGACTGCCCCTGTGGCTCCTCCCACAGACCCCTGTATAAAGGCGATCAAGGCCTGAGCCTGGCCTCTCAGTCTCCAGGATGTAGTATGGTGGTCACTCACTGCTGGTTCCTTCTTCCAGTCAATAAAAGCCGATATCTCGCCTTTACGTCTCAGAGTGAGTTATTGATGGTGCACCAGTATGCTCACAAGAAAATGAATTTCAGGGTTTTATATGTTGACATATATGTACTTTGATGATGAATTTTCTTTGAATTTTGAACTTTGAACTTAGTCGTTGGGAAAATCATTACTGAACGTCATTCACTTTCAAGTCTAACAATGAAATCGGACAGGGAATGAAGGAATTTCTTCTGCAAGAAAGTGACATGAGTGTGGGAGACGTGAAAGAGAATAATATAGTATTTAGATAGAGGCTGGACAAGGACATTAAAGTGAAATGGGTGAAATGTTGGGAGACTTAGATAACGAAAGACTAGAGGAAGCATGAGGAGGGATATACTTTTAGATAGGTACATGGAGCTTAGTAAAATAGAGGGCTATAGGTGTCACGCCATGGGGACAAGGGTGCTGGGGAAGGACCCACAAGCAGGACACAAACACGTCTTTCTTAGGTACAATGAAATAGTGTTTATTACTCGCCACACAGAAGATCGGAAAATCGAGGACAAAAAGGAACATGAACTTCAGACTAAGGACTAGAATCGCCGTGGACCTGGGACTTGGAAACAGGGAACTGGGATCACCGCAGCCGTGACTTGGACAGCGGGAACACAGACAGCCGTGGACCTTGGTCTTGGACAGGGGGACCATGATTCACCGCTGCCAGACACTTGGATACCAGGGATCGCTGCAGCCAGAAATGTGGACACCAAAACACAGGACAAGGAAACTTGAACCAGGACTCCTCCTTCAGATCAGGCATCGAGCCGGGACTCTTCGAGGGGTCAACACGGATAATGGGCAGGAGCATCGAGTCAGGACTCTGCCTTCAACTCAGGCACCGAGCCGAGACTTCTTCAAAGGGTAGACATGGACAACGGACAGGAACAGTGAGTTAGGACTCCGCCTTCAGCTCAGGCACCGAGGCCAAGACTCTTCTTCGGGGGTAAACACAGACAAGGGGCATGAACATTGAGTCAGGACTCCACCTTCAACTCACCCCTGGTAGATTGACCTTGCCCGGACCCACTCTGGTGACAGAAGGTGAATTGTTGGTACTCCGATGCAGGCTAGATCACTCTGGCTTGTCGTAACAGCAGCGGTGGCCACTTACAAAGGCTTCTTTAATGCTCTGAACAGCTAAAGCCAGGGGCTTATAAGCTGCCGGTTCGGGTTGAAGGTAGATTACCTTGATTGCCAAGCTCAAGGGACACGTGAAACAGAATTAGACGGGAACAAGGAGTCAATGGTCCGGATTGCAACCTAACTAAATTTAAAGGGGAACTGATTCGGACCATGACAATAGGTAACACTAGTAATTTCTAAGTGGCGCACTATCATTTACTCCATATGACTGCAAATAGAGTAAATACTGAAAGGCTTTTATTAACAGTAAAATGGATCCATGTCCATGCCGTATATCAGTCCTGGACTGTGGGAGGAGCAGTGATACAATCGCCTTTATTCAGGGGTTTGTGGGAGGAGCCACATGAGCAGTCAACAGAGGGGCGTGTCTAGGCATGTCCGGACAGTTACAACCTATATACATGGTTTACCACATTCACCCCTCCTTTTAAAAAAGAGAGTCCCATGGGGTGAAGTGACTGACAATATTTAAGACAAGTATATTTACAGGTCAAGTCTATCAGGCAGTCGAGTCCATCGCTGTGATCCACGTAGCACTGGTGGTGATTGCACCGGCAATGGTGGTTGTGCTGGCTCCGGTCTGACTTGCGGTGCCAGCACGTTAGGCATGGGTAATCCCTCATGCATATGCGTTGCGCCTGGTATGGGAGTGTCCTGTGGTGTCTGTGTAGGGCTTGGTGTGCATGGTGTCTCGTGGGTATATACATCGGTGGGTACGGGGTTCGTAGTCACCGTGGAGTGTTCTGGGTAGGGGTCTGGTGCTCCTGTCGGCGCCAGGTCACAAATGGAGACCGTGTCCTCCTGCCCATCAGGTAAGACCACGTAGGCATACTGGGGTTTCACATGAAGTAAATGAACCCTCTCGACCATCGGGGAGTATTTTTTGCTCTTTGCATGTTTCCGGAGCAGCACTGGCCCTGGGGACGTCAGCCAAGTCGGTACGGTGGTCCTGGTGGTCGACTTCCTGGGAAAAGAAAAGAGTCGCTCATGAGGGCTGGCATTGGTGGACATGCATGGCAGGGAGTGGATGGAGTGGAGTGCCTCGAGAAGGACCTCCTGCCAGTGAGAGACTGGTGGTCCCTTTGACCTGAGGGCTGAGAGTGTGGCCTTCCACACCATGGCATTCTCCTTCTCCACCTGTCTATTCCCCCGGGGATTATAGCTTGTGGTCCTACTAGTTGCAATATCCCTAGCCAGCAGGTATTGGCGCAGCTCATCACTCATAAACGAGGACCCTCTGTCACTGTGGATATAGCATGGGTATCCGAACAGAGTGAAGAGCTTGCGCAGGGCTTTTATGACTGACGTGGTAGTGGTATTGGGGCAGGGGATGGCAAAGGGGAACCACGAGTACTTGTTGATTACGTTAAGAAAGTACACATTGCGGTCAGTGGAGGCCCTTAAAGTTGACACTCAGTCACACAAAGGGGCGGGTGGCCTTGATTAGTTGTGCCTTTTCGTGTCAATAGAAGTGCGGTTTGCACTCTGCGCAGACTTGGCAGTCCCTGATCATCGTCCTGATCTCCTCGAGGGAGTAAGGCAGGTTTCGGGCTTTCACGAAGTGGAAAAGCCGGGTGATGCCCGGGTGGCAAAGACCTGCATGTAGTGCGTTTAGCCGGTCAATCTGCGCGCTGGCACACTTTCCCTGGGATAGGGCATCGGAGGGCTCATTGAGCTTCCCAGGCCTGTACATGATGTCATAGTTGTAGGTGGAGAGTTCGATTCTTCACCTCAAAATTTTATCATTTTTGATGTTTACGCCACTGTTTTTTGCTAAACATGAATGCAACTGAGCGCTGGTCGGTCAGCAGGGTGAACTTTTTGCCGGCAAGATAGTGCCTCCAGTGCCTAATAGCTCCCACTATGGCCTGGGTTTCTTTCTCCACCGTGGGGTGCCAAATTTCAGGGCCTTGAAGGGTATGAGAGAAGAACACCACCGGTCTTCCCACCAGGTTGAGGGTAGCAGCCAGTGCAAAGTCGGAGGCGTCACTCTCCACTTGGAAGGGAATGGCCTCGTCCACCGCACACATTGCCACTTTGGCAATGTCCCTTTTAATGCGCAGGCCTCGGCTGAGAGGGTAAATGTGGTGGACTTGACCAGGGGGGCGGGCCTTATCTGCGTAGTTAGGGACCCATTGGGCGTAATACAAAAAGAAAAGGCACCTTTTAAGGGCTCTGAGGGTGTTGGGAAGAGGAAGTTCCAACAGTCGGGGCCAATGACTCTGTTCTCCACGACACACCCAAGGATAGCAAGTCAGGTGTTTCCGAACACACACGTCCTTATTTAAGGTAAGATTGAAAGCTTTGGCCGCTTGGAAAAATTTTCGGAGGTTGTTGTCATGATCCTGCTAGTCGTGACCACAGATGGTCATGTTATCCAGATATGGGAATGTGGCCTTCAGATGGCACTGGTCCACCATCCAGTCCATTTCCCTCTGGAAGACAGATACTCCACTCATGACACCGAAGTGGACATGCAGGAAGTGATAAAGTGTGCCTTCTGCCTCGAAGGCGGTGTAAGGGTGGTCCTCTGGGCAGATGGGGATCAGATGGTAAGCTGATTTTAGGTCTATCATCTCGTACACCTTGTACTGTGCTATCTGATTGACCATATCCGCGATGCGGGGTAGAGGATACGCGTCAAGCTGCGTGAACCTATAGTCCACGCCCATCCTATTTTTCTCCCTGTTCTGAATAACAACCATTTGGGCCCTCCAAGGAATTGTGCCTTCAATGATCCCTTCCCTGAGCAGCCACTGCTCCTCTGACTTAATGAAGACTCTGTCCCCCGTGCTGTATCTCCTGCTTTTAGTTGCCACAGGTTTACAGTCGGGGTCAGGTTGGCGAACAGCAGTGGGGGAGGGATCTTGAGTGTGGAGAGGCCACAAGTGGTGTCCGTAGTGCGGCTGTTGGCATGGTGTTGGGTGGGACGTGCTGGTCGGTGTGTGTGTGGTCAGTAGCGGGGTATGTGACGAAGTTCCACAGAACTGAGGATTCCTGACAGTGATTGGTGGGAGGGGCCCGTTGTACTCCATTGTCACACTTTTCAGGTGGCTCTGGAAGTCGAGCCCCAATAGCACAGGGGCACACAGTTGAGGCATGACCAGTAATGTGAAGTCTCGATATTCTGTGCCCTGCACCACTAATGTCGCTACACAACCCACCCCGAATGTCTGTTATATGCGACCCAGAAGCCATGGTGACCCTTTGGCTTACTGGCCGTGTCACAAGTCCGCAACGCTGCACCGTGTCCGGTTGGATAAAGCTCTCCATGCTGCCCGTGTCAAACAGGCAGCTTGTCCTGCGCCCCTCCACTAGGATGTCCATCACTGACCTTGCCATCTGGTGGGGAGCGCTTTGGTCAATGGTGACGGAGGCCAGAGTTGAATCGCTGTCTTGGCCCGGCACGGTGGGGTGCCTGGTAAACACCCATGGGTTGTAGGCGGTCGAGGTGGTGCTGACCAAGATGGCTGCCGCCATGTCTCGCACATGGTGGCGGTGTGTAGGCAAAATGGCGACTGCCAAGATGGCGACTCTCATGCTTTGCACACGGCATTGCTTGATCCCACTCGCGGTTTGGACTTACAGGCCTTGGTGAAGTGGTCCTTCTTTCCGCAGCTGGAGCAGGTAGCTTCTCGGGCCGGGAAGCATTTCTGGGGATGCTTCTCGAGACCGCAGAAGTAACACTTCGCGGACTCACGACTGGCAGAGCCGTGGTGGATTCGCCGGTGGGTTGCGGGGTCTGCACCGTTCACGGTGATCGGGAGATTGGGATTGGAGATTGGGAGATCACGTGCCTGGAGAGTTTCAGAGTTGTACAGAGCGGCCTCTGGCGTGTCGGCCAGCCCAATCGCTGAATGTAAGGTAAGATTGGTGTGTTTCAGCAGCCGCTTGCGTACTTACACTGACCTGGTTCCCGTGACAAAGGCCTCTCTTACTAGGAGCTCCACACACTGTTCGACCATCAGCCTCCGACAATCGCAGGCCCGCACGAGTGTCTGTAGGGCCCAGACAAACTCTGCGCTCGACTCTCCAGGCCACTGCTGCTACGTCGCTAAGCGATGTCGTGCACAGACGGTGTTTACCAGCCACAGGTATTGTCTTCTGAGGGCACTCATTACACCGTCATATCTCGGCTGATCTCTAATCATTGAATAGACCCGTGTACTGACCCTGGAGAGGAGAACTCTGTGCTTCGCGGCAGACTCAATCACTTCAATCTCCTCCAGGTATGATTCGAAGCATGCTAACAGAGTTCAAAAGCGTTTCTGGCCTCAGATGTTTGCGGGTCGAGGTCTAACTTATCGGGTCTCAGGACGTGTTCCATGCCTTAAAATTACTGTTAATAAAATTGATGTGCTATCAATTATTCCAAAAGACTGGAAATAGAGTAAGTACTGAAAGGCTTTTATTAAAAGTAAAATGGATCCATGTCCATTCTGTATGTCTGTCCTGGACTGTGGGAGGAGTAGTGATACAATCACCTTTATTCAGGGATCTGTGGGAGGAGCCACAGGAGCAGTCAGCAGAGGGGCATGTCCTGGCATGTCCGGACAGATAACCCAGTTACAACCTATATACATGGTTTACCCTACTAAGGTAGGGACATGTTCGGCACAACTTTGTGGGCCGAAGGGCCTGTATTTTGCTGTAAGTCTTCTATGTTTCTATAAACATCCATATGAACTGAATGGCCTGTTTCTGAGCTACATATCCATTGTCATCTAATTTTATTTGTTGTTGTGTACTAGTAGCTATGATTATATCTAATAGTAGTTAACTTCTAATCTTGATACTTCCCTCTCTCTGAAAACCTAACATTTAATCAATGTGGCATTGGCTGCTGGTATGAAAGTTTGCTGTATGAGCAAGACAAAACCAAATGGGTCTGTAGTCTTGAGTCAAGTGAGGGAGTGTGTGGGGTCTCTCTCTCTCTCTCTCTCTCTCTCTCTCCATATCTTGCAAACATGAAGGTCTTTCAGCCCATGATGTTGTGCCAGTCTCTTAACCTACTCCAAGATCAATCTAACCCTCTCTTCTCACATAGTCCTACATTTTTCTATCATCCATGTGCCCCTCTAAGAACCTTTTAAATATTCCAAATGTATCTGCCTCTACCACAACCCACAGCATTGTGTCTATGTAGTTTTTTATGGGATTTGTGTAGCTGTAGGGGGTGGTGTATATTTATATTGTATGTATGTATACATATACTAATAGCCCATTAATGATTATATGGTGACAATTGTATTTCAGTTTATCCTAATACTACTGAAGAATGTGGCACAAGCACTGGAAAAGTGAGTATTTCACTGAACATGAGCAAATTGGAAATACAGCTGAGTGAGAATGAATGGTGCAAAGGTAAGAGTGTGTTATGCATTAGGCACTAAACTTTCTCATTGACATTTTCAATCTCTTTCCACTGGAAATTCTGTGGTGTCACAACAGATAATTGTCATTTGATTAGAGGAATGGGAAATAGATGATGTGAATGGAAAAATAATTTTTGTGAAGGCTGGGAAATCACTGGAAAAGGGGTTGGAACCCAGAAGATGACAAACACAAAAGATTCTGCAGATGCTGTAAATCTAGAACAGCACACATAAAATTTTGGGGGAACTCAGCTGGTCAAGCAGCATCAATGGAAATGAATAAACAGTTGATGTTTCAGACCGAGACCCTTCATCGGGACTGGTGGCAGTTTTGACCTGAAATAGCGACGTTTTATTGCCCTCCATAGATGATTGCAGACTTACTGAGTTCCTCCAGCATTTTGTGTGTATTGCTCATGAAAAATTCATTTCAGGACAATCACTCAGAATGAGAAAACAAGGACGTACAGAGATGATAATTCTCCCCTGCACTCCTTACTGTAGACAAGCCCTTCAATAAACATGCTGCGGAATGATGGTCCATGCTTATGTAAATTGCATGTATAAAGTAAA
Source organism: Hypanus sabinus (assembly GCF_030144855.1). NCBI lineage: Eukaryota > Metazoa > Chordata > Chondrichthyes > Myliobatiformes > Dasyatidae > Hypanus > Hypanus sabinus. The sequence goes on along the minus strand of NC_082721.1, from coordinate 55,716,813 downwards.
GATGGTGAATAGGTGCTAGTCATGTTTGTAGGCTGATGCTTTGCATGCATACTTGTCATACATGTGTGGGAGCACACTGGCATTCTTACATTCAATTCACATGTATCATGAAAGTGATTGTATTTCCAATAAAATTAGATAATGTGGTGCATAAAATATTGAGGTATACTTAGCATTTCACGAGAAAGTTAGTTCCATGCTTTGATGTTCTGAAGGGAAACCTGAACCACATTGGGATGAATGATTCTTATTAGGCAGCAAACTCAGGATGTTTCCCTTTCAAGCATCATATTGAGTGGAGTAGAGCATTCTGTTTTTTGTCTTCACATCATTCCTTATGCCAAGTGCTGTGGTGTGATAAAGAGGAAGAGATATAACACTTATGTCCCAGTATTAAGAAGTATTGTAGTTAAATACATTTTGCTTCCATTTCTAGACTTGCCTACAGTACCTTTGTTCCATTCCATTTATCCGTGAAGGAACAGGTAATTTTGGTCCAGCTGGCTCTTGCCCTTTGGGTCCTTGAAGATAAGCTTCATGCTGATTGGATGGACGGAGCTTATAACCTATCGACAAACCAAAGTTTTGCCTACTGGAATCCATATGCCACACCATAGAGGCTTTGCACAAATTACACAAAGGCTTACATTAAAGAGATAATCCAGGCAATTGGGACTTATTCGGGTATGCAACATAGTCAGCATGGACAGGTTGGTCCAAAGGGCTGGCTTCTGTGCCATTTACTCTATGTTCTTATCTATGAGCATGGAATATAGGCTAGTATAACATGATGTTAATAAAATCTCTTCTGTCTGCACATGATCCATTGAGACCCTCCATTGGTCAAGGTTGACCATGGACATTGTGTCCTGGTTGTGTATGTGATATGCAAGCCAATACGCAAACCAGGGATATGGAGAGCAAGTTGTTGCACATGCCGCAGAATCCCCCTTTCAACGTAGATGAAGAATCCAAAGGAACGGCAGAGACTGATACAGTTTGGCATCAGTGGCATTGCAGGAATTGCCAGTCAGAGTTTAATTCAATGTAGGACCGCCTTAGGGACTCCAGCTCCAGATTTTTCCTTGGGTTTATACCCGAAGCCTTTCCCATGAGTGGGTATAGTCGCAGTGCAGGGAGGTTTGAGGTCAGAGTATTTCTTCTCGTTGATGTGTTTCCATCTACAGTTGACAAGCCCCATCTGCCCAAAGCGACTCATTTTAAGGCACCAGAAACCCTCCCTTTCCCTCTTTTCCTGTCAGTAGAAATTATTCTACCGGGAAGCCACATGTGAAGTCCAGGAACTGGACTTGGTTGTCAGAGGCTATTTGAGATGCACATTAGGAAAAGCATTTAATAAGTAGTGGGAACTTATTTCCAATACTTCCCCCACTATGACAACCTATAGGAACCTGATCCATATCCCTGCATTTTCTATATGTTTATTTGTCTGTCCAACAACCTTTTATCACATCTGCTTCCATTTTCCCAGCTGGAAATGTTGAATATTAACTTTAAGGTGGTGGTCCTAAGTTTAAAGGAAGAGTGCAGGACAAGTTTTTTTTTACACAGATAGTGTTGGATGTCTGAAATGCACTGCTTGGTGTGGTGGAGGAGGAAGATATGATAGTGGCATTCAAGAAACTTTTAGATAGCCACATCAAAAAGCAAGGAATGGAGGAATATAAATTATGTCCAGACAGAAGGGATTTAAAAAAAAATTTGGCATCATTTGGCATCACAGACATTGCTGACCAAGGACCTGTTCCTGTGTTGTACAGTTTATGTTCTCTGTTTTATGTTCAATCTCCAGACAATTTTATTTCGTATCAAGAGTTGCTTGATTGGCAACTTGATTGAGAGTTGTTGGATTAACTTATTTGCTGATGATGTTCTAATTTATTTAACAGATCCATTACATTCACTACGCAAATTATCTTATAGACTAGAAGAATATGGGAAAATATCGGGTTATAAAATAAATTGGGATAAAAGTGAAATTTTACCTCTTACTAAAGGAGATTATAATCAATGTCGATTAATAACTCAATTTAGATGGCCAGCAAATGGTATAAAATATTTAGGTATAAGAGTTGATAATGATATAAAAAACTTATACAAATTAAATTACTTACCACTTTTGAAAAAAATTCAGGAAGATCTTGAAAAATGGATGGCATTACCAATAACATTAGTAGGTAGAGTAAATACTATAAAAATGAATATATTCCCTAGATTACAATATTTATTTCAATCATTACCAATACAATTACCCCAGAAGTTTTTTCAAGAGTTAAACAAATATCTGAGGAAATTCCTCTGGAAAGGTAAGATGTCCAGAATATCGTTGGAAAAATTGACATGGAAATTTGATCTAGGAGGATTACAACTTCCAAATTTTAAGAATTATTATAAAGCAAATCAACTTAGATTTATTGCATCTTTTTTCGAGAAAGATAAACCGGCATGGATTAGAATAGAATTAGATAAAATAGGAGAAAGCGTACCAGAAGATTTTATATACAAATGGGAATCTAAATGGATACGGGAAAAGAAAGAATCTCCTATATTAAAACATTTGATTGATTTATGGAATAAGATAAATGTTGATGATGAGTTAAAAAAATCTTTATTAGCAAAGAGATCTTTAATTCAAAATAGACTTATTCCTTTCACAATGGACAATCAACTTTTATATAATTGGATTCAAAATGGGATTAGATATATAGGGAATTGTTTTGAAGGAGGTATATTAATGTCATTTGATCAATTAAAGAATAAATATAAAATATCAAACAACACTTTATTTTGTTACTTTCAATTAAGGGCTTATTTAAGAGAAAAATTAGGTCAAACAATGTTATTGCCAAAATCTAATGAAATAGAAATTTTAATTCAAAAAGGAAATATCAAAAAATTTATATCTTGCATGTATAATTTGATTCAAAGACAGGTAATTAAGCAAGGAGTCCATAAGTCAAGACAAAAATGGGAAAGTGATTTGAATATTAAAATTGAAGAAACAAATTGGTCAAGACTATGTCTTGATAGTATGACAAATACAATAAATGTTCGGTTAAGATTAGTGCAGTATATTTTCTACATCAATTATATATTACACCACAAAAAATAAAAAAATTTAATCCAAATTTATCGGATCAGTGTTTCCGATGTAACCAGGAAACTGGTACTTTTTTACATTCGACATGGTCTTGCTCTAAAATTCAACCTTTTTGGACAAATTTAAGACTTTTACTGGAACAAATTACAGGAACACAATTTCCTCATAATCCAATATTATTTTTACTAGGTGATATTGAAGGGATAAAACCGAAACTCAAACTAAATAAGTATCAGAAAGAATTTATAAAAATTGCACTGGCAGTAGCCAAAAAAGCTATTGCAGTTACTTGGAAATCGGATACACATTTAAGTATAGATTCTTGGAAGAAAGAAATCTATGGTTGTATTCCATTAGAAAAAATTACTTATAATTTAAGAGATAAATATGAAACATTTTTGAAAATTTGGAGCCCTTATTTACAAAAGACAGGATTAAATATATAGATGCTCTGAATATGAAACAATTGGTTATTAGGGGAAAGAAATAAATATACATATTAAAGTTATTACGAATTCCATGGAGCATGTGGAGATCTTCCAACAACCAGGCATTCTTTCTTTCTTTCTTTCTTTTTTTTTCTATAGGGCAGTTAGGGGGGAGGGGTTAAGGGGAGGGGGTATGGGTTATATACATTGTTTTTTCATACTTTGTAACCATTTAAAAATGCAATAAAAAAAGTTTAAAAAAAAAGAGTTGCTGTTGATACGAAATATCTAAAATTAAAGATTAGAGAGAAGTGAATTATTTCCTCATGCCTACAGCATAAAGACCTTACCTTAAAATCAAGACTAGCTTGACCAAGATCGGAGTCAGAAAATAATCCTTTACCAGAAGGGCAGTGAAAATATATAACGCTCTGCCAGAGCTGCAGAGGGCGGGCAGCATTGAAACAAGGATTCCTAGAATTTATTAGCCAAGAGGAAAATGAAGCTTATGAGATGTGATTAGGTGAAGGTGGGATCCAGATCAGCCATGTGAATGATGAGATAAAGTTCTGGTAGCTGAATTGTTTCCAGTTTCTATCTTCCTTGGGCCTGAATTTTAGTTATTACTGTGATCTTACTTCTCAGGGTTGGCTATAAGGAACCATTAGATACTTAAACATTCTGAAGCTATATACTGCACTTTCTTTCACTGGTTCAAAGCATGATACAACTTTATCAATTAACATGAAATGGAAGAATAACCGATATTTTCAAACTCTTTCTATGTGCAGAGGATGCAAGTGTTATTTTTGTCGAGTGGAGAAAATGGGGGATCACAGACATATTGTACCAAAACAATGGAACAGGATACACCTTCCCAGTAGCCTCTGAATTGGTGATAGTCAAAATTGCCAATGCATCAGAAAATATTTTTACTCAACCAATCAACATAACTTTCAACAAGGTTGGTTTTTTTTTGTCTAATACAGAGGAAATGTTATTAACTTGACCATGAGAGACCACAGGCTGTTCCAGTGCATGGGCAGTTAGAGAGGGCAATAAATGTTGGACAGCAACACACATATTGAGAAAATGAATGATTATCTCCAAAATGATTTATGGCATTTAGTAGAGCTGGTGTTAATCTGTGACCTCACCCAATTACTCTGCCTGTAACCAAAATCTCTCTGGTAAACATAATGTAAGGTTATTGAGCGCCCTTAAACTGGAGAACTGTGCTTCTCCACAGCTGATAGAGGAACAAGGGCCAAGAATTCCATGGTTAACCACTCCTCATTTGCCTGTTCTAAACAGAGCAGAAGAGGCTGGGGCATTATGGATGTACAGTGGGAGCGGTGTCACATTAGGAGGGGTGTAGGCCACTTGGACTTTCCAGCTTCTTTCCCAATTTATAAGATCCTTGCTGAGCGGATCCTCTTGTAGCCAAACTCCATTCTCCAATCTATTCAGTGACTTTTCACCTCTTACTTACCATCTACCACTGCCTTCAAAATATTCAGAAGAACAATAGTACTATGAATAGAGCTATTGACTCTTAGCACCAGCAACACATGTTCAAGCCTGACCTTGGGTGGAGATTGCATGCTTCCCCTGCGACTATGTGGATTTCCTATGGGTAACCCTGTTTTCTCCAACATCCCAAAAATATGGAGGTTAGAAGTTTGTGTTGTTCGTCCTTCAGAGTCGAAAATGACCACGACTTCTGTCAGGTGGAGGGTTTGTGATTGTGGGTCTGGAGGTGACTGGTGAGGCCAATCCGGGCCCTGAAAGCTTGCCCACATGTGGGACACATGAGGGTAGGTGCTGCAGTGGAAGTGGAGGTAGCTCGAGCCTTGCGCGCGTCGCGTTTCCTCTGAGCCTCTGCGGTGCGTCTGATTTCTGCTGCATGCGGTCCTTTAGTGGTCCTGCTCCACCAGGTTGGGCAGTCCAGAGCAAGCGATTCCCAGCTACTGAGATTGATGTTGAGGTCTTTGAGGGACACTTCGAGGCAGTCTTTGAAACGGTTCTTCTGCCCTCCAACTGAGCGCTTGCCCTGGCTCAGCTCTCCATACAGCAGCTGTTTTGGTAGTCGACTGTCAGACATCCTGACGACATGGCCAGCCCATCTGGCTTGGGCTTTCTGTAGGAGGGTGTAGACGCTGTGGGTGCTAGCCCGCTGCAGGATCTCTGTGTCTGGGACTTTGTCCTGCCATCGTACGTGGAGAAGTCTGCGGAGGCAGCTGAAGTGGAAGTGGTTGAGCTGTTTAGCGTGTCTGCTGTAGACAGTCCAGGTCTCGCTGGCATAGAGGAGGGTGGTGAGAACCATTGCTCGGTAGACCTTCAGCTTGGTGGTAAGGCTGAGTCCTCTCCGCTCCCATACATTCTCACGGAGTCTTCCAAAGGCGGCACTGGCTTTGGCAATTCTGTTGCTGATCTCTGCATCTATGTTCACCGCTCGTGATAGAGTACTGCCCAGATAAGTAAAGCTGTTGACTGCCAGTAGCTTCTGCCCCTTTACTGTGATGTGTGGTTCCTGGTAGGGCTTTCCGGGTGCGGGCTGGAACATAACTTCGGTCTTTTTGGTGCTGATTGTAAGTCCGAAGTTGTCACAGGCTCGTGAGAGGCAGTCCATTTCTCGCTGCATCTTCTGCTCTGTGCTGGCGTTGAGGGCGCAATCATCAGCGAATAAGAGGTCTCTGACGCCAGTCTCCTTTACCTTTGTAACAGCCTGTAGACGCCGAAGGTTGAATAGCCCACCGCTAGTCCTGTATCTGACGAGTATACCATCCTGACAATCGCGGAAGGCATCATTCAGCATAGCAGAGAAGACAATGCTAAAGAGTGTAGGGGCGAGAACGCATCCTTGCTTCACACCGTTCGTCACTGGGAAGGCTTCTGACTCATCACCATCATTCAAAATTTTCACTAACTTGCCATTGTGGAACTGCTGAACAATCGTGATGAACCTGTTAGGGCAGCCAAACTTCTCCATTATCTTCTATAAGCCACCTCTGCTGATCGTATCAAATGCCTTGGTCAGATCGACAAAGGTCATAAAGAGGTTGCTGTGCTGCTCTTGACATTGTTCCTGGAGTTGGCGTGCAGCAAATATCATGTCGACAGTTCCACGCTCTGCATGGAAGCCACACTGGCTTTCTGGGAGGAGACCTTGCTCAAGGTGTTGGAGAAGGCGATTAAGCAGGACGCGAGCCAAGATTTTCCCAGCTATGGACAGGAGGGAGATGCCTCGGTGATTGTCACAAGACTGGCGGTTGCCTTTCCTCTTGTAGATGTGGACTATGCTGGCATCTTTCAATTGTTGTGGGACCTTTCCTTCGTTCCACATAAACTGGAAGAGCTCAGCCAGCTTCTGCATCATGAATGGGCCTCCTGCTTTGTAGACTTCAGCAGGGATTGCATCTGATCCTGGTGCTTTGCTACAAGAAAGTTGCCTGATGGCTTTTCTGACTTCTTCTTCTGTGGGGAGGTTGTCAAGGTCTAGGTTGATCTCCACCTGAGGTAGATGAGCAATGGTCTCATCAATGATTTCAGCAGGGCGGTTGAGGACCTGGTTGAAGTGTTCAGCCCATCTCTCCAAAATCTGCTTTTTCTCTGTCAGCAGCTGTCCCATCTGCACTGAGGAGGGGGGAGGAGCCAGAGAACTGAGGTCCATTCATAGCCTTCAAAGCGTCGTGGAAACGCTTGGTGTTGTGACTGTCTGCGTAGCCCTGGATCTCATCAGCCTTATTGCTGAACCAGACATCCTGCATCTCACGGAGTTTCTTCTGCACTTTCCATCTTGGCACTGGCGAAGGCATCTATCTTTGCTTGTGATGTGGGATCATTCTGGTGTGCTCTGAACTGTTGGTGTTTCTCTGACAACAGTGCCTGTATCTCCACGTCCTTCTCATTGAACCAGTCTTGATGTCTATGGATTGCTGGTCCGAGGTGTTCGAGAGCGGTAGAGTAGACTGCATCTCTGAAAGCCATCCATTGTTCTTCAATGCTGGTGTGGTCATCCTGGGGTGTGTCAAGCATCCTGCTATCAAGGTCTTCACAAAATTCTTCTGCAAATATGCTGCTCTTCAGCTTGGAGACATTGAGCCTCTTTGTAGTCTTATGACCTTGAGGTCTTTTCACAGGCAGGATGCGAAGTTTAAACTTGGACCCTATAAGTCAATAATCCATCCAGCAGTCGGCACCACACATGGCCTTTGTCACTCTCACGTCTTGCCAGTCCCTCTTTCTGGTGATGACATAGTCAATCAGATGCCAGTGCCTACAGCATGGATACATCCAAGATGTCTTGTTATGGGTAGGGAGGCGGAATAGGGTGTTGGCGATGACAAGGTCATGCGTAACGCATGTCTTGAGGAGCAGCAGGCCATTGCTGTTACACTTGCCAATAACATGTCTTCCAAGAATCCCTTCCCAGGTCTGGTAATCTGTCCCCACTCTGGCGTTAAAGACCCCGAGGACAATAAGCTTCTCTGACTGTGGGACTGCTGCTATGAGGGCATCTAGTTCTTCATAGAACTTATCTTTGATGTCATCTGGGTTGGTCATTGTTGGGGCATATGCGCTGATCAGCATTGCACTCCTCTTATTACCAAGTGGGAGCTGGCGATCAGGCGATCGTTGATGCCCTCTGGAAGCTTGGCAAGTTTACGAGCGAGGTGGGATCAGATGGTAAATCCAACGCCAGTCTCTCGTCGTTCAGTGCTGCTGCGACCACTCCAGAAGAAGGTATACCCGCCACCACGTTCTGTAAGCTGGCCCTTGTCTGCTAGGCGTGTTTCGCTGAGTGCTGCAATGTCCACGTTATAGAGGGCTAGTTCTTTGGTGGCCAGTGCTGTTCTTCTTTCTGGTCTGACAGGCTTGGTGATGTCAAGCAGAGTTCGCATGTTCCACGTGCTAAGGTTGAGCACCTTCATTTTTGTCTTCTTCGTAGTTCGACCGCTGAGTAGGATCCTCACCAGCTGCAGTGTGCTGGCCATGGTAAGATGAAGCAGCCTATGTTTGAGGCACCTTTTCTAGCCCCTTCCTCCATGGAGGTGAGCAGAATGATTCCTAAAGAGGACTGTTCAGACACCCAGGGGGCTGCCGAGCTCCACTGCTGCTTCATTCTAGCGGAGAACAACCCAATGCCCTGGGCCGCCTGTGTGCAGGTTTGTGACTACTGCTTCCAGTGTATCCACACCTGGTGCTTCACCACTTGCCCATTGCCACAGGACTTGAAGTTTTTTAGCGAAATGGGTTTGAAGTCGTGACTTGCACTTGACTTGGATTAAAGTGAGGGAAAGTTGCGCAAATCGCCAGCCTTACTCTCTCGTCCCGACCTATCTGTATCCAGTTGCAAGACGGCTGGAGATAAGTCGGGATGCAGTGGATGGCCAGTAGTGTCCTACGTGTCTCACTGTGCCCTGATTGTGCTCCACAACGCTTTGCTGGGCCCGCCTTTCAACTCGTTGGACCACCAAGTGGTGGTCTCCTCCATGTAGTCCGCCAAATTCAGTCTTCGCATGCGTAGGTAGACAAGCCCTATCTCACCGAGGGTTTGAGGCCCATCAGCTGCCCTCACCAGGTTTTGCTGGCCAGTTGAAGCTGTTGCCTGGGGTGTGGCCGCTGTTGCATGCAAACAGCTACGAGGAACCACTGGTGAGAGCTGAGTGTCTGGTGAAGACCATTGCGGACGAACTACTCAGAAGCGTTCCCCGTCAGAGGTACTACCTCTCCCTGACACCCCATACACCCCATAGAAATTTAATTAACCATTGTAAATTGTCTATAGAGTAAAGGTGAGGGGTAGAATATGAGGGCAGTTGAAGAGAATAATAATATAAAAGGATTAATTGGAATAAGTATTTAATGGCTGGTGTAATGATGGGCATCTATTTCTGTGTTGTGTTTCTCTTGAACTTCAAAAGACATTTATGGGCCAAATGCAAATAGGGCTAGATTGGATGGACATCTCGATCAGCAGGAACAAGTTGGGCCAAATGGACTTTTTCTGTGCTGTTTGAATCTACAATTCTGTTTCCATCATTCTTTCAGGAAGAGCAATCCAAAGGATTGGGACTCAGTCAAAGGATAAAGCATCTGTCTTATCCTGTGTCCATTTGAGCCTCTGATTTTTGAGTTTGCTCCCCACTTGGAGAATGGTCTGCACCATTGTACTTGCTGCCAAAGTGCATGGCCATACATGAGAGGACATTTCCTATAATGGAGGAGTCTCAGTTTCAGAATACAAGGACGTCCCTTCAGACTGAAGATGAGGAGAAATTTATTTAGCCAGAAGGTGGTGAATTGGTGGAATTCTTTACCACAGACAGCTGTGGAGTATATTTAAAGTGACAGTGCAGGAAAACATAATTGGTGGAAATGTTCATAATTCACAACCACCAACAATAAGTTGGGGTCTGACTCGATGATATAATTATGCTTGGATTTTTTAGTGCACTTTTGTGTTTAGGTTTTGGAGTTCAATAAAATATTTTACAGGTTTCATTAAACTTAAAATATCTTATTGTAGCAGTGTGCTACACGCAGCACAGAAATAACGACACGTAGTCGGTGAGCTGCAGTTGCATAAGAGGTTTATTCAAACTTCACGGCCTCGCTTTAAAGCCTTCCTGTTCCCGTCCTCCCCGGGAGGGAATGCTGTAGGGGGCATATTCACAGTCCTGTCCTGCGTGCGGGTTTTCCCCTTGCTGGTGAAGAAGGCCCGTCGCCCTCTTTGGGACCGGCCTCAATGCCGGCGCGTGCCACTTTGTGAGCCAGTTCGAGTGTGCTAGGAAGTGGGTCGCCACATAACCCCCCCCCCCAGAACTGGCGATACACCCCCAATGTCCTCAGTCTGGGCCGGACTCTGTTTGGGAGGTCTGCCTCTACCTGAATCTCAACTGGCTGCGTCAAGTCCACATGGGCTGGTTTGAGTCGGTCCACAGTGAAAACCTCCTCTTTCCCCCAAATGTCCAGCATGAATGTGGACCTGTTGTTTCTGATCACCGTAAACGGCCCCTCATAAGGCCGCTGTAGCGGTGCCCGATATCCGCCCCGTTGTACAAAAACGAATTTACAGTTTTGCAGATCTTTGGGTACGCAGATCGGGTTCGGACATGCTGTGAAGTGGGTATGGGGGCCAGGTTACCGAGCCTCTCGAGTAGTCTGCCCAAGACTGGTGCTGGTTCTTCCTCTTGCCCCCTTGGAGCCATTATGAACTCTCCTGGGACGACCAGGGGTGCGCCGTACACCAACTCGGCCGACGAGATGTACAGATCCTCCTTGAGCGCCGTGCAGATTACGAGCAGGACACAGGGAAGCTCGTCTTCCCAGTTAGGTCCTTTGAGGCAGGCCATGAGAGCCGACTTCAGGTGACTAGTTCGTTCGCCTATGGGTGGTAGGCAGTTGTGTGGTGCAGCTGTGTCCCCAAGAGGCTGGCCATAGCTGACCACAGGCTGGAGGTGAACTGGGCGCCTCTGTCGGAGGTAATGTGGGCCAGTACACCAAAGCGAGATACCCAGGTTGCAATCAGTGCTCGGGCGCAAGATTTGGAGGTGGTGTCGGTGAGCGGGACCGCCTCTGGCCATCTTGTGAACCGATCCACAATAGTCATGAGGTGCTGCACTCCTTGTAACAACGGCAGGGGGTCCACGATATCCACATTAATGTGGTCAAAACGCCGGCGGGTGGGGTGGAACTGCTACGGCAGGGCTTTGGTGTGCCACTGCACCTTGGCTGTTTGGCAGTGCATGCATGTTTTGGCCCATTCACTGACCTGCTTGCGGAGTCCGTGCCAAACGAACCTGTTGGCTACCATCCGGATGGTTGACCTGATGGAGGGGTGCGCTAAGTTGTGAATGGAGTTGAAAACGTGCCGCCACCAGGCTGCCGGGATGACAGGGCGAGGTTGGCCGGTGGTGACGTCACAGAGAAGGGTCCTCTCACCTGGGCCTACGGGGCCAGAACCGATGGGAAATCCGCCAGGACTCTGGTGAAGTCGTTGTCGGACAGCATGATGGAGTATAGGTGTGGGGCCGGCAACTGGGCTTCACCCAGGGAGAACGTTTGAAAGGTCTCGGCGTGGACCAGTCTCTTCCTTGGAAGGTCGACTAGTAGGCTGTGAGCTTGCAAAAAATCCGCTCCCAGGAGCGGTTGGGCTACGGCAGCCAGTGTGAAGTACCACGTGAATTGGCTGGAGCTGAACTGTAGCCGTACCGTAAGGGTGCCGTAAGTCCTTACTGTGCTGCCGTTCGCGGCCCTCAGGGTGGGACCTGGTTCTCTGTTGTGGGTGTCGTAACTCGTCGGAGGTAGGACGCTGATCTCGGCTCCGGTGTCGACCAAAAAAGCGGCGTCCCGACTGCTTGTCCCAGACATACAGGAGGCTATCTGGATGGCCAGCCGCCATAGCCATCAGCAGCGGCTGGCCCTGGCGTTTCCCGGGAACTTGCAGGGCGGGCTACAGCGGCAGGTTTCTGCGCCCCACCGCTGGTGGTAGAAGCACCATTGTTCGTTGGTCTCCTTACCCCTGCCTCTGGGGTTAGTGGGCTCTGTGGCCGTGCCTGGTCTGGTCTGTTACTGGGAGCATGGCCTGGTGATCTCTGCAACGGATGCCCCACTCTCCTTCTTGGCTTTCCACAGCACGTCTGCCTGGGCCGCCACCTTCCGGGGTCACTGAAATCTATGTCGGACAGCAGCAGGCGTATGTCCTTGGGCAGCTGCTCCAGGAATGCCTGCTCAAACATGAGGCAGGGCTTGTGTCCTCCAGCCAGAGACAACATCTCGTTCATCAAAGCTAATGGTGGCCTGTCTCCCAAGCCATCCAGGTGCAGTAAACGGGCAGCTCGCTCGTGCCATGAGAGTCCTTATGAGCAGGGCTTTGAATTCTGTGTATTTGCTGTCCTCCGGGGGCGACTGTATGAACTCCTCAACCTGGGCGGCTGTCTCCTGGTCAAGGGAGCTCACCACGTAGTAGTAACGTGTGGCATCCGAGGTTATCTGCCGAATGTGGAATTGGGCTTCTGCTTGCTGGAACCACAGGTGAGGTCGCAGCGTCCAGAAGCTTGGCAGTTTTAACGAAACTGCATGAACAGATGCGGCGTCGTTCATCTCCAGTCCAAATATCGTTTGGGCCGTCAGGGTCACCAATTGTAGTGGTGTGCTACACGCAACACTGAAATAATGACACGTAGTCGGTGAGCTGCAATTGCAAAAGAGGTTTATTCAAACTTCGCAGCCTCGCTTTAAAGCCTTCCTGTTCCCGTCCTCCCCGGGCGAGAATGCTGTATATTCATAAAATGCATATTCACTGTCCCACCCCGCGCACGGGCTTTTCCCCTTGCTGGTGAAGAAGGCCTGGCGCCCTCTTTGGGACGGGCCTCAATGCCGGCACGCACCACTTTGTGAGCCGGTTCGAGTGCGCTGGGAAGTGGGTCGCCACATCACTTCATTTTATTTACAAAAACCTGCATTGGTGATCTGATGCTCTCGGACAATTCCAGAGTTATTGAACATGTCGGTCAATGCAGTCATTTAGAAACTGCTGGAGTTTTGGGAGCAAAATGCCTTTGCTTGGTTTGTACAAGCTGAGGTCCAGTTTTCTCTGTGAGAAACCTCCACAGATAACATCTATGTGGTAGTGTCACTCAGCAGTTCCATGCCAGTGAGAGTGCTTGAAAACCCACCTGAACACGATAAATACTGATCGCTGAAAACCCACCTTTTACAGACTTTTGAACTATTGGAGTCTGAGCGTGCCAAACAACTGCCAATCTCGGTGATGCTAGTCCTTCAGAGCTAATGGACCCGATGCTACCTCTCCTGGGAAATCACCATCCTTGTTTTATTTTTAAAGAATTCTTCATGTAACAAATGCCTGATTCAATTTGCATAGCCCTCACTAATGCACCCATCAAGTACTATAGGAAGCTTCCTAAATGGATGATAGTCTACATTTAGAGAGGCAGTGACCTTGTTGGTTAACTTCTCCCCTCCCAATATTTCATGCATCTTCTCACTGTGATAGACTGTACCACCAGATGGCCAGAGGTTTCCCCTAGCATCGATGATGCCTGCAGATGTGGCTTGGGCATTCATCAGCACCCGGGTTGCTCAGTTTGGCACTTCATCTTTGATCTTTTCTCTGACCATGGTCCCCAATTCATATCAAATCTCTGGGCTCTGATGGTCTAGAACCTTGGCATTAGGCTAAATCACCCACAGTTCAATGGCTGATATGAACGGTTTCACTGCTCCTTAAAGGCTGCTTTGAGGGCTTCCCTGACTGATGATATGATTGTCTTCTGTGGGTCCTGCTGCAGCTCAGAACAGCTTCAATAGAGGACCTTGGTCATCCGTGGCATACAGACAAGTGCCCGGTGATTTCAGTTCTCATGCCATGACTGCCTGGTCAACCTTTCAACAGCGTTCCACCCTCCTCATTAAATTCAATTCCTTTCCACCTATTCCCATAAGACCATAATAAGACATAAGAGTAGAATTAGGCCATTTGGCCCATTGAGTCTTCTCTGCCATTCAATCATGGCTGATCCTTTCTTTTCCCCACCTCAGCCCCACTCTTTGGGATTCTCCCTGTAATCTTTGATGCTGTAGCTGATTAAGAACCTATCAATCTCCGCCTTAAATACACCCAAAGACCTGGCATCCATTGCTGCCTGTGGTAATAAATTCCACAAATTCACTACCATCTTGCTAAGGGGATTTCTCTGCATCTCTTGTTTAAATGGACACTTCTCTATCCTGAAGTTGTGCCTACTTGCCGTAGAATTCCTGACCAGGGGAACCATCCTTTCCATATCTGCTCTGTCTAGACCTTTCAGCATTCGAAAGATTTCAATGAGATCACCTCTGATCCTTCTAAGTTCCAGTGAGTACAGACCCAGTGCCATCAAATTTTCCTCATAACTTCTTCTTTTCCTGGAATCAATCTTGTGGACCTCCTCTGAACCCTCTCCAATGCCAACTCATCTTTTCTATAAGTCATAGGAGCAAAATTAGGCCAGCTGGCTCATCTTCTTTGATAAGGAGTCCAAAATTATTCACAATATTCAAGGTGAGGTCTCATTAGTGTCTTATAAGGCTTCAGTATCACATCCCTGTTCTTAAATTCTAGACCTCTTTAAATGAAAGCTAACATCACATTTGTCTTATTCACCAACAACCTAACCTGCATCCCATTATGCAGTATAGCACTCTTGGTTTTCTGTTGACCCTACATTCTGCCTCTTTTGTTTTCATCCACCATGATGCATACCAACATCCCCTTAGGCCCTATGGAATGGGGAGAAAAGACTTTTATCATACATAAGAGGGAAAAACCTGAATGTATTTTGGTAGATCTCCTTAAACTGGCCCATCAAGATTTGAAGGATCCCACTACCATGCCCCTACCATCACAAAATGATCATGAGCATGTCAACACACCTCTGGATGAGCCAGAGGCACCTGCTGTCTCACCACTCTTGGAACAGAGGACCTGAGCTGGGTGGCTTGTCTGAGCTCTGGACAGGCTCATGATGCCAGTTTTAGTGAATTCTGGATGGGCCTGTGTCGGGTTGTGTAATTAGTAGAAATGTACATAATTCACAAACACCGACATTGGGTTGGGATTTCACGTTAAAAAGCTGCTCTGATGTAATGATATAATTATGTAAGCACGCTTTTGTAATTTTGTTTTGGAGTTCAATAAAATATGCTATGGGTTTCACTAAACATAAAATGTCTCACTTTGCTTTATTTGTGAAAATCTACAAAGGTTGATAGGTTCTTGATTATTAAGGGCATAACAAGTTACGGGATGAAGGCAGGAGAATAGGAATGAGGGGGGTTATAAATCAGCCATAAAATAATGGTGGAGAAGACTTGATTGGCTGAATGGCCTAATTCTGCTCTCATGATGGATATACACCATCAGACCATATAACATGAATACCCTTACTTTAATCAGTAATCACTGCTTCTGGATTCTGTCTTGAGCAACATCCTCTCAATGTCCAGCTTTTGAAGATCTTTCAAGATCTTATTGTTCTAATTATGCACCCTCTCACTCTCCTAATTCAAGTGGATCAAATGCTAGCCAGTCCAATGTTTCATAAACTCACCCTACCCCAGATGTCAGTCTAGTAATTTATTTTCAAAAGTGGCCTTAATGTATCCTTCCTTACATGAATAGACAAGTTCTGCCTACAAAACTCTAACCAACTTCATACTTCTACTAATTATGCTACCCGACACAAGCCCATCCAGAATGTCCCACCAAGTCCTTTACGACTGAAGGACAACCTGCCTACTTTGTACTTAAGTTCCTTGGAAATCAATAAAAATCTTCTGGTTTTCATTATGACCTACTGTCTTGTATGCCAGCCTTCAATGACTGATGCACTGGAACAACTGAAACATCTGTATTGCAGATCTCTGTGTCTTTCACCATTTAGATACATGATGTTTTTATTCTGCCAAAATGAACAACTTCACCTTTCCCCACTTTATCTTACATTTGTCAGAATTAAACTTCACAGAAATGTTTTGCTTCACTGTTTTTGCTTGCAATTCTTAGATCAGCAGAAGCATATTTTTTTTACTGTGCACCTAATTGTGTTTTGGACAGAATTCGAAGGGCGACAGTTTTGTTTGTGCCTACTTGGTCATAGAAAATTGCACTGCTGTGTGGTCTTCAGACAACAGTTCTGTGTTGGAAAACAACGTTACATCCATTACTTGCTCTTACAGTCAATCCTCCACATTCACTGTACTGCAGAGAATCGCTTCATTGGAGGTACTGTCAATTTCTCTTGAATGAGTGCAAGACATTTTTCATAATACAAATTCAAATTTTAAATAGATGGAAGAGCTTTGGTTCATTATGTTCATGCAGTTAGGCCCACTCTGCCATTCTTACTGCATTTATCTGCAATGTTTTCTTTCCTTTACAAATATTTGACCAATTCTTTGCTGTCGATACAATGTTGAAAAACTGAATAGTGGTATGAAATGTGGAAGAATGCAGAGAGGCTTCAAGAGGGTATAGCCACAATCAGGACATGAGAGATGGAGCAAAATGTAGAACAATGAGTGATTGCCCATTTTAGTAGAGAGAAAAATAAGAAAAGCAGAAATTTGTTAAAGAGAAGTTGAAAGTATTGGTTATCTCTGAAAACTAGTTGTTCTATATATAAAAGATAATGCAAAGGTACAGCATATAATTAAGAAAGCAAGTTGTATGTATTTTTTTTGCATGAGGATTTGATGCATAAGTAAGATGGTGTCTATGGGACTTTGGTGGGAACTGAACTGAAGAGACGGAGGAAGGGGCGGTTGGCTCACAAGAAGAGAAAGCTTGAAGGCAGCGTGAGAGGGAGAATAGGCAGGTAATAGAGAAGGGATGCGCTCAGTGATGGTTTGAGATGTGTCTATTTTAATGCAAGAAGCAGCATGAACAAAGCAGCTGAGCTTAGAGTGTGGCTCAGTACTTGGAGCTATGATGTTGTGGCCATTAGAGAAACTTGGATTGTTCAAGGGCAGGAAAGATTACTTAGAATGCCAGGCTTAGATGTTTCAGAAAGGACAGGGAAAGAGGCAAAAGAGTCTGGTATGGGGCAGGGGGGTACTGCACAGGACTGAAAGAAGCTGCAGAGGGTTGCAAATTTAGTCAGCTCCATCTTGCATACTAGCTTACAAAATACCCGGGACAGCTTCAAGGAGCATTGTCTCAGAAAAGGAGCGTCCATTATTAAGGACCTCCAGCACTCAGAGCATGTCCTTTTCTCACTGTTACCATCAGGTAGGAGGTACAGAAGCCTGAAGGCACACACTCAGTGACTCAGGAACAGCTTTTTCTCCTCTGCCATCCGATTCCTAAATGGACATTGAATCCTTGAACACTACCTCAGTTTTTAAAAGATACAGTATCTCTGTTTTCACATATTTAAAAAAAATCTATTCAATATACATAATTGATTTACTTGTCTATTTATTATTTTTCTCTCTGCTAGTTTATGTATTGCATTGAACTGCTGCTGCTAAGTTAACAAATTTCACGTCACATGCCGGTGATAATAAACCTGATTCTGATTCTGATTCTGAGTGGAATGGGCTGCTGGCGATGGTGGTGGAGGTAGATACGATAGGGTGTTTTAAGAGGTACACGGAGCTTAGAAAAATTGAGGGTAATGGGCAACCCTAGGTAATTTCTAAGGTAGGGACATGTTCGGCATAGCTTTGTGGGCCAAAGGGCCTGTATTGTACTGTAGGTTTTCTCTGTTTCTATCTTTCTATGTATCTGCATATGGTGAGCTTCGGATATTTGTACCTGATCTGTGTTGAGCTTTGGACAGTAGTATCTGTTCTGTGGTGAGTCTTAGATGGTTGTATCTGCTCTGTGGTGAGGTTTGGATAGATGTATCTACTCTGTGGTGAGCTTTGGACAGTAGTATCTGTTCTGTGGTGAGTCTTAGATGGTTGTATCTGCTCTGTGGTGAGGTTTGGATAGATGTATCTACTCTGTGGTGAGCTTTGGACAGTTGTATCTGTTCTGTGGTGAGTTTTGTACAGTTGACAGTTGTATCTGTTCTGTGGTGAGTTCTGTGCAGTTGTACCTGCTCCGAGGTGAGGTTTGGACAGTTGTATCTGCATCATGGTGTGCTTTGACTTTTGTATCTGCTCCCTTGTGAGCTCTGGACAGTTTTATCTGCTCCGTGGTGAGTTTTGAAAGTTATATCTGCTCTGTGGTGAGCTTTGGACACTGTATCTGCTCCATGGTGAGCATTGGATAGTTGTATCTCTTCCATGGTGAGTTTCGGATGGTTTTATCTGCTCTGAGGTGAGCTTTGGACAGTTGTATTGCCTCTGCGGTGTGCTTTAGACTGTTGCATATGCTCTGTAGTGAGCTTTGGACACTTGTGAGGTTTGGACAGTTGTATCTGTTCTTTGGTGAATTTTGCTCACTGCCTCTTCCTTCAGGTAGTCATGTCAGGTAGTTTTATAGTGCTAATTCAATATAGTTTTTAAGCTCCATAGTTTCATTAACTAGCAAACTTGACAGTAGTTTAGAGAAATTCCTCTCATTAACCCTTCGAGGTATTCAAACCCACCAAGCACTTTTTTGATACAAAGAGACCACCATCAAGGACATATATCAAGAGAGGTGCTGGAGAATGTCCAGTAACATCATAAAAGTCCCTAACAACCCTGTTCATTGATTTTTTTGTCCCATTCCCATCAGGGAGGAGGCTACATAGCCTATATGCCAGGACTACCATACTCAAAAACAGTTACTTTCTCAAAGGAGTAAATCTGATCAACACCTCATCAACACCTCACCTGATCAACACCTCCACCCACTAACCCACTCCTCCATACCCCCAACCATTTATCATTTCCCATCAGAGTCACTTTATATACAAACACTCCTGTGCCTAGTGTCAATTTATGGACATACAATCAATGTATTTTACTTATACTTATTTTACTAATACTTATTGAATTTTTATTATTATTGTGTGATTTACCATTGTTGTGTTGCATTGGATCCAGAGTTATAATTATTTCATTCTCCTTTACACTTGAGTACTCTAAATTACATTAAATAGTGTAGGGTCTTGAATCAGGGAGCATATGTGCATTTCTACTAATCACAGATAAAAACAAACCAACCTTGGAACCAATCGGTTGAGCATGGTGACCTCCTTATATTCCTTAGGCAGAGTTACCTGGCTGGATATGGTATTTCTGGTGCAGTCCCACCATAGAAACATAGAAGCCTAAAAAACCTACAGTACAATACAGGCCCTTCGGCCTATGATGCCATGCCGAACATGTACTTTAGAACTTATCATGAAACAACAAGTCCTTACCTTAGAAATTACCTAAGGTTGCCCATAGCCCTCTATTTTTTTAAGCTTCATGTAGCTATCCAGGAATCTCTTAAAACACCCTATCGTATCCACCTCCACCACCATCGCAAGCAGCCCATTCCACGCACTCACAACTCTCTGCGTAAAAAACTTACCCCTGACATCTCCTCTGTACCTGCTCCCCAGCATCTTAAAAATGTGCCATCTTGTGCTAGTCATTTCAGTCCTGGGAAAAGACACTGACTATCCACACAATCAATGCCTCTCATCATCTTATACACCTCTATCAGGTCACATTTCATCCTCCATCGTTCCAAGAAGGAAAGACCGAGTTCACTCTGCCTATTCTCATAAGGCATGCTCCCCAGTCCAGACAACATCCTTGTAAATCTCCTCTGCACCCTTTCTATGGTTTCCAAATCCTTCCTGTAGTGAGGCAACCAAAACTGAGCACAGAACTCCAAGGGGGTCTCACCAGGGTTCTATATAGCTGTAACATTACCCCTTGGCTCTTGAACTCAATCCCATGGCTGATGAAGGCCAATACACTATATACCTTCTTAACCTGTGCAGCAGCTTTGAGTGTACTATGAACTCGGACCCCAAGATCCCTCTGATCCACCACACTGCCAAGAGTCTTACCATTAATACTATATTCTGACATCCTATTTGATCTACCAAAATGAGCCACATCACATTTATCTGGGTTGAACTCCATCTGCCACTTCTCAGCCCAATTTTGCATCCTATCAATGTCCCACTGTAACCTCTGACAGCCCTCCACACTATCCACCACACCCCCGACCTTTCATCTCTCCACTTCCTCATCCAGGTCATCTATAAATATCGCAAAGAGTAGCGACCCTGAACAGATCCCTGTGGCACACCACTGGTCACTCCATGTAGAATATGACCCGTCTACAACTACTCTTTGCCTTTTGTGGGCAAGCCAGTTTTGGATCCACAAAGCAATGTCCCCTTGGATCCCATGCCTCATTACTTTCTTAATAAGCCTTTGGTGTACCTTTTCAAATGCCTTGCTCAAATCCATATATACTACATCTACTGCTCTTCCTTCATCAATGTGTTTAGTGATATCCTCAAAAAATTCAGTCAGGCTCATAAGGCACGACCTTCCCTTGACAAAGCCATGCTGACTATTCTTAATCATATTATGATTCTCCAAATGTTCATAAATCCAGCCTCTCAGGATCTTTTCCATCAACTTACTAACCACTGAAGTAAGACTTACTGGTCTATCATTTCTTGGGCGATCTCTACTCCCTTTCTTGAACAAGGGAACAACATTCGCAACCCTCCAACTGTGTAAGGCTCACCACGTAGCAGATATAGCTGTCCAAAGCTCACCATGATGCAGCTACAACTGCCCAAAACTCACTACAGAACAGATACAACTGTCTGAAACTCATCATGGAAATGATAAAATTGTCCAAAGCTCACCACAGTTCAGTTATAGTTGTCCGAAGCTCACTACAGAGCAGGTGTAGCTGTCCAAAGCTCACCACGCAACAGATATACCTGTTCAAAGCTCTCTACGGAGCAGGCGCACCTGTCCAAAGCTCACCACAGAGCAGATACAGCTGTCCAAAGCTCACCACAAAGCAGATACAATTGTGCAAAACTCACCATGGAACAGATACAACTGTTCAAAGCTCAGCATGATGCAGATACAGCTGTTCACAGCTCACCATGGAGCATATACTACTGTCCAGAGCTCACTACGGAGGAGATTCAGCTGTCCAAAACTCAACATGGAACAGACACAGTTATCCGAAGCTCACCATGGAGCAGATACAGCTGTCCAACACTCACCATGGAGCAGATACACCTATCCAAAACTCACTACAGAACAGAGACAATTATCCAAAACTCACTACGGAACAGATACATATGTCCAAAACTCACTACAGAACAGATACTACTGTCCACCACTCACCATGGAACAGATACAGCTGTTCAAAGCTCACCATTGAGCAGATACAGCTGTCCAACACTCACCATGGAGCAGATACAGCTGTCAAAAGCAGAAGATTTCCAGGCAAATCAACTGACTAAAGCAGAAGACAAACAGATTTTACCCTTGGTGATGAGACGGATGTTGCAAGTGAATCAGATGAGGAAAAAAGTCATGATTTTATTAGATCCATATGTGAGATAATTGTATCATATCGAAATGCCTTTGAAATGACACCCTGGAGAGGGAGTTAGATGCATTGCAGCCCAAATGGATGTGAATGGGTTAACTATTAACCATACGTTATATACTGCAATTATGCTTTTTTTAATGGAGCTAAAGCTGTTAACAGATTGTCCAATCACAAACAAGAGAAAATCTGCAGATGCTGGAAATTTAAGCAACACTCACAAGATGCTGACAGACTCAGCAGGCCAGGCAGCATCTATGAAAAAGAATAAACAGTCGATGTTTTGGGCTGACACCCTTTATCAGATCTGGAAAAAAAGATGAGGAGTCAGAGTAAGAAAGTGATAAAGGGTCTAGGTCCGAAAGATCGACTGTACTCTTTTCCACTGATACTTCCTGGCCTGCTGTGTTCATTCTGTGTGTTGTTAAAGGATGGTTGCAGTTTCCCTGATTTGAATGACTCACTTGTCAGAGACTGGAATATTTATGGAATTCAAGACTCCAGCCGGAGAGAACATCTGGTGTCAGTTAACTTTGAAAGTATATGCAGATGTGCAAATCTGTGATCCCATCATTGGGCTGCCTATAAAATACTGATGGCTAACAGCATGGAACAAATAGTTGGCTAGGCATACTTGGAGTATTGTCTGCAAATCTAGTTATCACACTAAAATGTGATTGTACTGGAGAAAGTGCATAAAACATTCACAGGAATGTTAGCTAGATCGGAGTTATAAGGAACAGTTGGATAAGTTGGGACTGTTTTCCCTGGAGAGAAGGACTTTGAGAGTGACACTATAGATGAAAGGCTTGGATAGAGTGGATGTGGAGAAGATGCTCTCACTGGTGGGAGAGTCTAAGACCAGAGGACACAGCCTCAAAATAGAGGGGCGTCCTTTTAGAATAGAAGAGAGGAGGAATTTCTTTAGCAGGGAGTGGTGAATTTGTGGAATTCTTTGCCACAGGCAGCTGAGAAGGCCATGCCTTTCTGTATATTTAAGGCAGAGGTTGATAGATTCTTGATTGGTCAGGGCATAAAGGGAAAAGGGGAGAAGGAAGGAGATCGGGAATGAGAGGACAATTAGATCAGCCATGATGAAATGGTGCAGCAGACTTAATGAGCCAAATGGCTTAATTCTGCTCCTATATCTTTGTCCGCCTTACATGTTGCCATCCATCCTGTTGACTGTAATTTTTCCCTATCAGGAGCATTTCCTCACTATATGTTGCCTCTGTTTGTAACCAGCTATCTTTGTGCATTGAAATATGTAGCTCAGGACATGCTCAATCTTTTGATTTCTAACTTTGCCTGAGGGCTTACCAACATCTGCCTCCAAAACCTTTCCACTAACTCTTCTGCCATTGGTTCCCACCTCCCTGCAACTCTAGTTTATACCACACAGTGCAACATTAACAAACCTTCCTGCTAGGATATTAGTCCCCCTCCAGTTCAGGTGCAAACCATACTTTCTATATTAAACCTAAATGCCAAGAGAGAGACATTGAAGCAGGCCAACAGTTCACTGACTTTAATGAGAACAGTTGTAGAACTTAAAGGAAAAGAAAATCAATAAATGCTAAGCCAATTGGGCTGTTACCTAACTCTCTCAAACTGAAAGTTAACTGCCAACATTGTGGCTGGAAGCAATAACTAAATACTAAATGAATACTTCTCCTTTACAGCGTCTCACAAAGTGGTAGTGTTCTTTCCCGGACAGATACTAGGGTAAACAGGGAAAATAAACATTGCTGTACTTTTGGTCAAGTCTCAGCAAAACTAGAACTAAAACCATTGTAAATAAACAGTACTTACCTGAACCTGTTCCACAGCCCATCTGCATGGCAGCACAGACCTCACAGCAGAGTCCGTGGTTGTGACACTCTATCTTCCTCCATCCCACCTTCCCTGAATACCTCAACCCTCCCCTTTCCTCTGGTGCTATTAACTCTGTTCCCCACCTCTGATCCTATCTTTAATCCTTGCTCTGTCTTCCCCATTTTGTCCTCAGCAAGGGTCTTACCTTTGTCAGCATCTCAGTGAGGTCTGTGCTCACAGAAACACTAAGCTCTTCTTCTGTCGCCTCTATTTCTGAGCTCACTTCTTTGGCAAGAATTCCACACCCTGCACTGATGACTTCTTTTCCTGTCTCCAGCCGTCCTGCTCTTCTTGGGCAAATCTCTCTGGTTCTGTCACTGCTCTAGATTTTTTTCATCTCGAATTTTTGACAAGACATCAACCAGCTGGACTTTAGCAATCCTCTATCCTCCTTGAAACTTAGCCCCTCTGAACACACTGCCTCCACTCTCTCTGCAGCAATCCCAACCTTATCATCAAACCTGCAGACGAAGGAGTAAGGGGTGCAGTTGTAGTATGGCACTCTGACCTCTGATTTGCTGAGGTCAGGTGGCAACTCTCAGATACCTCCTCATGCATACCCTCTGAAGAGGACCTCACTCCAGATCATCAGAAAACTGTTTCCAACACTATCTCTGATCTCATCAACTCTAGAGAACTCTCATTGGCTGCCACCAAACTCATAGTTCTCTGACCTCAGACTGCTCACTTCTGTCCCCTAACCAAATTCCACAAACCTAATTGTCTGAGTAGGCCCATTGTCTCTGCCTGCTCCTGCCTCACTTAACTCATGTCCTCATATCTCAACTCCATTCTGTCACCTTTGGTTCAGACCCTTCCCACCTACATCCATGACACTTCTCATATTCTCAATTTCCTCACTAACTTTCAATTCTCTGGTGCTGACCATCTCATTTTCTCCATGGATGTCCAGTCCCTATACACTTCTCCCCTTCATCATCTTAAAGCTCTCTGCTTCTTTCTCAATAAAATAACCAACCAGTTCCTCTCCAGCACCACACAGTGCTGGCAGAACTGGTCTTTGCTCTCAGCAATTTTTTCTTTGGCTCCTCCTACTTTCTCCAGATGGTAGCCATGGGCCCCAACTATGCCCACCTTTTTGTTGTTCCAAACTTTTCCACTGCTCCATTGAGAAGTGCATTGGTGCTGCTTCATGCACCCATGCTGAACTCTAAAATTTCATGAACTTTGCTCCTAACTTCCACCCTGCCCTTTAATCCACTTGGTCCATTATAGACACCTCCCTCCCATTTTTGAGCTCTCTGAGACAAAGTGCCAACTGACATCTTTTATGAACCTGCCAATTCCCATGGTTATCTTAACTATACTTCTTTCCACCCTATCTCCTATAAAAATGCTATTCCCTTTTCTCAGTTCCTTTGTTCCACTTTATTTGTTCCCAGGATGCAGCTTTCCTTTCCAGGACATTAGCGATATCCTCCTCCATCAAAGAATGAGGTTTCCTTTCCTCCATCATTAATGCTGCCTTCACCTCCATTTCCTGAACATCTGTGCTCACCCCATCTTCCCACACCTTAAAAGAAATTCCTCTTGTTCTTATCTACCACCTCATGAGTATCTGCATCCAACACATCATTCTCTGCAACCTCTTTCAGCTCCAAAAGGATCTTATCACCAAACATATCTCTACCTTCCCAACCCCCCTCAGGTTTTGACAGGGATCACTCCCTCCATGATTTACTTAGCTATTTGTCCCTCCCTACTAATTTCCCTCCTGGTACTTATCCCTGCAACTGACCAAAGTGCTACACCTGCCTATTCACATCCTTTCTCATCTCTATTCAGGGCCCCAAACAGTTATTCCGGTAGAATGCCTGTGTGTGACTTTACTTAACATGAGGAAACTGATGTACAGGCAGCAACCACATGATTCTTGCCAGATCAGTGTTAGGGCCCAGTTGCATGGCATGCAAGGTGAACGGTGACCTCTGCACTCTGCCTTCACTGCCATTGTGATATGTCATCATCTTTCACCAGCACTTTGGCTAGAATCACCCCCTTGACCTTACCGCTATAAATGACTCTATCAGGAGCTATGCATCAAATGACTAAACTCCAGACAGCATCAGTCTCAGGATTTGAGAGACTCACAATCCTCTCCACCATGACAAGGTGGCAATCCTTGGAAAAGACATCTGCGATATTGCGACTGGAGAAGGAGAAATGGGGAAAAACCAGTGTTAGAGGGTGGCTGAATGCTGAGAACCCCAAAGAATAAACATTGATATTCATGCTGTGGGTCATTTGCCTATTGATATGTCAGATCCAGCATAAGGCAGGGCAGTGAAGAAGAAGCCAATCCTAGAAGGTACTCCATAAATGGAAATGCTTTCTCAGATTGATCCCTTTAACTAAAATATTATTAATTAACAGAAAATTTCAGTAGAAGTCAACAGGTGAGGCAGCTTCTGTGTAGAGAGATACAATAAATGTTTCAGGTCTAGGATACTTTATTGGTAATGAAGGCAACATTTGCGTGACCTGCTAAATGTTTTGAACATTTTCTGCTTTTTTGAGGATTAGATAGAGTCAGCAGCCAGCATCTATCTTGCAGGTCAGTGATGGCTAATTCCAAAAGACATTCTTATAAAGCAATTGGAAGTAAGTTTACTGGAGATATCAATGGTAGGCTTTTTACACAAGTCTAAGAATGGCAAGTGCCTGGAATACACTACCTGGTGAGGTGGTTAAGGTTGAATCATTAGGGGCATTTAAGAGACTCTTAGATAGGCACATGGATGAAGGAAAAAAGGAGAGTTATGTGCTGCGCAGGAGAGAAGGGTTACGTTGATCATGAAGTAGGGGCCCATACTGTGCTGCACTGTTCTATGTTTTATTTCAGGTGTCCAGAATCTGTCATTTTTATTTATTTTCGGCTTAGTAATTTGTTGTTGAACAATGTGCCGAAGAATAAAGGAGGGTTTAAGTATGTAACATTCAGCTGAGATGTCTTACAAGGTTGACTGCTCAGTGGCTCCTTTTACTCAAAGCCTTCTGCAAACAATGATCTGCATGATAAATGTCAGTCTGCCAGTGAGTGGGTCTAAATAGAAACAAGAAACAAATGACCATCTTAATCTTTTCTTTCCACAGAAAATTGGTGAAATAGCAAAAGACTTACATCAAGTAAACAGTACGGTAAAAACTACTGCAGAGAGTTTGAAGACAATGGAAAATTTAATACAGAATGCATCACGTGACGTTGTTAAGATTAAAGAAGCAAGGCTAAGAACTGAACAGCTAGGTAATCTCGGTAGACTGTATTGGGGGTTTGGTTTAGGAAGAGGTCTTGTATTATTATTTTGCTTTTTACAACCACACTTCTCCCAAAATAGTTTGAAACTAATAAAGGCAAAGCAAGCAGCAAAGACTGTGGTAAATCATCAACATAAGAGATTCCGCAAATGCTGGAAATTCAGAGTAACACCCACAAAATGCTGGAGGAACTCAGCAGATTAGGCAATATCCATGGAGGGGAATTAACAGTCAACATATCAGGCCGAGATCCTTCATAAGGACTGGCTAGGAAGGGGGAAGAACCCAGAATAAGGAAGTGGGGGAAGGGGAAGGAATGCATCTGGCAGATGATAGGTGATACAAGTAAGGGGGAAGAGTGGCAGAATGTCAGTTGTGGAAGCACAGGGCATTCATGATCCACTGTGCATCTACTCAGCAGCTCACAGTCTTGACAAGTTCAGTACTCCTGTGCAATATGCAACTACTGGAACACTCCTGGTTCACTGACTATTGACCAATACTGAGTATGGTAGTGGTGCAGGATCCTGTCTCTCCAGCATTCAGAGTGTACAGATACTGTAGGTCCAAGGGCAGCCAGGGTCAATATGTTTGAATAGTGAACTTGCAGCAGTGTGTAACACCTGTGTAGTGCTCTTCTTATCTCATGTAACTGGTTGCCACTCACTTTATGAGAAAACCAAATTGCATAGTACTACACTAGGTGCTCATAGGCCATCAGAAGCTTTAGATATCAGAAGGAGCCAGTGAATAGAAAACATACAAAACGTTTCTGGAGGCAAGTTTTGTTTATAAAAAAAAAGATATACAAAATATTTACATGAGTAAGATGAATTCCAAATTCCAACATTCTGCTTAGGTTCTAAATCTCAGATATCAACAAAAAACAAATTCCTGGTTAGTTAGAATTAGTGATATTCATTAGAACTTCAATTTCTCTAACTAATTACATCTAGTGTTACTTCCTATTTAAAGGTTCACAGACTAACCTTTCCCTTTTCATTTTCCTAGTTAGTTGAATTCCTAATTGAATTCCTATTCTTAAGTATTATGGTTAACTTTGGTTTCAGTTCAAGTCAATATATCAGTATATGTGATTTGATAGAACTAATTCCCAGTTACACGGTAAAGATCTTGAATACTCACCTCTGCTGATATTATCTCGTTACAGCTGCTACTTGTCATATCTGTAGCTTCAATAGATCTTTTTTCACCATCACCTTTCCTCCAGTGTTTTCGCCCTAAGGTTTTCAAGTAAGGTTGAAATACTCACTACTAATTCCACTTTTAACAATTTATGTCTTTAGTTTCTCATAGTTTGCTATGTTTCTCTCTCTTTCCCATGCTGTGTCAGCCATGCCTCGTGCTCACATAGCTTTTCATCCCCCAAGTTCTTTTTTTTAAAATTCAGTAAACCTCATTTTCATCCCTCCACAGGTGAAACTTTCTAACATTACATCTTTGGGTTTAATTAACCTGGGTTACACCCTCCCCCTTTGAATTTATTCAAGTCCCTTTCCATATTTCTACAGGTTGCACTATAATGGGTTTGGAATGTTCAACATATGTGACATCTAGAAGAAACTGCAATGGCGACTGTTCATTCTTAGTACTCTTACGAGTTGTGTACTTGTGAAAAGGGACAGGAGAAAGTTGTTCATTGCCCTCAGAAAGAAGAAATTCAATGGAGAGCAATAGATATCTATGCAGTGTTTGTATGGGTCAGGACTGGTTCTCAGGGCATATCTTGTAAACAGGCAGAAGTAGCTTGGCTCACCACTACATAAACTATTTCTTCCCATTTATTGGCAAGTTTGTTTTTACTTTGTATGTGCACATTCCTTACTAGCACTCGGTCTCCTTTCAATTCTGAAGCTGTGTCACATTGTCATATCTGGTCTTGTTTTGGTCTGCCATTTTCTATGAGTTCCCCATGGCTAATTTGAAGCTTTTCTCAAGATGAGATTTCAAATTTTGTGTATACTGAGATTGTGATGTACCATGTTTGTCTTTCAACGGTAGTCCAAAAACTAAGTCAACAGGAAGTCTGTGTTGTTGTCCGAACATTCATTGATACGGACTAAAGCAGGTTGTCTTGTTCCTGGTATAATTATAAGCCTAGACTAGGGGTTTCACAAATTCTCGCCAGCAACTTTTATATTTCATCTCCAGAGTTCCCAACATATTTAAGAGGGTCCTGTTAAACATCTTGACAGGGTTTCCTTTGGGATGATAATGATGTAGTTCTTACTTTTTGAATTCCAGCTATCTCACACAATTCTTGAATCAAATGGGATTGAAAGTTAGGCCCTCTAATTGCAGTGTAGGTGTTCAGCATAACTATAATGCTCCCATAGGCACTTTGCAACCGTCTTGGCTTTTTAGTTAGGTGTAGGAGCAGCCAAAGCATATTTAGTGAAATGATCAGTTATTACTAACACATCTTTTGTGTTACTTTGATTGGTTTCTAATGTAAGAAAGTCCATGCAGACCAGCTGCAAGGATCAAGTATTCACAATATTCATTAATGGAACAGCTTTCTCAGGCAGGACTTCATTCTTACACATCGACCACATGTTTTAATCTTGTGTTCCTCATCAGCAGCTATCTTAGGGCAATAAGACAATAAGGGCTTCTGACTAAATCTAGGGTACGATCAATCCATATGACCAAAGTCATCATGAAGAGTCTTAAGTACCTCACATTGAAACTTTTCAGGTAAAACAAGCTGGTTTGTTGTTTTATCTCTGGTTAATCTTTTCCTGTAGAGAATTCCATCTTTTAGCTCTGGACGATCCCATTCTCTGAGAAGGTAGGGTAATCTGGAGGTTGTGTTTCTCACTGAAGTGGATGGTTTTTCTCTAGTTTCCATCTGCTTGTTGACTTCCCTTATGCAAGAAACTGCTAACTGCAAGTCTGTAATCACAGCATCAGAAAGACTAGAAATGACTGGTAATCCCTCACACTGATCTTCTTGTATGTAACTGTCAGGTATAATTCTTGAATGCATAATTAATGATCGAAAATTTGTGGTAGGTTCTGTTTGTTGAATAAGCCGACTTTCACATACTGCTTGCAAAACGTCAGCGCTAACTTCAACCACATCACCTGAGTTCACCAGATGATTTTCAGTAAACTTCAAGATGTGTTCCTGCTCTTTCTGGGATTTCATTTCACCGAGCAAGATCTTGGAGCTTTTGGGACATGCTTTGCCAACATCAGTCCCCATTTGCCCTGCAACAGGTATTGCTTCTAGTTTAAAATAGGCTCATGAGTACCATAACATGACTATCACTCATTTTGTCTCTTTTCAAGCTGTCTTCTCTTTCCTGCTACTAATGCTGGATTGGGTTCATGGCAGCAAGAGCTGGCTATGTGCCCATCTTTGTCACATTTAAAACAGAACCAAGGTTTTGGTTTGACACTTGGCTGTTTGTTAGTGGTTATAGACTCTTGTTTACCTTTCATGTCAGCCTTTCCATTTGGTTGCATATCATTTGCTACCTTAGAGCTCGTTTTTACCTTCTGCTGTTTCATAGTTTGTAGAGTAATTAGTTAACTTTGAAGCTCAGCAATTAATTTAGTCAGTTGAGAAGTAACTGAAATTAGCTGTGCTACATCGTCTTCTTTATAGGCATCTGCGGTCCGAGGCTGTATAATGGCACTATTTCACATGCTGCTTCATGGTTGTGGTTCTGGAAGCATACTTGTCTTCCTTGGTGCATAGAAAGGTTGATAGTTTGATAAACAATAGCGTGTTTTGTATTTTTTCTGTTCCAGTTGCAGCTCTAACATTGGGGAATGGTCCCAACATCCCCTACAAAACTGCTTTAGGAGATGCTTGTTAGCCTTAGTTTCAGCAACTCTGTCTCACTTTACGGTCAGTGTCAATGCTACCTGTAGCTGCTGTAGGAAGGCAGATGGTTTTTCACCTGTAATTTTGGCAAATAACTCATTACAGTCTTCCATGGTAGCAAAAGCTGAACCTAGGAGTTGTACGTAAATAGCAGATGAAGCTCCAGGGCTTATTGACTTGATGATGTCAGAAGCTGGTGGAAGAATACTTTCAAGTATTTTCCATGTTCTATGGAATTTGACGGAGCAGTTCAACACTAGCACTCCTCATTAGGTGGACGAGGAGCTCTACCAGAAAAAGTTGGAGCCTTACTGCCACCATAAGCCATCAAGTCATTACTGCACACAATGTGCTTTAATACAGCTCTTTGAATACCTGGAGGAATAGATCACTGGGAGAGATCACTGGTTTCCTGCACACATGTTGAGCTCGTTGACTTAATTAACTTTGCCTCCAACTTTCACCCTGTCCTCATATTTACCTGGTCCATTTCCGACACCTCCCTCCCCTTTCTTGATCTTTCTGTGTCTATCTCTGGAGATGGCATATCTACTGATATCTATTATAAGCCTATGGACTCTCACAGCTACCTGGACTATTCCTCTTCCCACCCTGTTTCTTCCAAAAATGCCATCTCCTTCTCACAATTCCTCTATCTCTACTGCATCTGCTCTCAGGATGAGGCTTTTCATTCCAGGAGGAAGGAGATGTCTTCCTTTTTTTAAACAAAGGGGCTTCCCTTCCTCCACCATCAATTCTGCTCTCAACTGCATCTCTCCCATTTCATGCACGTCTGCTCTCACCCCATCCTCCTGCCACCCCACTAGTGATAGGGTTCCCCTTGTCCTCACCAGCCTCCGGGTCCAACATATAAGACTCGGTAACTTCCGCCACGTCCAACTGGATTCCACCATCTTTCCCTCCCCCCATTTCTGCTTTCAGCTCCCTCACGGCACTTATCCTTGTAAGTGGAACAAGTGCTACACCTGCCTTTACACTTCCTCCCTCACCACTATTCAGGGCCCCAGACAGTCCTTCCATTTGAGGCGACACTTCACCTGTGAGTCGGCTGGTGTGGTATATTGTGCCCTGTTTTCCCGGTGCGGCCTTCTATATATTGGTGAGACCAGATGCAGACTGGGAGACTGTTTCACTGAACACCTACACTCTGTCCGCCAGAGAGAGCAGGATCTCCCAGAGGCCACACATTTTAATTCCACATCCCATTCCCATTCTGATATGTCTATCCATGGCCTCCTCTACTGTCAAGATGAAGCCACACTCAGGTTGGAGGAACAACACCTTATATTCCGTCTAGGTAGCCTCCAACCTGATGGCATGAACATTGATGTCTCTAACTTCTGTTGCCCCCCTCCCATTCTTACCCCATCCTTTATTTATCTATTTATTTATTTATCTAACAATCTATCCATTTATTTATTTATTTGTTTGTTTATTTCCTTTTTCTTCTTCTTTTCTCTCTTTTTTTCTCTCTCTGTCCCTCTCACAATCACTCCTTGCCTGCTCTCCCTCTGGTGCTCCCCTCCCCCTTTCTTTCTCCTTAGGCCTCCTGTCCCATGATCCTTTCCCTTCTGCAGCTGTGTATACCTTTTGCCCATCGACTTTCCAGATCTTGCCTTCATCCCTCCCCCTCCTGTCTTCTCCTATCATTTCGGATCGCCCCCTCCCCCTCCCACTTTCAAATCTCTTACTTTCACTTCTTTCAGTTAGTCCTGCTGAAGGGTCTCAGCCCGAAACGTCGACTGCATTTCTTCCTATACTGTACTGCTGCCTGACCTGCTGCATTCACCAGCATTTTGTGTGTGTTACTGGGAGAGAGGGATGCCTTTACTGCAACTCCATTAGTTTGTATTACAGGGATTGAGTTGTTCTGAATAGCAGCTAGAGTTGTTTCTGACTGGTTAGTAGCAGAGGAGTCTGCTCTGAATTGAAGAGTTGTGGTCTTGTTACATTCACCTTCAGCAGCTTGAACGGTGACTGTTTCCCTATTCTCAATAGTAAGGGTTTCACTGACTGGGTTAATACCTTTCTCAGGATTTTGTCATAATCTTTCCCACTGTGTCTTTCCCAACTTTCTGAGTGTAAACACTAGCTAAAGTAACTACTTGGTAACAAACCTTTTGGTCACCACTTGCCTGTTGAGTCTATTGTAGCAAGGGCTGGAGATAGAAACATAGAAACACGAAAAACCTACAGCAGTATACAGGCCCTTCGGCCCATAAAGCTGTGCCGAACATGCCTTTACCTTAGAAATTAACTGGGGTTATCCATAGCCCTCTATTTATCGAAGCCATCCAGGAGTCTCTTAAAAGACTCTATCGTATCTGTCTCCACCACCATCACTGACAGCCCATTCCACACACTCACCACACTCTGCATCAATAACTTACCCCTGACATCTCCTCTGTACCTACTTCCAAGCACCTTAAAACTGTGCCCTCTCATGTTAGCCATTGCAGCCCTGGGAAAAAGCCTCTGATTGTCCACATGATCAATGCCTCTCATCATCTTGTACACCTCTGTCAGGTCACCTCTCATCCTCTCTCGCTCCAAGGAGAAAACTCCAAGTTCACTCAACCTATTCTCATAAGGCATGCTCCCCAATTCAGGCAACATCCTTGTAAATCTCCTCTGCACCCTTTCTATGGTTTCCACATCCTTCCTGTAGTGAGGAGACCAGAACTGAGCACAGTACTCCAAGTGGGGTCTGACTATAGCTGCAACATTACCTCTCGGCTCTTAAACTCAATCCCACGATTGATGAAGACCAATTCACCATATGCCTTCTTAACCACAGAGTCAACCTGCACAGCAGTAGATCTTGCATGACAGAAACAAAATTGTACTCTACTATGAGGGACTTAGGAAATTCTTCACTGGGGTCAGTTAGAGGAGTATTTCTGGCAACTGAGCCATATTCTTTTAGAAATGAGAAGGAAGGATTCAAAGAGCGGGAAGGGGCCACAGTGGTTGACAAAGAAAGTCAGAGATTGTATAGCATTAAAGAAAAAGAAGTATGACAGGGCTAAGATGAGTGGGAATACAGATGATTGGGAAAGTTTTAAGGAACAGCAGATCTTAACTAAAAAAGCAATATGGAGAGAAAAAAATCAGGTATGAGCTCAGTCTAGCCAGGAATATAAAAGGGGATAGCAAAAGCTTTTTTAGCTATGTGAAGAGAAAGAAGATAGTTAAGAACAATGTTGGCCCCTTGAAGAATGAATTGGGAGAAATTGTTATGGGAAACAGGGAAATGGCAACAGAATTTAATGCGTACTTTAGATCTGTCTTCACCAGGGAGGACACAAGCAATCTCCCAGATGTATGGATGGGCCAGGGTCCTAAGATATCAGAGGAATTGAGACAGATTGACATTAGGAAAGAAACTGTGATGAGTAGACTGGTAGGACTGAAGGCTAATAAATCCCCGGGTCCAGATGGTCTGCATCTGAGGGTTCTAAAAGATGTGGCTCAGGAAATTGCGGATGCATTGGTAATCATTTTCCAATGTTCCTTAGATTCAGGATCAGTTCCTGAAGATTGGAGAGTGGCTAATGTTATCCCACTTTTCAAGAAGGGAGGGAAGGAGGAAACGGAGAACTATCGCCCTGTTAGCCTAATGTCAGTCGTGGGGAAGATGCTTGAGTCCATTATTAAGGACGAAATAGTGGCACATCTTGATGGCAGAAATAGGATTAGGCCGAGCCAGCATGGATTTACCAAGGGCAAATCATGCTTGACTAATCTGTTGGAGTTTTTTGAGGGTGTAACAAGGATGTTAGACGAGGGTAAGCCAGTGGATGTTGTGTACCTAGATTTTCAGAAGGCATTCGATAAGGTGCCACATGGGAGAATGGTGAGTAAAATCAGAGCCCATGGCATTGGGGGCAGAGTTTCAACATGGATAGAAAACTGGTTGGCAGATAGAAAGCAAAGGGTAGCAGTGAATGGGTGTTTCTCGGACTGGCTGGAGGTGACTAGTGGGGTACCACAGGGCTCTGTATTGGGACCACAGCTCTTTACGATTTACGTCAATGATTTAGATGAGGGCATTGAAAACTATATCAGCAAGTTTGCTGATGATACTAAACTGGGTGGCAGTGTGACATGCGAAGAGGACGTTAGGAGAATACAGGGAGACTTGGATAGGCTGGGTGAGTGGGCAGATACTTGGCAGATGTCATTCAATGTGAATAAATGTGAAGTTATCCACTTTGGAAGCAGGAACAAGAGGGCAGAGTATTGTCTGGACGGTGTAGAGTTAGGTAAGGGAGAAATGCAAAGAGACCTAGGAGTCCTAGTTCACCAGTCAATGAAGGTGAATGAGCAAGTGCAACAGGCAGTGAAGAGGGCAAATGGAATGATGGCCTTTGTTACAAGGGGAAATGAGTACAAGAGCAAGGATGTCCTTTTGCATTTGTACAGGGCCCTGGTGAGACCACATCTGGAATATTGTGTACAGTTTTGGTCTCCAGTTTTAAGGAAGGACATTCTGGCAATTGAGGAAGTGCAGCGTAGATTCACTAGGTTGATTCCTGGGATGGCAGGGCTGTCTTACGCAGAGAGATTGGCTTGTACACGCTGGAATTGAGGAGATTGAGAGGGGATCTGATTGAAACGTTTAAGATAATTAAAGGATTTGATAGGATTGAGGCAGGAAATATGTTCCAGATGTTGGGAGAAGCCAGTACCAGAGGGCATGGATTGAGAATAAGAGGTCAGTTATTTAAAACAGAGTTGAGGAAGAGCTTCTTCTCCCAGAGAGTTGTGGAGGTGTGGAATGCACTGCCTCGGAAGACGGTGGAGGCCAATTCTCTGGATGCTTTCAAGAAGGAGCTAGATAGATATCTGATGGATAGGGGAATCAAGGGATATGGGGACAAGGCAGGGACTGGGTATTGATAGTGAATGATCAGCCATGATCTCAGAATGGCGGTGCAGACTCGAGGGGCCGAATGGTCTACTTCTGCACCTATTGTCTATTGTCTATAAAGTCTAGTATTTTCTCATCTGTTCCTGTTCCTGTTAAACCACTGACTGAAACAGCATTTGGGATTTTGGCATCCTTTACTTCTATGACTTCCATTTTCTCTCATTCTAGGTCTTAATTGAAGAAATGATTTTGAACAATAAGATTCTTTTAGTGTTCTGTATACTAATCAGTGTGTTATGGTTATCTAATACACTGTCTCCTGGCTGGCTGGGGAAGTTTTATGTAACACCTGTGTAGTGATCGTCTTATCTCATGTGACTGGTTGCTGCACTCTTTATGATTAAAAAAAAATTACATAGTATTACACTAGGTGCTAGTAGGCCATCAGAAGCTCTAGATATCAGAAGGAGGCAGTGAATAGAAAGCATACACTTCTGGAGGTCAGTTTTGTTTATATAAAAATAATCCCGATATAAGAAATATTTACATGAGTAACAACAATTCAAAATTCCAACATTCTGCTTAGGTTCCAAATCTCAGATATCAACAATAACCAAATTTCTGTTTACTTAGAATCTGTGATATTCATTAGAATAACCACTGTTACTCCAATTTCTCTAATTAATCACAACTAGTGTTATTCCCATTTAAAGGCTTACTGACTAACCTTTCCCTTTTTGTTTTCCTAGTTAGTTTGAAAACTAATTGAATTCCTATTTTTAAGTATTATGGTTAACTTTAGTTTCAGTTCAAGTCAGCATATCTACAAATTGAAATTCAAAAGTTATGTATCTATTCATTGCTTAACTCCTTTTACAATTCTGCAACATCATAACTTTTAAATAAAGTAAATCTCATTCAGTAACTTAACAAAGTCTTTAAAAAATAAACAGTTCTTACATAAATTTGGATAAAAAATTGGCTTAAAGGAAGAAAGCAGAGGGTAGTTGTGGAAGGAAAGTATTCTGCCTGGAGGTCGGTGACTAGTGGAGTGCCGCAGGGATCTGTCCTGAGATCCCTGCTATTTGTGATTTTTGTAAATGACCTGGATGTAGAGATGGAAGGATGGGTGAGTAAGTCTGCGGATGACATGAAGATTGGAGGAGTTGTGGATGGAGCTATAGGTGGTCGAAGGTTACAAGAGGACATAGACAGGCTGCAGAGTTGGGCAGAAAAATGGCGGATGGAGTTCAATCCGGATAAGTGTGAGGTGATGCATTTTGGAAGGACAAACCAGAAGACTGTGTACAGGATTAATGGTCAGTTACTTAAGAGTGTGGATGAACAAAGGGACTTTGGGGGTTCAAATCCATACATCCCTCAAGGTCACTGCACAGGTTGATAGGGTGGTTAAGAAGGCTTATGGGATGCTGGGCTTCATTAACAGGGGGACTGAGTTCAAGAGTAGAGAGGTCATGTTGCAACTCTACAAACCTCTGGTGAGACTGCACTTAGAGTATTGTGTTCAGTTCTGGTCATCACATTATAGAAAGGATGTGGAAGCTATAGAGAGGGTGCAGAGGAGATTTACCAGGATGTTGCCTGGATTGGAGAACAAGTCATATGAAGCAAAGTTAGCAGAGCTGGGACTTTTCTCTTTGGAGCGTAGAAGAATGAGAGGGGACTTGATAGAGGTCTGCAAGATTATGAGAGGCATAGATAGGGTGGATAGTCAGTAACTGTTTCCCAGGGCAAACACCAGAGGGCATAGGTACAAAATTACGGGAGGGAAGTTTAGGGGATCATCAGGGGTAAGTTTTTTACACAGAGGGTTGTGAGTGCCTGGAATGACTTGCCAGGGATGGTGGTAGAGGCTAAAACATTAGGGGTATTTAAGAGCCTTTTGGAGAGGCACATGGATGAAAGAAAAATGGAGGGTTATGGGGTAGTGTGGATTTAGTACTTTTTTTTAAGGATTATATGGGTCGGCACAACATGGAGGGCTGAAGGGTCTGTACTGTGCTGTAGTGTTCTATGGTTCTATGGTTGCAGAAAATCAAATTCAAATCCTTCGAATTAAAATATACATCCAAATGTATTAAATCCTCTACACCATGAAACATTTTGTTACCGCGTCGGTTCTTCAGTTTGGGTGGCTCACCATCTTGTTTCTTCATTCGTTGGATGAAATAGTTATATAAAAAAAACTGACCATTTTCCTCGGTATGATTTAACAGAACTAATTCCCGGTTATAGGGTAGAGATCTTGGACACTCGTTTCTGCTGATATTATCTTATTACAGCTGCAGCTTCAACAGATCTTTTGTCACCATTGTCTGTCCTCCAGGGGTTCCACCCTGAGGTTTTCAAGTAAGGTAGAGATATTCACTACCAATTCAACTTTTAACAGTTTATATCTTTAGTTTCTAATAGTTTGCTGCATTTCTCTCACTTACCCATGCTGCATCAGTCAGGCCTTCTTCTCGCATAGCTTTTCTTCCCTAAAGTTCACTGTTTTTTAAATTCAGTAAACCTTGATTTCATCCTTCCACAGGTGGAGCTTTCTAACATTACATCTTTGGGTTTAATTAACCTGGTTACAAGTAGGTAAGGAAGAATAAATTA
Source organism: Hypanus sabinus (assembly GCF_030144855.1). NCBI lineage: Eukaryota > Metazoa > Chordata > Chondrichthyes > Myliobatiformes > Dasyatidae > Hypanus > Hypanus sabinus. The sequence continues at coordinate 55,678,704 of NC_082721.1, read as the reverse complement.
AAATGCATGTTACAGTTAAACCTACAGGAACACAGACAGTTATTTTCAAAGTTTTTATGTTCTTAGAGGATTTATTGAAAAAATATGTTCTAAAATTTTGACCTGCTTCCTTGAGTTACTTTAAAATATTTCAAAATGACAAGAATGACAGGCAGGTGCATATCTACGGAAAACAGCGCCTATGGCAAGCACTGAAATTGCGCCCCTGTCCAAACATCTCACACCCATCTTTCAGATAACTTTACCATAATATCAGCTCGAAAATACAAGTCAAGCTCATTAATCTTTTAATTAACAAATTATGGCACTGGATGAAAATTATAACTGCCCCTTCCTTGCTTTCACTGATGTAAATTGGTCTATGATGTGATCAAAGTCAGTTTTTTCAGTTTCTTCTCTTTCTACACTCAGCAGAGCAAGATCACAGAGTCAGCCTTGACCCATGGAGATTCTCAAATATAAAAATATTGATTTTAATTTGCTGAATGATCTCTCACAGCTGGCGATGGAAACTGTGATTCTGAATAGCATTATCTGAATAGCAATGCAAAGATTGGGGAAGACGCTCTCATCTCCGTACTGAACAATAAATTCAAGAAGCTCTTCAGGTCTTGATATTTTCATGTTGACCTGCCTAATCCCAGCATACAGACCACTCATCAGACACTCCAGACCAGTTCAGAAGCAGGTGAAAACCTGGCCAGCAGGAACCATCTCTGTTCTTCAAGACTGCTTTGAGCACACTGACTGGCACATGTTCAGGGAGGCTGCAACCAATGGCGACTCTACCAACTTAGAGGAATACACAGCATCAGTGACCAGCTACATCAACAAGTACATTGATGATGTTACTCTGACCAAGACCATTACTATACACATTAACCAGAAGCCATGGATGAGCGCAGAGGCGTGTGCGCTACTGAGGATCCGTGACTTCACCTTCAGAGCAGGGGACAAGGCAGCCCTAACAACATCAAGGGCCAAACTGTCCCGGGCCATCAGAGAGGCAAAGCGTGCACATGCCCAGCAAATTCATCGCCACTTCCAGGACAGCGGCGACACGCGGCACATGTGGAAGGGCATCCAGGACATCACCAATTACAGGACAACATCACCTGACTGTGTGGGTGATGCCTCCCTCCCAGATGCATTGAATAACTTCTACACCCATTTTGAGGCAGAAAGTGATGTGGCAGCGAGGAAGTCAACCCCTCCTACAAATGGCCAGGTGCTGTGTCTCACCGTGGCCGATGTGAAAGAACCCTGTGCAGGGTCAACCCACGGAAGGCTGCTGGACCAGACAACATTCCTGGTAGAGTGCTCAGAGGATGTACAGACCAGCTAGCAGATGTTCTCACTGACATCTTCAACATCTCCCTGAGCAGTGCCACTGTACCAACGTGCTTCAAGGATGCTACCATGCTGAAGAAGTCTTCAGTGTCCTGTCTCAATGACTACCATCCCGTTGCACTCACATCCATCATCATGAAGTGTTTCGAGAGGCTCATCATGATGTATATCAAGACCCTGCTGCCACCCTCACTGGACCCTGTGCTGTTTGTGTACTGTCCCAGCCACTCAACAGACAATGCCATTGCCATCAACTTCCACCTGGACAAAAAAGACACATATGTTCGAATGCTGTTCATAGACTTCAGTTCAGCATTCAACACAATCATCCCTCAGAAACTGATTGGAAAGCTGAGCCTACTGGGTCTGAACACCTCCCTCTCCAACTGGATCCAAGACTTCCTGTCTGGGAGACCTCAGTCAGTCTAGATTGGGAGCAGCATCACTAACACCATCACACTGAGCACGGGGGCCCCCCCAGGGCTGTGTGCTCAGTCCATTGCTGTTCACTCTGCTGACTCACGACTGTGCTGCAATACACAGCTTGAACCACATCATTAAGTTCGCTGTGGTGGGTCTCATCAGCAAGAATGACGAGTCAGCTTACAGAGAGGAGGTGCAGCAGCTATCAGACTGGTGCAGAGCCACCAACCTGTCTCTGAATGTGAACAAAACAAAAGAGATGGTTCTTGACTTCAGGAGGGCACAGAGCGACCACTCCCTGCTTAAGATTGATGGCTCCTCGGTAGAGATCGTTAAGAGCACCAAATTTCTTGGTGTTCACCTAGTGGAGAATCTCACATGGTCCCTCAACACCAGCTCCATAACAAAGAAAGTCTAGCAGCGTCTCTACTTTCTGCGAAGGCTGAGGAAAGTCCATCTCCCACCCCCCATCCTCATCACATTCTACAGGGGTTGTATTGAGAGTATCCTGAGCAGCTGTATCACTGCCTGATTCGGAAATTGCACCATCTCAGATCGCAAGACCTTGCAGCGGATAGTGAGGTCAGCTGAGAAGATCGTCGGGGTCTCTCGTCCCACCATCACGAACATTTACACTACACTCTGCATCCACAAAGCAAACAGCATTATGAAGGGTCTCATGCACCCTCATACAAACTCTTCTCCCTCCTGCCATCTGGGAAAAGGCACCAAAGTATTTGGGCTCTCACGACCGGACAGTTTCTTCCCCAAAGCTATCAGACGCCTCAATACCCAGAGCCTGGACTGACACCTTACTGCCCTATTGTCCTGGTTATTATTTATTGTAATGCCTGCACTGTTTTGTGCACTTTATTCAGTCCTGGGTAGGTCTGTAGTCTAGTGTAGCTGTTTTTTTTTCTCTCTGTGTTGTTTTTTACGTAGTTCAGTCTAGTTTTTGTGCTGTGTCATGTAACACCATGGTCCTGAAAAACATTGTCTCATTTTTACTATGTACTGTACCGGCAGTTACGGTCAAAGTGACTTGACTTGCCTTGACTTGATCTGGATGAAACCAAGGAAGGGCTCTCTAATACAACAGATAAAAAATGCAGAATTTTTAGAAGGGGAATAGACCAGCCATGAGTGAGTCACTTCCTCATCATGACCATTTCCCAATTTCCTCTTGAATCAAGTTTTGTTCATTGTGTGGTTATTTGTTGGTAGGAAAGGCCCTCACTGTTCCGGAAATACTTTGAACCCAGCTTTATTATTACTGTTCTCAACACATCAGGCAGAATTGTTTTTCCAGTATCCTTGTCGAACTTCAGAAGTCCAGTGTCATGCTGTTCAATCATCTCTGCTATGACAGTTTGAGGCTCTTTGACACCATCCAGTTCACTAGGTTCAGTGTCATCAGGTTCAATCTCGTCAGGTAAAATATTGTCAATAAACTCAACATCACCACCAGCACTGTCTTCCCCTCCTGTCATGTCCACATACTCTGTGGCAGCCTCACTCTTAATCTCGTCATACACGGATTTATCTGACTTGACTTCCTCCTCGGCTTGTGATGCATTTGTACTTGATTCACCTTCAGATTCTAACAAACTTGTAACAGGTGCAGGCGACTCCATGGAATGTGTCAAACTACTTGTTCTGGGCTTTTCAAAGAAGGGCGTGAAGAACTTGCTCGACTTCTTGGCTTCCGCCGCCTCCAACTTTCATTGCTGAAATAAGGCCATCCTAGTGCTTTTCACCCATGGTAATCAAAGACAGATCATACATCTGAAAAAAATTCTTTTATCATTGTCCGAGGATGGCTTGTCTGACTTTAATAGAAACTGCTCAGTGGCGTCCCCCTTCAAGTAGTGCTCAGGGCACATGCCATACCTGCCATACCTTAGGTATGCCACTGATGACAGGCACCGTTCAGAAATAATGGAGAAATGTGTGAGATTATGGTACAGGAAGAGGCCATTGGCCCATCTTGCCTGGAGAGCCATAAAAAAACCCACACATCTATAGCCCTGTTTGCTGTGATCCTTTAATGTTGCATTAAATAATTAATGTCTGCAGTTAAGGTTTCTGCCTCCACCAACTGGAAACATAGAGCACTACAGCACAGGAACAAGACATTCAGCCAATCTAATCTGTACCAAATTGTTATTCTGCCTAGTTCCTTCATTCTACGCCCAGATCATAGCCCTCTATAGATACCCCTCGAGACCAAACTTCTCTTAAATGTTGAAATAAAACTGTATCTCCTACTTCCACTGGCCGCTTATTGCACACTTGCACTATCCTCTGAGTGAAGAGGATACTCAAGAGAGAGTTAGATAGAGCTCTTATAGATGGCGGGGTCAAGGGATATGGGGAGAGGGCAGGAATGGGGTACTGATTGTGGATGATCAGCCATGATCACAGTGAATGGTGGTGCTGGCTAGAAGGGCGGAATGGCCTACTCCTGCACCAACTGTCTATTGTCTATTGAAGACACTCCTCCTCAGGTTCCCTTTATATATTTCATTAATCACAGTGTGAGTCTCAGGCACACAGTGTGCAGGTAAATTCAAAAGTAGCACGCACAAATACAAGGCATTTTTAATAGATCCATTAAGGTAAATAAGGTGACCCTCATGAAGGTGCATCTTGACTTCGTTTCAGCCTTAGTCCAAACATAGACAAAAGAACAGACCTCCAGAGGTGAAATGTTTGCCTTAAATAACAGTTCTCTACATCACGGCAGCATTTGATCAAATATGGCACTAAGAAGCCCTGGACAGGAGTCGATGGGAATCAGGGAATCCTCCCTTACCCCTTGCTGGTTTGAATTATACATTAACACACCTCAATAGAAGTTAGTTGTAATGGTTGGAGTTCAATTATGTGTGTCAAAAACAACTCCACAGGAGTTCCTTAGTGTCCTAGTCCAATCACCCTCAGCTGCTTCATTGGTAATACAATCAGAAGTAAGGATGTTGGCTTACTTCAACAATGTTCAGCAATGTTTGTGAATCCTCAGGTAATGAAGTAGTCTGCATCTAAGTGGAATGACAGACAGACAGACATACTTTATTGATCCCGAGGGAAATTGGGTTTCGTTACAGTCGCACCAACCAAGAATAGTGTAGAAATATAGCAATATAAAACCATAAATAATTAAGTAATAATAAGTAAATAATGCCAAGTGGAAATTAGTCCAGGACCAGCCTATTGGCTCAGGGTGTCTGACACTCCGAGGGAGGAGTTGTAAAGTTTGAAACCTGGACAATATCCAGGCTGGGCTGATAGGTGACAGATTATATTCATACCACATGATAATATCCAACAGGAGAAAATCTAGCTCTTATCCCATAAGATGACAAAGACATTACCATCACTGAAGCCCCTCTATCAAATTCCTGGAGGTTACCATTGACTGGAACCTGAACTTGTGCAGCCATGTATACAAAGTGCATGTCAGGGGCTAAGAATCCCATGGTGAGTAACTCACCTCCAAATTCCCCAGTACCTGTCCACTACCTACAAGCTTGTGTCAGGAGTGTGGTGGAACAGTCCCTACTTGACTGGGTGAGAGCAGCTCAATCGACACCACACAAGACTCAGCAAACCACTTGACAAGCTCCCCAGCCACAGGTGTTCACTCACTCCATCACCAATGCACAGTAGCAGCAGTCTATATCATCTATAGAATGCATTGCAACAACTCACCAAGACTCCTTACGCAGCACCTTCCAAACCCACCACCTCTACTAGCTGAAATGATAAGGGCAGCAAATTCACAGGGAACACGACTTTCCTTAGAAATGGCCACAAACCACACTGACTTGGAAATATATCAGCATTCCTTCACTGCCGCTGGGTGAATACCTTAAAACTCCTTAGCACATTGTGAGTATACCCCACACTTCAAGGACTACAGCAGCTCAAGAAGGAAGCTCACCACTATTTTCTTGATGGCAACAGGGCACTTAAGTTCTGGATAAACATGTGAAGGCCACATTCCCTGCGTAAGAATTCTTTAAATCAGAAAGTTTGTGGTATGTGATTCCACAGGTAATTGTCATGGCAATTAGACTCTTCCAAAAAAAACTTGATAATAGAATAAGACTGGAGGCTAACAAAATGAGGCAGAGGTTGAGATGAAGGATGTGGTGGAGGATGAGATTCATATAAAGTACCTTCAGTGTCTGAGTTGAGGGTCACTTCCTTCCACTACAGCTCTGCAGGATCTGAGCTAGCTAGTGAGCCAGACTCTATCTACAGTCCTGATGTAGAGTTTTGATTTAAAATATTGACAGTTTCTTTCCCCCCGCAGGTGGCACTCAACCTGATGATTTCCTCTAACAGGTTGTTTCTTGCTTCAAACTCTGCCAAGATGGCGTGGGAATTATCGTGCAGGGCTTCTGGATGATTTCTTACTGTGTCATTACCATTCACATCATGGCTGATGGCTGCATGCACTGCCCTGTAGCATCAGTTTTTCTCTAGTTATTTCAAAGTTGGAGACATCCTCAGAATTATTTGTAGCTTCAAGAATCCTGTTCTTCCCTATTTATACCTGCTCCCAGGGCCCCAGCAGGACAAGGAGACCACCTACGCTCCTGTAATGTTCTTTTTAAAGTGCCAGAGACACAAATAATTTTATTATTAGGATTAGATCAGCTTGGTAGGCACAAAAATATGATTGGAGGAAATATGGTAGAAAATGAAATAAATATGATGAGGACCCTTTTCTGCAGATAGTAAATGAAATGGTGTTTGCACAAATAGTCTCTTGCACTATTGACCAGCCATTTAGAATGCGAAGGATCTCATAGCAAGAGGAATAAATTATGAAATGTTATAAACCAGAGAAGGTTTAGTACAAAAGCAGATGAAATTTATGAACATTGATTAAGTGAGTGCATTTAGGCATAGACTGCAAAAGAGGAATTGATACTGTTGATGGGATAAATTTTATAGCCTAGCTGCAACTGTACCCTATTATGTATTATTGAGCACAAAATCCACTAACTCTATCTGAATTTTCTTTTCAGAAGTTGTTATTCAAGCTTATCCCATTGAAAAGTTGCCAAATTCAGCAGCAAAATTATCAACAGAATCTGCAAGCATTGAGCTAATGTGGGAAGCTATTAAAGGCGAGAACCCAACTGGTAATATTGAATTCTCTTCTACAGGTTGAATGTCTATTAGTAAAGGTTCTGTCCTCAATAAAGGGCAATTCCCTTCTACTTCCCTATTAGAATGTTCCCATTTGAAGATCATTTGAGAAAGTCGCTAATAAATTTGTGATTAAATTCTGGAGAAGAAACTCCAACTGGTAATGGTGAGAATGTGTTCGCTCTACACATATAGCTCAGAAGTATTTAAAGTAAGTTAGTTGGTCATACTAAGGAGAAAAGACTAAAGGTTAATTAAATAGGAAATAGGGTATGTAAAATCTTCCTTGAGGTAATTATTCTGGAATACATCTGTAAAATCAGAAGTTGTTTTTGAGTTTTTGGCTTCTGTATCAGATTAGTTAAATGGATTCCCGGAGGAAATTCATGGACTACATAAAGAGATGGTCCCAGAACCCATGTTACTGTCAGAGGGATAAATTGTATCCATTTGTTCCTTGCCATATATTCCTTACTTTTATGTGGTCTATGGAATAGGATCAACAGAACTATATTTCCAAAACAGCAGTTATGAAGCTACATCAGTGTTTATGTCAGTTTTTAACTTAACACTTGTGAAAAATATGTGCTATTAATTAGAGGCAAAATTTATTTCATTACATCCCAGGGACAGTTCCTAACTGAATTAATTGAGAAAAGTGGTGGTAAAGTGAAATGATCCAAGCATGGATTGAGTCGTCCTATGAACCTTGATAAGGTCCCTAGTTAAGTTCTCTTTTACTTCACTGAGGTCATCCTTTTTTTGGGCCTGTCCATTTCCCTCCATCTTCATCAATTCTTCTCCCTCAGGAAGTCTCTTAAATTCCATGACAATGTCCTTGCTTGTTGCCTCAGGCTGCAAAGCTGTCCACCACCAAACAGCCTATCCTTCACGTACTTAATTCTTGACTTGTGTCCACCTGAGATTTGACACTTTCTCCACAGAGAGCAGGCCTGGTAGGCCTCATTCGGGTATATAGTGACTATATCTGGAACAAATGTTAGCTGCTTGAAGATTATCAGCTCAGTCGAGTTACAAACAGTGCCGCACATCAGTGGGGGGGTGGGGGGGGAGTGCAAATTATCTGTAAGCATTTTCAGGAGATCAGCTGGCTATGAAGTGGCAAATGATCGAATTATAGTGTGACTACAGGTGAGACAGGTAGAGGGTTCCAGAGGATAGTTTCAGAGAAGACTCAGCCCTGTTTCTTGCTTACAGGTACAAAGTTCTTACTCCCTGTGTTGCCAAGACTTTGGGCTGCAAGATAGATATGCATGTTGTCCCTAGCCCTATAGCACAGGAAGCCATTAAAGAGAGAACAGGAAAGAGAAACATAATAGTCATAATGGTTAATATTGTTAGGAGAACAGACACTGTTCTCTAAAGCTAGAGTTCTAAAGGCATGTTGCCTTCTTGGTGTCAAAGTTGAGGGCATTAAATTTGCAGGGAATAGAGAGGCTGGCCATGTACAAGGAGGTGAATTTGTCGGCTAGCATTATAACTGGTGGAGACTTGATAGACCGAAGAGCTTGTTCCTGAAGCAAAGGCTTTTCCCTATGTTCTTTATTTCTTCTGGGCTGAAGAAGGAAAGGATCCAGATGTCATGGTCTATGAAGGCACTCACCACATGGGTAAAGATAGAGGAGGTTCAATTGTGGGATTACAAGGAACTCAGGGCAAAACTTGAAAAGCAGAAACACAAGGTAGATAACCTCCAGATTATTATCTGTGTATGAGCCATGTTTAAATTGGCCAGGGGTAAATAAGCTTTAATGTGCGGCTGATAGTGTGGTGTGGCAGAGTTGGGTACTGACTCATGAGGTTCTGGGGAAGGAGAGAGTTGTTCCATTGGGAGAGGCTTCACCTGAATTGTGGTGGCAGCAGTGTCCTGGCAAATCATCCAAATAGAGTTGTAGAAAGGAATTTAAACTAAATATTAGAGAGAGGCCACATCACTGTGGAGGAAACTGCAAACATCAGTCAGATAATAGATGAGCTAACTTCAAACAACAAGGAGGATTGTAAAAATCCCAATCACAAGGGAGAAAATATTAGAGAAACTAATGGGGCTACAGGAAGACAAGTGGTCAGGACCCAAAGGCCTACACCCATGAATTTTAAAGGAAGTGGCTGCAGAGTGGAACCATTGGTTGGGATTTTTCAAAAGTCACTAAGTTCCAGAAAGTACCAGGAGACTGGAAAACTGCTAATGCCTCTCCTTTGTTCAAAATAGCAGGAAGACAGAAGATGAGGTACTACAGCCCAGTTAATTAACATTTATTGTTGAAAAAGTCCACAGATCAATAATCACAGAGGAAATAACTAATCATTTAAGAAAGCAGAACAAAATCAAATATAGTTTAAGTAAATTATGTTTGATAAATTTGCTGAAAAATTTTGAGGAGTTGATAGGGAGAGAAAATAAGAGTTGGGATTAATTGGTCCTCTTCAGGAGAGAAAGATGTAAGTAGAAGGGTGACCCTGTAGCAATTCCTGGAGGCAGGAACAGTATGTTAGGTTTCCATGCTTATTGATGATCCAAAGGTTGGAGGAAGAGTATCAGAGTTTGAGGATATGGTACTTCTCAGATTGAGGGATATAGATTATTGTCTAGATGCAGAGTGACTGAGTGAAGCTCAGAGGAATTTATGCATACAAATGCAATAAACACAAGTTATTATGCAGGGGAAAATAGTTTTAAAAAAGCACACGCAGTAAGTTGGCCTTTATTGCAAAGGGTTTGGATTTGGTTTTTTCCCAGTTGTACAGAGTTTTGGTGAGGCCATACCTGGAATACTACATATAGTTTTAATCCCCTTACATTGAAAGGATGTTCTCTTTGCCAATTGCTTGGGTGCCCAGGATGAGAATGTCGTCCTATCAAGAGAGGTGGCCAGTTGACCTTTGAATTCCTTGGAGTTTAGACAAAAGAGGAGTGACACTTATTTCAAACATATAAAATTCTAAGGAAGTTTGTCAAAGCAGACGTTGAGATGTTTTCACATGTGGAAATGTCATGAACAAGGGGATATAGCTACAAGGTAAGGGGCTGGGCATTTAAAACTGAGGTTTCTTCTCTTAGAGGGTAGTGAAACTTGAAATCCATCTCAGGGTGGTGGAGGCCAGATTGTTTGATATCCTTAAGGTGAAGATAGATAAATATTTGAAAGATTGAGAAATTGAGGGTGATTGAGAGCTGGCACAAAGGAGAGATGAGGGCAGTATGAAATAGGCATGGTCATATTGAATGATTGGTCAGGTTTGAGAGGCTGAGTGGCCTACTTCTGCTCCAGTGTTCTTGTATTTTTATAGTTCTTTGTGAGGTGAAGTTGTTCTCTCATGCCTGTCTATCTAATTGTTACCTGATACACAGAAGTTGTTTGCATTGGTATCGTCATCCTCAAAGGCTCTCAATCAGGACTGGACACCGGTTACTTGTCAACGAAACCTGAAGTAAAATCAAGACTGGCTTCTGATGTGCTGACAGTGAGCATTAGTGGCATGAAAACAGGAAATCTCTCATCTCCCATCAATTTCAGCTTAAATTTTGCACAGGTTGGTGCGTCTCTCATTGTGAAAGGTCACTTAAATTCCGATTGTCAAATACAATGAGCATTTTTAATCTTATTTCTCTGAGAAATATCAATGTTTAGGAATATTACATTACAGTATTTAGTAACTGCAGCAAACACTCCAGAAATGAAATTGAAATAAAGGTTAAAGTTGTCTCTACACTGTTCAATTCAACCCTTTCAGAATAGTGACAGCACAGTTTAGTACTGAGCAAATTTGTCTGTAGACCCCCATTAAAATCTCCGGGGAAGGGAAAAGACCATAAGACCATAAGACACAGGAGCAGAATTAAGCCATTCAGCTCAACGAGTCTGCCGTTCTATCATGGCTGACCCCAGATCCCACTCAATCTCATACACCTGTCTTCTCTCCACATCTTTTGATGTCTTAACCAATCAGGAAACGATCAACTTCCGCTTTAAATATACCAACGAACTTGGCCTCCACCACAATCTGTGGCAGAGCATTCTACAGATTCACTACTCTCTGGCTAAAACAATTCCTCCTTACCCCTGTGCTAAAAGATCACCCTTCAATTGTGAGGCTGTGCCCTCTGTTCTGGATACTCCCACCATAGTAAACATCCTTTCCACATCCACCCTATTTATCCTTTCAACATTTGATGTTTCAATAAGATCCTCCCATATTCTGCTAAATTCCAGGGAATGCAAGCCCAAAGCTGCCAAAAGCTCCTCATATGTTAACCCCTTCATTCCCGGAATCATCCTCACGAACTTCTTCTGGACTCCGTCCAATGACAATATATCCTTTCTGAGACATGGGGCCCAAAACTGTATGGGGACCAAGAGGATACAATTAGAATCACACAATCTGCTTCAAATATACTTGGCTTCAATCCCACATCTCATGGTTAATTCTTAATGCTATCAGGACACTTGGGGATGGGCAGTAAGTGCTGTCTTCCAGATCTACCATTGTTGCAAACTACTCTTCCTTCTAATCTTCTCTTATCTGTCCAAATGTTTGCGGTGCTGGAGGCTCATGGCAGGAAGAGTTTTTCTTCCTTCTACCGTCTGCGTGAGGTGATGGGCTATCGGGGACTTAGAGACTTCTTTTTACCAATCCCACGGTCTGCTCTTTATCAAATTATGGTATTGCTTCACACTGTTGTAACTATATGTTATAATTATGTGGTTTTTGTCAGTCTTGGTTTTTCTTGTGTTTCTGTGATATCATACTGGAGGGACGTTGTATCATTTCTTAATGCATGCATTACTGAATGACAATAAATGAGGACTGAGTGTCCTCATAATCTAAAAAAAATGTCTACTTCTGGTGGCACCATTAAGAAGGTGATTTGTACAAGCAGCTCCAATGGAAACCGTCATTCCAGTTTTAGACAGCTAGAGCTGAAATGAACACCTTCAGCCATGGACAATACAGTAAGCAACATCGTTTTAAGATATTTAAAAAAATCTATCACTACTCAAAGTCACGCTGGATTAAATGTTTGTTTATGCAAAAGAGGGTTCTGACTTCCACTACCAATTAACCACAGAGTAAGATTGCTGTACCAGAGGGTTATCAGGGACTATTGTCTTTTTTTTGTTTCTTGAGTCTTGGATATCTCCCACCATTCCAAATGCAGCAATACAGCTTGCTGGCTTCATGATTCACTGCTAAGATATGACTGCTGACTCTTCCAAAAACAGAGGAAGTGGAGTATGCTTTATGATTAACTAACTCCTCATGGGGCACAAATGTGGCAGTTCTGTTCCAGTCTTGCTCACCCAACCTGAAGCGTTTTGTGATCAAGTATCATCCATTTTATCACTAAGGGAGTTTTAAGTCATTGTCTTGGTAGTCATCATCCTACAGGATTTTAACCAGGCCAGAAAGAGACTCTTAAGTATCACTTGTGGAACCAGAGGAGCCAACATACTGACCGCTGTTATACTACCATTAAGAGCATTTACCATACCATCCCATTACCACAATTTGGAAAGTCTGATCATCTGGCTGTACTCCTACTCCATGAGTATAGCCAGAGTCTGAAAACTGCAGCACCAGTAATAAGGAGCAAGAGAATATGTCAAGGGTGGTGGAGGAGCACTTACAGGACTGCTTTGAGTTGGTGGACTGGACAGTATTCATGGATTCATCTTCGAATGAATATGCAACAGATACTTCATTAAAACCTATGTGGATGAGTGTGTGACTATGACAACATACCTGAATCGAAAGTTATGGATGAACCCGGAGAATTTGAGTCTGCTGCAGGCTAGATCTGTGGCATTGAAGTCTGGTGATCCAGGACTGTACAAGAAGGCCAGATACAACTTATGGAAGACTAGCTCAAGGGTAAAAGAACAACTACAATTGAGGTTAGAGGCAGAATCAGAGGCACATCGAATCTAGTAGGGTTTGCAGGCCATTACTTCCTACAAAATGAAACCTAATATCAGGAATGACGGTGCTGCAGCTCAGATGAGCTCAATGCCTTTTTTGCATGGTTTGAAAGGGAGAATAAAACTACAGGTATGAGGATTCCTGAAGCATCTGGTGACCCTGGAATCTGTCTGAGTCCAACATCAGAATGTCTTTCAAGAGGATGGACCCTCACAAGGCACCAGTCCCTGATGGTGAACCTGGTAGAGATCTGAAAGCCTGTACCCAACCAACTGACAGGTTGCTCAAAGACATTATCAATCTCTCTTGCTACAGTCAGAAGTTCCAACCTGGTTCAATGAGTAATAATCATACCAGTAGACAAGAAGAGCAGGGTGATCTGCCTTATTGACTATTGTTCAGTAGCAATCAGATCTAAGGTGATGAAGTGCTTTGAGAGGCTGGTTATAACTAAAATCAGTTCCTGCTTAAGCAAGGGCCTGGATGCCCTGCAGTTTGGCTATCGCCACAATAGGTCTACAGCAGATGCTGTTTCCTTGGCTCTTCACATAGTTTTGAATCACCTAGACAATACTAATACTTACATCAGGCTGTTTTTTTTATTGACTACAGTTCAGGGTTTTTAACACAATCATTCCAACAGTTCAGATCAAAAATCTTCAACACCTGGACCTCTGTACCTTGCTTTGTAACTGGATCCTCGACTTCCTCTCTGGAAGACCACATAATGGGTGGATCAGAAATAACAAATCCACTGCTCAACTCTCTCTACACTCATGACTGTGTGGCTAGGCATTGCTCAAATGTCATCTCTAAATTTGCTGACAACACACTTATCGTTGGCAGAATTTCAGATGGTGATGAGAAGATGTATGGGAGCGAGAGAGATCAACTTGCTGAGTTCAGTAAGACCAAAGACTTGATTCTGGACTTCAGAAAATATAAGATGAGGGAACACACACCAGTGCTCATCAAGGAATCAGAATTGGAAAGGTTTAACAATTTGAAGTTCCTGGGAGTTAGTTAGTTAGTTCTCTAAGGAGCTATCCTAGGTCCAACATATTGTTACAGTCACAAAGAAGGCACAACAGTGGCTATATTTCATTAGGAGCTTGATATGTCACCAAAGACACTTACAAATTTCTACAGAAGTACCATGGAGAGCATTCTAACTGGTTGCATTAGCGTCTGGTATGGGGGGAGGAGTGGGGGAAGGGTGGTGAGGGCACCACTGCACAGGATTGAAATAGGCTGCAGAAAGTTGTAAACTTTGAAGCATCACTCCTTGAAGCTGGGGAGGCTAGTGTCCATGGTGGAGCTGACAAAGCTCCAATAGTGGGCACCTATCATGAAGGATTCCCATCACACATGACATAAATCCATAAACTATAAGACATAGAGGTAGAATTAGGCCCTTGGACCTATCAAGCCTGCTCCACCATTTCATCATGGCTGATCCACTTTTCCTCTCAGCCCCAATCTCATGCCTTACCCCAGCACCCCTTCATGACCTGACCAATCAAGAATATATCAACCTCTGCCTTATTCAGAAATCTGATGACATACCCTTTCAAACAAATATGGCAGGGGAATGGGAACCAGTATAACAGAGCTGAGAATGATCCAGCAGCTTTATAAAGTAGATGATGGGTGTAAAATTAATTTAATGATGGACAAGCCAATGACTGGGTACAAATACAGACAGAGCAAAGAGTTAACTTATATCACAGAGGCAAAATTCAAAAAGGAATTTGTTTAATGCCTATGAGATGTCTACTTAGAGCAACTTATACATGAGCCTGTCTTAGATTGGGTATTGTGTAATATCCCAGACCTTTCCAGAGAGCTTAATGTAAAGGAACCCTTAGGAAGCAGTGATCATAATATGATTGAAGTCATACTGCAACTTGAGAGTGAGAAGCATCAGTCACATGTATCAGTATTGAAGTGGAATAAAGGGAATTAAAGAGGAATGAGAGAGGAGCTTGTCCAGGTTGATGGAAGGGTTTACTGGTGGGGATGATGGCAGAGCAGAGATGGCTGAAGTTTCTGGGAATAGTTCACAATGCACAGAATAGATATGTCCCAAAGAAAAAATTCTCAAATGGCAGGGATTGACAATCGTGGCTGACAAGGGAAGTTAAAAACTGCATAAAAGCCAAGGAATGGGAATATAAGGTCGCAAAAGCGAGTAGGAAGTTGGATGACTGGGACAACTTTAAAATCCAACAAAAGGCAACTAAGAACTACAAGTTTCTGTAAGCTTGGAAGAATAGGCAAAAATGTGACAGATGGAATACAGTGTTTGGAAATATTTGATAATGCATTTTAGTAAAAGGAACAATAGTGTGGACTATTATATAAGTGGGGAGAAGGTTTAAATACCAGAGGTGTAGAGGGACTGAGGAGTCCTTGTGCAAGACTCCCAGAAGGTTAATTTACAGGTTGAGTCTGTGGCAAAGAAGGCAAATGCAACATTGCCTTTTATTTCAAGGGGAATAGAATATAAAAGCAAGGAGATAATGTTGAGGCTTTATAAGACACTAATCAGGCCACACTTGAGTATTGTCAACAGTTTTGGGGCCCCATATTTCAGAAAGGATGTGTTGCCATTGGAGAGAGTCCAGAGGAAGTTCATGAGGATGATTCCGGGAATGAAGGGGTTAACATATGAGGAGTGTTTGGCAGATTTGGGCCTGTACTCACTGGAATTTAAAAGAATGCAGGGGGAGTTGAAGGCAGTTATATACAGACCCCCAAATAGTAGTAAGGATGTGGTCTACAAATTACAATGGGAGATAGAAAGCAGGTAATTGGGGCTGAGAGGAGTAATGGTTCAGCCATGACGAAATGGCAGAGCAGATTCAATGGGCCGAATGGCCTACTCCTGCACCTACTGTCTATTGTCTATTGTCTATTGGGCCAAATGGCCTAATTCTGCTCCTATATCTTATAGTCTTATGGTTTAGAAAGATGAGGTTTGTGTACCTTGCCTGAATGACAAGACTATCCAAATAGCAGCAGTATCTTTACATAAAGACCAATGAGAATACAAAGAATCAGGCTTTAGTGCTGACAACCAACAGCCTACTTTACTTTTATACAGAACCACAGTTCACTAATGTAACACCAGGTGAAGGGTCTCATCCCAAAACTTTGATTATCCATCCCCCCCATCCCCACAGATGCTGCCTGAACTCCAGCATTTTGTGTGTTGCTCCAGATTCCAAAATCAGATTTTCTGGTTTCTACACTAGTACTCTACTGTTCTGTTCTGGACTGAACTGGCTCAAGATACAATGTCTGCTGAACAGATCACACGGTCCTCCCAACTCCACACCATGCCCCCCTTGCCTGCTCCCAAACTTCACAGACTGAAAATAATTGCAAAAGCTACTTTTTTTTTCTCTTAATGTGTGTTGCCAGCTGCATCTGTGTCTTTAAACCAACATGATGCTTCAAGATGGCGGTGCGACGCAGTTTGCAGTGGCCTCTCTGGAGTTGTATCTGTTATTTGTCAAGCGGGGTGCCGTGCGCAATCCTGATCTGATGAAAAGCAGACGTGGGAGCACGGAGGAACATCTGGAAATCTCCAGGAAGGCTTTCTTCATTGCTGCTGCTGTTGTGAGGTCTGGGTCTTTGCTGGGAAGAACAGGCCCCCAGTCCTCAGGGTCACATGCCAGTGGCTGGTGGCGGGGGCGTCGTAGTGTGCTCGGCAGAGGATAGTGCTCAGAGAGGCTGTGCTGGAGGGGATGGTGGGAGGCTCGGAGGTTCGATGGACTCAGAGTTCCCTGCAGTCAGGGCGCTTTCTTTCTGTGCTGCGTCTGTGAGTCTGAGTCCGGCAGCACTGTTGAAGTCCATAGCGGGGGTATTCCCTTCTGCCGCTTGCATGGGATGACGAGTCTATTGGGACCCTGAGGACTTGTGGAAACTGTGTGGTGGTTTCTTTCAAACTTATAGTTTTTTAACATCTTTGGACTATTTTTACCATGCCCATGGTCTGTTTTTTTTTATCAGTTATGGTATTGTTTGCACTGTTGTAACTATATGTTGCAACTATGTGGTTTTGTGTAGGTCTTGTAGCTTTAGTTTTTGGTTTGTTGGGTGGTAGAGTTGGTCTCCTGATCTGATGTGTTTGAGTAGTCTTGTTTTGAAGCTACTTTCCGGGCAACACGCTAAGATGGTAGCATGATATTAATATGCAGCAGCCTCTCTGGATTTGGGGATTGCCAAACGTTATGTGGATTTTCTGGTGTAGTCTGTTTTGTCATGTGCTTTTGTGATATCATTCTGGAGGAATGTTGTTTCATTTTTTAACTGCATTGCAGTTGTGGTTTCGAAATGACAATAAACCGAAACTCAATTCAGTTCAATTTTAGGACACAGAACAGGAATATGCGCTTTGGCCACAATGTCTGCCGATGCCAATTAAAACCAATTTCTTCTGCCTGCTCATTGTTCATATCCCTCCATGTTCACATATCGGTCTAAATGTGTCCTACACATGAGCATCATATCTAGCCCCACCACCTCTCTGGGCAGCCCATTCCAGGCACTCACCTCTCTCAGGGTTCACAACTTGCCCCACAATCTCCTTTAAATTATCTCCCTCTTAACATAAAGCTATTCCCTCTATGATTTAACATTTCTGCACTACGGAAAAAAGAGTCCAATTGTCTGCCCTGTCTACATGGCTCATAATTTTATAAATCCCTATCAGGTCACACCAGAAACTCCAGTGAAAACACCCAGGTTTGTCCATTATCTTCTAATGACTAATGCCTTCCTATCCAGGCTGAGAGAAAAAAAAACTATTTTATTTGGAAAGAGCCAGGGAACAGAGGTTGTATTTTGGTTTATAGGGTGGGAGGAGGTTGACTAGGTAGAAAGACAGCCAGAGACCCTGAGACAATCAGCTGCTTTAAAGTGACACAATATTCAATTTTGTAATGTAAGTAGTTCAGAACTAATTATTCAATAGTGACACATATAAAATGCAGAAGGAAATCAGATCAGGCAGCATCTATGGAAAGGAATGAACTGTTAATTTTTCAGGCCAAGATCATTCATCAGGATTGAACAGGAAGGGGGTAGGAGCCAAAAGTGTGTTTATAATTATTCAATAATCTTCTCTTCCTTTCTTGCAGAAGAAAGCGGCATCTGAAATTTCAACATGTGTGTTCTGGGAACACAAGGGCGAAGGCAAGGAGGATGGATGGAATACTGCTGGCTGTAATGTTCATGAAACTTCGCCACAAAATACAACATGCAGTTGCACACATCTAACCAGCTTTGCCGTTTTACTTTCCCAAGCTCCAATTCCGGTACAGACTATAGTTGATTAAAGTACTAACTGAAACAGAATGCTCTGGGTAAACCAATTTGGAATGTGAAAGGAAGAGCAGGTTGAGAAATACAGGATCACATCATTTGGGGTCTATTGAATGGGCTTGAGAGTCATTACTCTCCCCATTTGTATACCTGAGATCACATTGAGAAAAGTAGGGATCAGACCTAGGACAGTGTGTACCTAGAGTTGCAGCTTTCTTCATTGAACTAACCAGGTGTTAGCAACATGAGTCAAGGGATAGAATTTGACTCCAGTGAGGCATTACATTGTCAGATGTGGTGAGGCACCCCAGAAACGAAGGCCTGCATGTTTCCAGCTGTAGCTCAATGGGAGATTTCTCCTTGTTAGATCTGAATTAGTGGGTCAAAGCTTGCTTCCAATTTATGTACGGTGAATGCTTCCTCCATATAGTATACACTTTTCTTAAAAGCACTTTGCAAGGATACTTAAAGGGATCAGGAGATAGAGCTATGTTGCATTTCAAGGGAGTTTGGGAAACAGAGCACCAGTATTAAAGTATATAAAGGTGTTTTTTAAAAAAAATCCATCGATAATGAATATTGATGAACCTTAGTCAGCAGACTCCAGTCATGAGTGCAGTTCCCTTTTAAGAAAACTGAATTGGGGACATCATACCAGTCTACAATTCCCAATTGGGAATTCTACAATTGGGATTTCCACTCCCAACTATCCTCCCGACTATCCTGCTGGTGAGTGCATAGTCTCTTGAAAATGTAATTGAAGATGCCTTAGCATGATTGCTATGTATTCTGTTTTATGGAAAAGTGGCTCACACCCACAATTTTGGATGCTATTCTCCTCAAAGACAGGACAACTCGGACAACTCAGTCTTTTAAAGGCAGAGTATGCTTTAGGAGTTACTCATCGTCATGTGCAGTCATGGCAGTTCTGTTTCAGTCCTGCCCAACCTGGAGCATCAAGAGGTCAAACGTTGTCCATTTTATCGGCTGGGGAAGTTTTCTGGAATCATCCTGGTAGCACCTCAGGCCAATATCAGGCAGGCATTGGAGGAACTGAGCATCATAACAGCAGAACAAAACTGCACTCTGGTACCTTCCCTATAATTGCAGGAGATCTCAATCATTTTGAAGATGGCTGTCAACATCTACACGTCTTTGAATCATCTATCATTTTTGAATCTGAATGAATACACCACAGTTGTCACTGACTTCATCAAGATCTGTGTGGATGAGTGTATAGCTTCAAGAACATACCGGAAATACCCAACCCAAAAGCCATGGATGACTATACAAAAAAAATTCAGGTACTACCTACCGAAGGCTACTTTAAGAGCAAAATAACAATTTTGGTTGAGGTTAGAGATGGAATCAGATGCATGTCAGCTCTGGCAGGGTTTGCAGATTCCTACGAAGTAAAAACTAACATCTTGAATGGTTGTGATGCTTCATTCCCAGATGAGCTCAATGCCTTTTGTGCAGGACTTGAAAGGGAGACTAAATCTACATCTGCATGGTTCCCTGCAGCATCTGGGACCCTACAATCTGTCTCGGAGGTCAACATCAGAACATCCTTCAAAAGGGTGAGCCCTAGCAAGAAGTCAGACCCTGGTGGTGTACCTGATAGGGCTCTGAAAACCTGTGCCAGCCAACTGCCAGGACTGTTCAAAGTCATCTTCAATCTCTCAATACCGCAGTCAGAAGTTCCTGTTTCAAAAGAGTGACAATTATAATCAGTGCCCAGGAAGAGTGGGCTGATCTGAATCAATGACTGTGGATCAGAGGCACACATTTCTACTGTGATGAAATGCTTTGAAAGGTTAGTCAAGGCCAAATCATCTCCTGCCTAAGCAAGGACTTGGACCCATTACGTCCACTGTAGACCTATTGAGGTGATAAGCAAAATGCAATCTCACTGGCTCTCCACTCAGTTTTGGCTCACCTGGGCAATAGTAATAGAACATAGAAATCTACAGCACATTACAGGCCCCTTGGCCCACAATGTTATGCCGACCATGTAACTGACTCAAGAAACTACCTAGAATTCTCTTACCGCATAGCTGTCTATTGTTCTAAGCTCCATATAACTATCTAATAGTCCCTAAAAGACCCTATTGTTTCTGCCTCTACCACCATCGCTGGTATTGCATTCCACGCACCCACCACTCTCTCTGTGGAAAAACTTACCTCTGACATCCCGTCTGCACCTCCTTCCAAGCACCTTAAAACTATGCTCCCTTCATGTTAGCTATTTCAGACCTCAGAAAAAGCCTCTAGCTATCAGCACAATCAATGCCTCTAATCACCTTCTATGCCTCTATCAGGGCATCTCTCACCCTCCATTGCTCTATGGAGAAAAGGCCAAATTCACTCAACCTATTGTCATACGGCAAGCTCTCCATCCAGGCAATGTCTGTGTAAATCTCCTTTGCACTCTGTCTATGGTATCCACATTCATCCTGTGGTGAAGTGACCAGAACTGTACACAGTACTCCATGTGGGGTCTAACTAAGGTCTTTTATGGCTGTAACATTACCTCACAGCTTTTGAACACAATTCCATGGCTGATGAAGGCCAACACACCATACTCCTTCTTAACAACACTTATCCTGTGTAGCAACCTTTGGTGTCCTATGAATATGGATGCTAAGATCTCCCTGATCTTCCACGTTGTCAAAAGTCTTACTATTAATATTATATTCTGCCTTCAAATTTGACCTACCAAAATGAACCACTTCACACTCATCTGGGTTGAACACCATCTGCCATTTCTCAGTCCAGTTCTGCAGCCTATCAATGCCCTGACAACCCTCCAGACTATACACAACATCCCCAACTTTTGTGTCATCAGCAGATTTACTTACCCACCCTTCTACTTCCTCATCCAAGTCATTTATAAAATTCACAGAGGAGGGGTCCCAGAACAGATCCCTGCAGAACACCACTGGTCACCGACCTCCATTCAGGATACAAACCATTTACAATCACCTTTTGCCTTCTGTGAGCAAGCCAATTCTGGATCCACAAAGCAAGGTCTCCTAGGATCCCATGCTCCCTTACTTTCTGAAAGAGCCTTGTATGTGGAACCTTATCAAGTGCCTTACTGAAATCCACATACACTACATCCACTGCTCTATCTTCATCAATGTGTTTTGTTACATCCTCAAAGAATTCAATCAGCACAACCTGCCCTTGACAAAGCCATGCGGACTATCCCTAATCAAATTATGTCTCTCCAAATGCTCATAAATCCTGCCTTTCAGGATTTTCTCCAGCAACTTATCCCCCACTGAAGTAAGACTCACTGGTCTATAATCTCCTGGATTAATTCTCCTCCCTTTCTTGAACAAGCAAACAACATTTGCAACCCTCCAATTCTCTGATACTCCCGGCCCTATTGATGATGCAAAGATTATCACCAGAGGCTCAGCAATCTTCTCCCTCACTTTCCACAGTAGCCTAGGGTATATCATTTCTGGACCTGGAGTCTTATTTAACTTAATGCTTTTCAAAAGCTCCAGCACATCCTCTTTCTCAATGTCTGTATGTTCAAGCATTTTAGTCCACTGTAAGTCATCTCCACAACTGCCAAACTCTTTTTCCCTAATGAATACTGAAACAAAGTATTCATTCAGTACCACTTCTGACTCCATGCGTAAGTTTCCACTATCACACCTGATTTATCCTGTTCTCCTATGGCCCATCCTCGTCACATACTTGTAGGTTATCTTGATGAGTTCCTTAATCCTGCTTGCAAGGATTAGAGCCCTTCTAGCTCTCCTAATTTCATTCTTAAGCTCCTTCCCGACAATCTTGTAATTTTCTAGTACTCTAACAGTACCTTGTTTCTTGAACCTTTTGTAGACTTTTCTTTTCTTCTTAACAAGATTTTCCACATCCTTTGTACACCATGGTTCTTTTACCCTACCATCTTTTCCCTGCCTCAATGGATCATACCTACGAAGAATGCTGTGCAAATGTTCCCTGAACCTTTGCTACATTTGCGCTGTGCATTTCCCTCTTTCTGCCTAATAGAATCATATCCAAATTAAATGTATTTCCAAGTTGTCTGCTCCTATCCCTCTCCAGCACTTTGGTAAAGGAGATAGAGTTGTGATCACTACCTATTCCACTGCAAGATCTGACCGCAGACCAGGCTCATTTCCCAATACCAGATCAAGTACAGCCTCTCTTCTAGTTTGCTTATCTACATATTGTGCCAGGAAACCTTCCTGAACAAACCCACTTCATCCAAACCCTTTGCTTGAAGGAGACACCAGTCAATATTAGGAAAGTTAAAATCACCCATCACAACAACCCTATTATTATTGCACTGTTACACAATCTGCTTCTCTATCAGCTCCTTGATTTCTCTGTTACAATGGGGGCGGGGTGCCTATAAAAACATCCAGTGGAGTTATTGCCCCCTTCCTGTTTTTGACTTCCACCCACATTGACTCAGTAGACAATCCCACCATGACTTCCTCCTTTTCTGCAGCCACAATACTATCCCTGATCAGCAATGCCATGCCCCCACCTCTTTTGCTTCCCTCCCTGTCCTTTTTGAAACACCTAAAGCCCAGCACACTCAGCAGCCCTTCCTGCCCCTGAGTCATCCAAGTCTCTGTAATGCCCACAACGTCATAGTTGCACGTATTGATCCAGACTGTAAGTTCATCTGTCCTGTTTATGACACTCCTTGCATTAAAATAGACACATCTCAAACAATCTGGCTGAGGGCATCTTTATCATCTGCCTATCCTTCCTCACATACTCCTTGCAAGCTGTCTCTACTTGTGTGCTGACCAGCCCATCCTCTGCTTCTTCACTTTGGTTCCCACCCACCTGCAAATCTAATTTAAACTCTCCCCAATAGCATCAGCAAACCTCTCTCTCAGAATATTGGTTCCTCTCTGGTTCAGGTGCAACCTGTCCCACTTGCAGAGGTTACCCCTTCCCCAGAAAAGGTTCCAGTGATCCAAGAACTTGAAACAAGTTCTGCCCCCTGCCCCCTGCACCATCTCCTCAGCCACTAATTCATCTGAGCTATCTTCCCGTCCTGACCCTCCTAGCTCATGGCACCGGGAGTAAACCAGAGATTACCACCTTGGATGTCCTGCTCTTCAGGTTCCTTCCTAACTACCTTAACTTACTGAGCAGGACCTCTACCCCTCTCCTGCCTACATCATTGGTACCAATATGTACCATGACCTTCGGCTGCTCACCCGTCCCTTCAAGAATATTCTGCAACCGCTCAGAGACATCCTGGACCCTAGCACCTGAAAGGCAACACACTAGCCTGGCATCTCTTTTGCTGCTGCAGGATCTCATATCTGTCCCCCTAACTATCGAGTCCCCCATTACTATTGCTCCACCTGACCTCACCTTACTCAGAGCCAACCACAGTGCTATTGGTCTGGCTGCTACTGCCTTGCCCATATAGGTCATCCTCCTCAGCAGTATCCAAAGCGGTATACCTGTTGCTCAAGGGAATGGCCACGGGGGACCCTGCACTGACTTCTTTCTCTCTTTACCTCTCTGTATTCACCCATCTACTCCCTGAATTCTGCACTCTGCGTGTAACCACCTGCTCCAAATCTTATCTGTCAATTGCTCTGCCTCTCAGATGATCCCTAGTTCATCCAAATATCCAATTCCTTAATGCATTCTTTCAGGAGCTGCAGTTGGTTGCACTTCTTACAGGGAGATCATCAGGTTCCACGAATTCCCACATCCTACAGGAGGAGCATTCCACTGCCATCTCTGCCAACCTATGGGCAACCAAGACCAAATCAGAAATAATGGAAGGAAAAACTACTCTTCTTGCCTGTTTCCATGGCATCAGCCTCTTCTTGTTGCTGCCTCTTGAGTCAAAGCCTCTAAGTTTGCGCTCTAACTCTATCTCCCACTCCGATGATGGCTGCTTCAATGATGGCCACTCTGCTTGACCCCATCTCTTTAATGATTTAAAAAAAAGAAAAACCCCCATGCTAGGAGAAAAAAGTCACTGTGTTTGGCAGTGTTTGGCCTGCCTTTTGCTGCCGCCAATACCTCTGACACTTCACAAGTCTGCGCACTAATATCTATATCAAGCTACTGTTTATTGATTACAGCTCAGCATCCAATACAATCATACCATCAGTTCTAATCAACAAGTTCTATACCAAAAGCCTCTGTACCTCCCTTAACAACCGGATCCTTGACTTCCTTGCTGGAAGACCACAGTTGGTGTGAGTTGGAAATAACCTCCTCCTTGTTGACAGTCAAAACTGGGGCACCTCAAAGATGCATGCTTTGCCCACTGTTCTACTCTCTCTCTACATCCATGATTGTATAGTGGCTATATATTTGTATTTATTGATTGTAATTTGTAGTTTTTATTATTATAATTTGCAATGTCTGCTGCAAAACAACAGATTTCATAACATATGCCAGTGATATTAAACCTGTTTCTTATTTACTAAACATTGTGATTTGCAAATAGTCAGATAGTGGGTTTTCATTGTATGCTTATGCAGGTAAAATATATTGTCATATCTTACAATGTCCTAGAATTTTGCAAGGCATGGGAATGAGCAGATGATATGATCCTGCATATCATTTGATAAGTTTTGCTTTTTGATTGGTGTAGCATAAGTGGAGTAATTTGGATTGTCAGATATTTCAATACATATTGTTTTTTCTCTTTCTTACCAAGGTTGCTGATAAGAAGAATCTGGAATTAATCACATATGTTGGAGTGTCATTGTCAGTTTTCTGTCTCCTGCTCTCAGTCATCATCTTCCTCTATTGTCGTTCCACCCGAAGCATTCGAATTACAATTCACACACATCTGTGCCTGAGTATGCTGCTGGCAGAATTCCTGTTCCTTGTAAACAGTTCAAAAATTAAAAATGAGGTAAGCTCACAAAATTGCATTACAGTGGGCAGCTGAGACTCAACAGATATTAAAAATCAAACAAACAGTAACTAACTGAAAATTTGCAGTACAATAGAACAAGCTGACAGACCTCAAGTCAGTGAAAGAGACACAGAGCTGATGTTTCAGATAAATATACACATACATACACTCACATACAACTACAATATGGACATCCAATAAATAGTACATTTTAAATTGTCATATTGTCCCATTCAGGCATAAAGATTTAATCACTGTGGATGATTTCTTACTCTTGTGGGATGATTACATCTTTTCTGACTTTGTTCGGCAGGTGAGATGCGGCTGTGAAACAATCTCAAGTTGTGGGGCCTCCTCCGTGGTAACTGTTAGAGTTTACTCTGAAAAACAGAAAGTGGTTCTGACAGCTCTGGGCACTTTCTTCTCTAATAGTTGACCCTGCTCTCCTTAACTGATCAATTTGTTGTCTTCTGATGACATCAGATGCAATCTTCATTGTGTAGGAGAATGATCCAGTTCTGTTCTTAATCGTTTAAAGTACCCACTTTTGATCACCTCTGCAGTCCTGCAACAGGACTATTTGTCCAGGAGTGAAATAGTTTAAGAGCCCTCAATTTGTTTCAGCTGTTTGTCCAACTTATTCCTTTTGAGAATGGGTTTGAGGAGATCCAACCATGAGCGAACGAGATGACCCAGAGACCACATATCTGGTGAATTGTTGGTTGTAGAGTGCATTGTATTGCGATATGCAAGGAGCAAATTGTCAAACTTCTGATTCAGTGTCACTGTACTGTGTTCTGGGGACATTGCTCACAATGGGTTTTTTAGACTCTGGACAAATCTTTCTGCTGAGCTATTTGTTGCTGGATGGCATAATGCAGATGTAATATGTCTTATTCCATTCATTTTCAGGAATGATTGAAACTGTTCCACAACAAATTGACAAAGTGACACTGACAAAGTGTTCTGCAATACTAGTCCTTGAGAAAAGGCTTCTTAACATGTTAACAGTGTGCAAAGTTATTGGGAACACTTCCAGCTTTGTAGCCGCATCTATACTAATAAGAAATTTGTGTTCATGCATGGTCTGGCAAAATCTGCAAGAGTCCTCAGGGACTGAGAGGTGCTGGTCTTGGCATCTTCTGGACATGTTGGCATCCTGAGCAGCCAGTGACAAGCTGCTGAACCTGCTGATCAATCCCAGGTGATCAGACAAAGCTTTCAGTCAATGCTTTCACCTTCACCATGCCTAGATGTTTGGCATGTAGCTCCTCCAACACTAGCTTTCAGCTTGAGTGCTACAAAAACTCTCAACCACTACATAAAGCAATTCCTGCCAAGAGCAAGTTCATCCCGGCACTGGGGGTAGTGGATTTCTAATACATATTCCTGACATTGTGGGTGGCCATGTATTCCTGAGACACTGTGGTGTCATTTCTGATTGCCCTTTGGATCATCTCTACTGTAATAGGAAGTCTTTCGATTTGCATTAGAGAGAATAAGTTTAGAGGAGTGTCTGCTCTAGTAACGTCTTTTCTAAGGGTAAATGGGACAATCCATCAGCATTTCCATCATTTGTTGTCCTCCTGAATTTGATCTTATAATTCTTTCTTCCAAGAAACGGAGCCCATCTCTGCATTCCTGCAACTGTTCCATTCATGGAACACCCTTCTGTAGATTGAAAATGGACACTAGTGGTGGATAATCAGAAATGAGGGTAAATTCTCTCCCATAGAAGTACCGATTGAAAGATTTTATACCCCAAACCAATCTCAAGGTCAATCTGCGTGGAAGTTTTCTCTGCATCGGTAAGAAAATGTGATACAAGGTCTGTGGGACGTTCACTTCCATCACTCATGACATGAGACATGATTACACCTGTACCATAAGGCGAGGCATCAGAGGCAAGCTTCACTGCACATTATCGATCATAATGTGTGAGTACAGTGTCTGGCATCACAATTTCCTTTACCTTTTGGAAAGTTACCTCACACTGCTTTGTCTACTGCCATTTCTTTCTGATCTGTAGCAATTAGTTCAAGGGATGGAGCACTGTAGCTAGGTTTGACAGGAGCTTGGATTTTGACAAATCTCAAAAAAAGTCCACAACTGTGACACATACTTTGACCTTGGAGCGTTCACCGCTGCTTGAATTTTCTCAGCATACACGTGCAATACTTGTGCATCAATAGTGTAACCATGATACGTGATGCTTGGTTTAAAGAATCCACACTTGTTGCATTGTGCTGAGCCCATAATCTTCTAATCATTTTAACGCTGTCTAGAGATTTTGAAGATGCTTCTTGTCATCCTCAAGATAATTATGATGTCATCCAGGTAACACTGACTGCCTGGCAGTCTTGCAGCACCTGATCATCACCATCTGTAGGTAAGCTTAATCTAAGTCCACTTTGCAAAAGTGATTTCCTCTAGAAAGCTTTGCAAAGATATCCTCTATCCTAGCAAGAAGGCACTGATCTACTTCCAATACTGCATTGATGGTGACCTTAAAATCACCACAGGTTCTGACAGATCTATCCATCTTGGCTAATGGGACCACTGGCATCCCATGAGTCCACTCAACCTTGGAAAGAATTCCTTCAATCTCCATGCAAGCTAGGCAACTGGCTACAAGGAACCAGATGGGCGTTATAAAACTTAGTGTGGCATTTACATTTAACATTATTTTACCCTTGATATGTTTTCCAATGCTATTCTAGAACACCACTGTGGCATCATCGGCATCTTTCTTAATTCACTTTTAGTTGACTTTATTGCAGGGGATGTGGCATTCAAGTGGTAGGTGGATTTCCAGTCAAATCTCAGCAAATCAATGCTGGTCCTTATGCTTTTACAACAGCCAAAACGTTCCAGTGTATTTCACTGTTTCAAATGTCATTCCCTCAGGATTGATCTTTTCTCAAGTATTGGATATCTGCAGGCATCAGTTCAGTATATTTGAAATATTGTCCAAATTCATTTTGTGCAATGACAGAAAAAAACAGCTGAACCTGTGTTCAATTCTATTTTACTTCAAGTCAAGTCAAGTCACTTTTTATTGTCATTTCAACCATAAACTGCTGGTACAGTAAACAGTAAAAACAAAACAATGTTCATCCAGGACCATGGTGCCACATGAAACAACACAAAACTACACTAAACTACAGGCCTACACAGGACTACATAAAGTACACAAAACAGTGCAGGGCAGTACAATAATTAATTAACAAACAAGACAATAGGCACAGTAGAGGACAGATTTCAATATAATAATAAATGATGTAGATGCCAGTCTAGACTTTGGGTATTGAGGAGTCTGATGGCTTGGGGGAAGAAACTGTTGCACAGTCTGGTTGTGAGAGCCTGAATGCTTTGACCTTTTGCCAGGTGGCAGGAGAGAGAAGAGTTTGTATGAGCAGTGCGTGGGGTCCTTCACAATGCTATTAGCTTTGTGGGTGCAGCATGTGGTGTAAATGTCTGTAATGGTGGGAAGAGAGACCCCAATGATCTTAGCTGACCTCACAATCCACTGCAGAGTTAATTTGCTGTTTACTTCTTATATAAGACATATTGCTTATCTCATGTTAGTTTTTACATTGTAAATCTTAAGTCTACGTAGTCCTGTGCCACTACCATCATTATCAGATTTTTCATCAACAGCATGCAGTTTAATTCTCTTTTTGTCTGACTGACATGTTCTTTTGTATGTGTCCTACTTTGTTGCATTTTCTGCAAGTTTTCCCCTTAAATCTACATTGGTTTGGAGTATGAGGTCCCTTGCCACAACAATGACACAATTTTGAGGAGAGATCCCATCTGATCTACTGGAATGTTTTGATAAGGGTGGTGCAGTTATATATTGTCTCCCTGGTCCTTATTAGGGCCTTTAACTAGGTTTTACATGGGAAACCTATCCTTGATTGGGTCAAAGCCAAGAGATCAGGGCAATGTAGCAAATTGATTGGAGACAGAGGGTAGTGGCCAAGGGTTATAGACAATAGACAATAGGTGCAGAAGTAGACCATTCGGCCCCTCGAGTCTGCACCACCATTCTGAGATCATGGCTGATCATTCACTATCAATACCCAGTCCCTGCCTTGTTCCCATATCCCTTGATTCCCCTATCCATCAGATATCTATCCAGCTCCTTCTTGAAAGCATCCAGAGAATTGGCCTCCACCGTCTTCCGAGGCAGTGCATTCCACACCTCCACAACTCTCTGGGAGAAGAAGCTCTTCCTCAACTCTGTTTTAAATAACTGACCTCTTATTCTCAATCCATGCCCTCTGGTACTGGACTCTCCCAACATCTGGAACATATTTCCTGCCTCAATCCTATCAAATCCTTTAATTATCTTAAACGTTTCAATCAGATCCCCTCTCAATCTCCTCAATTCTAGCGTGTACAAGCCCAATCTCTCCAATCTCTCTGCGTAAGACAGCCCTGCCATCCCAGGAATCAACCTAGTGAATCTACGCTGCACTTCCTCAATTGCCAGAATGTCCTTCCTTTGTCTTTGCCATTGTGTTTGTGACTAGTGGTGTACCACAGGAATGTTGGAGTCAAAGAGCCTGTTCCTGTGCTGTACTGTTCTATGTTTATGATGTGAATCTAGGAGGTAGGATCTATTAGTCTGCAGGTAGTGTTATAGTGACAGGATATATTGATCAGTTGATAGGATAGGCAAAACAATGGATGACGGAATTTAATTCTGCCAGAAGAGATAATAGGAAATCTTGCCCCATAGCAGAGGCTAAAGCTAGAAGGCATGGGTTTAAGGTAGGAAAATTGGAGTGAATTTGATATTTATTTTCACTAAGAAGGTGATGGAAACCTGGAGTTCACTGTCTGTGGAGGTGGAGGAGACAGAGACTCTCAGCATCTAGGTGAGGAGCTGATGTTTCAAAGCAAACATTGCTATAGACCAGGCTGGAAAATGAAATTCGTAAAGATGTGAATTTGATGGTCAGTGCATTAGTGCTTGTATATCTCTGTAATTCTAAGTGAATTGACTGAAGCATAGCAATGTTATTAGGGACTGAGAGAGAGTGTGAAATTACAAAGGGAAAATCAATGCAGAAAGATGAAAATTTTATCTGAATTTGGAACATCACCCATTTTGGGCCAGAAGCTGTTGTGATGGGTAAACATGTTGTGACATGTTATTGGCACAGGGCAGTGTCCCAAGACAGAGGTGATACAGTACAAACACGAGGAAATCTGCATATGCTGGAAATTCAAACAACACACACAAAATGCTGGTGGAACACAGCAGGCCAGGCAGCATCTATAGGAAGAAGCACTGTCGACATTTCGGGCCAATACCCTTCGTCAAGACTAACTGAAAGGAGAGATAGTAAGAGATTTAAAAGTAGTGGGGAGAGGGGGAAATGCGAAATGATAGGAGTCTTCCTTTTTTAAACAAAGGGCTTCCCTTCTTCCACCATCAACTCTGCTCTCAAACGCATCTCTCCCATTTCCCACACATCTGCCCTCACCCCATCTGCCCGCCACCCCATTTGGGATAGGGTTCCCTTGTCCTCACCTACCACCCCACCAGCCTCCAGGTCCAACATATAATTCTCCGTAACTTCCGCCACCTCCAACAGGATCCTACTACCAAGCACATCTTTTCCTCCCCCCCATTCTGCTTTCCACAGGGATCGCTCCCTACGCGACTCCTTTGTCCACTCGTCCCCCCCCCCATCCCTTCCCACCGATCTCCCTCCTGGCACTTATCCTCGTAAGCGGAACAAGTGCTACACCTGCCCTTACACTTACTCCCTCACCACTATTCGGGGCTCCAGACAGTCCTTCCAGGTGAGGCGACACTTCACCTGTGTGTCGGCTGGTGTGGTATACTGCGTCCAGTGCTACCGGTGTGGCCTTTTATATATTGGTGAGACCCGACGCAGACTGGGAGACCGTTTCGCTGAGCACCTATGCTCGGTCCACCAGAGAAAGCAGGATCTCCCAGTGGCCACACATTTTAATTCCATGTCCCATTCCCATTCTGATATGTCTATCCATGGCCTCCTCTACTGTCAAGATGAATCCACAATCAGGTTGGAGGAACAACTCCTTATATACCGGCTGGGTAGCCTCCAACCTGATGGCATGACCATTGACTTCTTAACTTCCGTTAATGCCCCTCCTCCCCTTCCTACCCCATCCCTGATATATTTAGTTGTTTGTTTTTTTTTCTCTCTCCGCCCATCACCCTGCCTGTTCTCCATCTCCCTCTGGTGCTCCTCCCCTCCCCCTTTCTTTCTCCCAAGGCCTCCCGTCCCATGATCCTTTCCCTTCTCCAGTTCTGTATCACTTTCGCCAATCACCTTTCCAGCTCTTAGCTTCATCCCACCCCCTCCGGTCTTCTCCTATCATTTTGCATTTCCCCCTCCCCCCACTACTTTCAAATTTCTTAGTATCTCTCCTTTCAGTTACTCCTGACGAAGGGTCTTGACCCGAAACGTTGACAGTGCTTCTTCCTACAGATGCTGCCTGGCCTGCTGTGTTCCACCAGCATTTTGTGTGTGTAGTTTGTACAGAGTGTTAGAGACTCCTAATGTTGTGATGGGGATGGAAAGCTCATAAAGAAACTTGGTAACTCAACATGGAGAAAAAATGGCATAGATCATAGAGACAAAATCTAAATTGCTGAGGATAGATGAGTATCAGGTTTGCTTTTGACCAGATACATATAATTCAGGGTCAGAGATAAAATGGCCAGTGGGGAAAGAGATAAAAGGACAAAGTCTCCCTGTTGACATATACATAGAAGAATGTACTACCAGGAGAGGTAGGAAAAGGGATGTGATCAACAATTCAGCAGATTGCTCTATGATCAGCAATTCAGTAGATACCAGGGATTAAGTGTCCAAATGGCTAAGTTCAGGTCTGGATTATTGTTTTGTTAACATCTCACCAGAGCAGTCTATTTCTATTTAAGTCAGTCTTATTGCCATCACCACTGGATTGTTATAAAAAAAAAAGCCAGTATTGGTTCATTAATGTCTACTAGGAAAACTACTGTTCTTATCTTGTTTATGTGACTCCAGACCCACCAAGTGGAGCAATCTGTTCAGAGTCACAGAGGGATGGGCAATAAATGCTGTGATTGCCAGTGAGCCCACATCACTTGTATGAATTAACAGAGAAAAAGGCTAAGATCTGGTACGGTTGATTAAAATTAATAACACATGGTGTCCTGACTATGTATTTGGAATGTGTATGCTTTTACAGATGGCATGCAAGATTGTGGCCATATGGCTCCACTATCTGTTCCTGGTCTGTTTTGCTTGGATGCTTCTGGAAGGAATTCAGCTTTATCTCATGGTAGAAAAGGTCTTCCATTCAAGAAGTCTTCAGAAGAAGTATCTCTTCCTGGTCGGCTATGGGACTCCTTTTATCATTGTCATTATCACAGTGGCCTGCAAAACTGATGCTTATCAATCACCTAAGTAAGTACAGTATGGAGTTTCTACCCTCAACAACCTTTTTCCTTATTTCAATTATGCCTCTAAAATGATCCTTTTATTTGATTGCTGTATCTTACTAAAAAGTTTGAAAACAGAAAATTCTTAAGTAATCAATCAGTTAGTGTGGATCTTTTCTTTCCTGCCATCCTAACATTCACTTGTGGTATCGAGTTTGTGAACTCTGCTCGAATGATCTTTACAACTGTATCACTGTCATTTCTTCACTGGAATGACAAAGGCAGGGGTCGGCAACGTTTACCACTAAAAGAGCCAATATGGACCCATTTCCCACAGAAAAGAAAACACTGGGAGCCACAAAATGAAATAACACTGCATACAACGGGTTTTTTTTGCCTTTATGCTATGTATAAACAAACTATAATGTGTTGCATTTTTGAAATTGATGAACTCCTGCAGAGAAAACGAAATTACATTTCTGCATGCAACAAAAACATTTTGAACTCCGAAAAAAAGACGTTGGGTTGAAGGTTACTCCATAGTTAGCCTACCTTGGATCGAAGAATTAAAAGAAAGCGCGCACTGGCGGGTGTCAGGCATTGGCAGTTGTGATGTATATTAATAGCGATAAAAAACACGTTGTAGCGGTGTAGCGCTACACGCAGCGCTAAAATAAAGACTGCAGTCAAAGGTAACTTTATTCGAACTAAACAGCCTTGCTTTTAAGCCTCCCTCAACCCAGCCCCCATGGACGCAGATGCTGCAAAAGACACGTACTCACAAACCCCCGTAGGCTATCTCCCTTAGCCGGAATGCTGGCTAATTGTGAGGAAATGTGTCGCCACACTTAGATTGTACAAGATCACCATAACAAACTAACATAAAATACATTTTAATTAAATACTGACCAATTATTTCCCAAAGCCACAGGGAGCCGCAGCACAGAGGTGAAAGAGCCACAAATGGCTCGGGAGCCGCAGGTTGCCGACCCCCGGACAAAGGGATGGTGGTGTGTCTGGTCAAAGCTGGTCTTTTGCAAATGCTGCAGTGGACATCATCCCAATGATGTACCACAAAGTGTCTGCCCTTCCAGGAACAGGAATGCACCGGCCAGGATATCCCCTCATACCACACTTCCCCTTTCAAGAGGGGAAGGTGAATAAAAACTTACTTTGAAGATTTATATAATAACTCATTGCGAGGTTTAAAATTTCCTTGAGTTTAGTTACAATTAAAAATACAAGTTTGTAAATTTGGTTATCATTTCAAGAATTTATACTGTAAATATGCAAAAGAATGAATTGCAATTGTTTTTTTTCTGTATATCTTCTTGTTTTCCCTTTGTACTATATCCTCACTTCCTGCTTGCACCTTGCTGCACGCATTCTGACTGTGCTGCTGGTATCTCATCTGCTCTCTGAATAGAGCAAACTTGTAATGTGGTTACCACCTAATGAAGGATCTTGACTCAAAACATCAACTATTTGTTCCTCTACCTGATGTTACCTGACTTACAAAATTCTGGAGGAACTCAGCATGTTTTGCTCTGGATATCCAGCACCTGCAGAATATCTTGTGTTTTAATGGTTACCAGCAGCTGTGCACAGCTGCCCAGGATGCTTCTGTTTATAAGAGGCAACAAATCAGAATTCCTTACTACTTGCTCTTAGCCATGAGCTAGGCCCAGCACCATCCAAGTGCAGCAGCCAGTAAACAGCTAACATAACTCCTGTGTATGATGAGGCCACTTCCCTGAAAGCACTGTCTATTTTTTTTAGCCTTGCTGTTAATATCATCTCCTGCCCAATCACCATACTCTCACTCATCCTATAGAGACTCTTCCGATATCCATAGTAACCCAACTCACCCTATATTAATCCCAAACCTTTCATCAGTGACCCTACCCTCCATACAATAACCCTGACTATCTCTGCAATAACTTCACCCTTTTTGTCAGTAATCTTCCCCTCCCTACCATGAGCTCACTCATCTCCACAGTAGCCCCACCCCTTTCATCAGTAACCCTACTCATCTCCACAATAACTCCTCCACTTTCACCAGTAACCCTGCCCATCTCTGCAAGAACTCCACCCCCATCACCACGTTAACATTGCACCCTGCATTAATCCCTCCCCTCTCGATAATAATCCCACCCATCTCCAAACAAAGCCCTGGCTGCAGTAACATATTGGTGCCATTACAAAGGTACAATAACAGCTCTATTTCATTAGAGGTTTGAGGAGACTTAGTATGCCACTACACACTCTCGCATATTTCGATATGTACACCATGGAGAGCATTCTATCTGGTTGCTCACTGTCTGGTATGAAAAGGCCAGTGGACAGGATTGGGAAAAGCTGCAGAAATTTGTGAATTCAGCCAGCTCCATCACAGGCACTATCTTCCCCAGCACTGAGGATGTCTTCAAAAGACAATATCTTAAAAAGGTGACCCCTATGGCCCAACCCATACCCTCTTCTCATTGCTACCATCAAGGAGTTGTTACAGGATCCTGAAGGCACATACTCAACATGTTAGACACATCTTATTCCCTTCCTCAATTAGATTTCTGAATGCACAATGAACTTATGAGCACTACTTCACCATTTTTGCGTTATTTTTGTATACATTATTTAATTTAATATATTTCTTATTCTAATTTATAGGTTTATTTATTACTGCTACTGCTGCCAAACAGCAAATTTCAAAACATATACATGTGATATTGAATCTAATTCTGTTTCCCCCTTGCTAAAATATCATCCACCCATACTCAACATATTCCCACCCCACTACATTGTAACTCCCCTTTTATCCAGATTTGGATAATATGGAGACCAGTTCTTTGGGTAACCAGAGCAAATGACCTGACCTGATCTCAAGGCCATATTCTGAACCTTCTCAAAGCACAATGGGAAGCTGCAGTTCTCAGTCACTTCCTGGTCTGCGAACTTCCACATACGCTATCTGCACTCTTCTCTTGACATGTGTTGATTCCCTTTCGAACAGAGACATGTCCTTAGAACAGAAAATTTCTTGAGGCAGAGGATGGTGATTCAATGTCAGTTGGCTGTGAAGACCTAATCATTGCTTATATATTACAATGGGAGATAGAAAAGGCATGCAATGTTAGATTGGGAAACTCAAATTGATGCTAGATCCCAAGAAGGTGTTTGTAAAATGCCTGTGAGATGGATTTTCACAGTCGCTTGTGGTTGGGACCACCAAGAGAAAGGCAATTCCTGGATTGGATGTTGTGTAATGAACCAGATTTACTTGGGGAGCATAAGGTAAGTAACTTATATGAGGCAGTGACCACAATATTATAGAGTTCACCCTGCAGTTTGAGAGGGAGCTGAAGTCATACTATCAGATTTTCAGTGGAGTTAAAGGAATTAGAGGCATGAGAAAGGAGCTGGCCAAAGTTCATTGGAATGGGACAATAAATGAGATGACAGTAGAATAACAATGGCTGGGGCTTCTGGTGCAATTTGGAAGGCAAAGAATAGATGCATCACAAAGATAAAGAAGTATAAAGAAGTACATATAATGTAGCAAAGATTAGTGAGAAGTTAGAGAATTAGGTAGTTTTTAAAAAACCAACAGATGACATCTAAAAACCATAAGGATGAAATGAAGAATAGCTAGCCAATAATGTATAAAAGATACCATATTTTCTCCAGATATATAAAGAATAAGACAGAGGTGAGAGTGGATATTATTCTGCTGGGAAAAGATGCTGAAAGGTAGTAATGGAGAAGAAAGAAATAGCAGGGAAACTTTTTAAGTATTTTGTGTCAGTCTTCTCTGTGTATGATACTAGCAGTAGGCCAGAAATTTGACAGTGTCGGGGGCAGAAGTGAGTGTAGTTGCTACTACAAAGGAGAAGATACTTGAAGCTGAAAGATTTGAAGGTACATTAGTCACCCACACTACTTGGACTACACCCCAGCACTCCAAAAGAGGTAGCTGAAGAGATTGTGGGCATTAGTAATGATCTTTCAAGAATCACTAGATTCTGGAATGCTTTCAGAGGACTGAAAAATAATTATAATTAATTAAAAAATAATTAAAAAAAAATGTTACTCCATTTTTTAAAAAGGGATGGAGGCGGAAGAGATACCATTATAGGCCAGTTAGCCTGACTTTAGTGTTTCAGAAGATGTTCGAATCCACTAGTAAGGATGAGGCTCATCATAAGGTAGGCTGAAGTCACCATGGTTTCCTTAAGGAGAAATTTTGCCTGACAAATATGTTGGAACTCTTGGAGGAAATAACAGGCAAAATAGGCAAACAAAAACCAGTGAATGTTGTTTATATGGATTTTCAGAAGACCTTTGACAAGGTACCATACATGAGGTTGCTTAACAAGATAAGAGCCATGGCATTATCTTGTTAAGATATTAGCATGGATAGAAGGCAAACACGAGGAAATCTGCAGACGCTGGAAATTCAAGCAGCACACACAAAATGCTGATGGAATGCAGCAGGCTAGGCAGCACCTATAGGGAGAAGTACAGTCAATGTTTCGGGCCGAGACCCTTCATCAGGACTAACTGAAAGGAAAGATAGTAAGAGATTTGAAAGTAGGAGTGGGAGGGGAAAATGCGAAATGATAGGTGAAGACTGGAGGGGGTGGGGTGAAGCTGAGGGACAGAAAGGTGATTGGCAAAAGGGATACAGAACTAGAGAAGAGAAAGGACCGGGACGGGAGGCCTAGGGAGAAAGAAAGGGGGAGGGGAGCACCAGAGGGAGATGGAGAACAGGCAGAGTGTTGGGCAGAGAGAGAAAGAAAAACAATGGAGGGGAAAAAAAACAAAAAAACTAAATATATTAGGGATGGGTTAAGAAGGGGAGGAGGGGCATTAATGGAAGTTAGAGAAGTCAATGTTCATGCCATCAGGTTGGAGGCTACCCAGCCGGTATACAAGGTGTTGTTCCTCCAACCTGAGTGTGGCTTCATCTTGACAGTAGAGGAGGCCATGGATAGACATATCAGAATGGGAATGGGACGTGGAATTAAAGTGTGTGGCCACTGGGAGATCCTGCTTTCTCTGGTGGACCGAGCGTAGGTGTTCAGTGAAACGGTCTCCCAGTCTGCGTCAGGTCTCACCAATATATAAAAGGCCACACCATGAGCACCGGATGCAGTATACCTGTCAGGAACGCGGCTGGATGGACCCAAACGCAGGACGCAGACACTGAAGTACTAGGGGAGGACAGGATGGGGATGCCATGGCATTTAAGGGTAGAGCTGAGGTTCAGGTAAATAGAGTGTCAGGCAGGCGGGGCAGAGCGGGCTCCCGGAGTTCGGGTTCAGGCAGGCAGGTAGGTCCCTGGGTTTCAGACAGGTCTAGGTGGCTAGATAAGCTGGCGGAGAGCTCTCCCAGGCAGAAACACCGGAGACCTGGGCACGACGCAGACCCCTAGGCAGGTGCTGGGCATAATCCCAGGGTTCAGGCGGAAGAGAAGGATGGGGCAGAACCCCTGCCGGGCAGCAGCAGACCGGTTGGGCCTGCCCGACGAAGGCAAGGGGTAGGAACAGGCATAGGTCCAGGGTGACCAACACAACAGCCACGATAGCGGGAAAATCAGGAACTGCCGGCAGACAGCACGACCACGCAAACAAAACAAACAAGCGGACAAGCAGGACCAGCGTATGGGAATAAAGTTTGGGGAGAGGACACACCTGGCAATACTGGTACAGGGCAGAGAAGCACAATGAGGTGTAGATCTGAGCTCGGGCAGGATAACAGAATGCAGAGAAGAGTTCGGAGCCAGCGGAGAACAGGAAACAGAACAAAACAACCACCCACCTGGTCCCAGTCCCAAGGCCCCTTATAAGCACCTGCAGCTCAGTGAGTCACAGGTGTGCCTCCTTGAGCCAGGAGGGTCCCAACTAGTTCACGGGTGATGGGAGGGACAACTGCAGGACCTGGAGTCCGGAGTCCTCGGACCGGATCGAGACCCGGAACGCGGATTCTGGACCGGACTGGACCCTGACAATACCACACCAGCCGACTCACAGGTAAAGTGTCACCTCACCTGGAAGAACTGTCTGGGGCCCTGAATGGTGGTGAGGGAGGAAGTGTAAGGGCAGGTGTAGCACTTGCAAGGATTCAAGGGCCACCATTCAGGGCCCCAGACAGTCCTTCCAGGTGAAGTGGCACTTCACCTGTGAGTCGGCTGGTATGGTATACTGTGTCCGGTGCTCCCAGTGTGGCCTTTTATATATTGGTGAGACCTGACACAGACTGGAAGACCGTTTCACTGAACACCTACGCTCTATCCGCCAGAGAAAGCAGGATCTCCCAGTGGCCACACACTTTAATTCCACGTCCCATTCCCATTCTGATATGTCTATCCATGGCCTCCTCTACTGTCAAGATGAAGCCACACTCAGGTTGGAGGAACAACACCTGATATACCGGCTGGGTAGCCTCCAACCTGATGGCATGAACATTGGCTTCTCTAACTTCCATTAATGCCCCTCCTCCCCTTCCTACCCCATCCCTGATATATTTAGTTGTTTGTTTTTTTTTCTCTCTCCGCCCATCACCCTGCCTGTTCTCCATCTCCCTCTGGTGCTCCTCTCCCCCTTTCTTTCTCCCTAGGCCTCCCGTCCCATAATCCTTTCCCTTCTCTAGCTCTGTATCCCTTTTGCCAATCACGTTTTTGGCTCTCAGCTTCACCCCTGAGGAGCCTTTTTGGCTCCTCCAGTCTTCTCCTATCAGTTCACATTTTCCCCTCCCCCTCCTACTTTCTAATCTCTTACTATCTTTCCTTTCAGTTAGTCCTGACGAAGGGTCTCGGCCCGAAACGTCGACAGTGCTTCTCCCTATAGATGCTGCCTGGCCTGCTGTGTTCCATCAGCATTTTGTGTGTGTAGCATGAATAGAAGATTGACTGGCAGGCAGGAGGCAAAGAATAATAATTAAAAAGGGCCTCTTCTGGTTCACTGCTGATGACTAATGGTATTCTGCAGGTGTCAGTATTGGGACCACTTCTTTTGATGTTAAATGTCAACAATTTGGATGATGAAATTGATGGCTTTGTGACCAAGCCTGATACAAGTATTGGTGGAGGGGCAGTTGAGTTGAGGAAGCAGGGAGTCTTCAGTAGGACTTAGACAGATTGGGGCACATATGCAAAAAAGTGGCAAGTGAAATATAGTGTTGTAGAAGAAATAAAGGAGTTAAATATTTTCTAAAGGGGGAGAAAATTCAAAAATCAGAGGTGCAAAGGGATCTGGGAGTCCTTTTGCAGGACTCCTTAGAGATTAACTTGCAGGTTAAGTAAGAGGTAGTATTTATTTCAAAAGGACCAGAATATAAGAGCAAAGATATGATGTTGAGGCTTTATAAAACATCATAAGCCTGTACTTAAAGTATTGTCAGCAGTTTTAGGCCCTATATTTAGGCCAGCATGGTGGCATAGTGGTTAGCACAATGCTTTACAGGAGTAGTGACCTGGGTTCAATCCTGCCACTGCCTGTAAAGAGTTTGTATGTTCTCCCCATGACCGCATGGGTTTCTTCCGTGTGCTCTGGTTTGCTGAGCAGCACAACTCAAGGGGACTGGAATGGCCTATTCCACGCTGTATTTCAAACAATTTTAAAAAACGTGCTGACATTGAGGGTCCAGAATGGAAAGGTTAATCTATGAGGAGCTCTGTTGGATTTGAACTGATACTCGATGGAGTGAGGAGGCGATCATTGAAACCTATTGAATATTGAAAGTCCTAGAGAGAGTGTGGCTACGTCCACACTCTAGACCAGATAATCTGTAACCAAAGCTTTTTTCTCTTTGTTTTGACCCTCCGTCCACACTGAAACAACATTTTCCTCCCCCAAAGAAGCTTATCTAAAATGCTGGAGGGCGTGCGTAAATTTGAAAATGCCAGTAGGGCAGAGTAGTGTGGACAGGGTAACCGGAGATTTTTAAAAAATGCTGTCATGACATACTGGAACAGATAGTGGCAGCAACACGGCATTTCATTGTTTTCTTGAATGCAACCCCCAGGCAACCTAACAATTTTAGAACAGACAGCAATGAGACTGAAGCCAGAAGAGTTAGAAATGTACTCACCAAATACTTTGACCCATAACTTACTGACTAAATAAGTATACTCACTTTGCCCTGTTTTTCTGTCCTTGCTTGTATGAAGGTGGTTTACCTATTTATGCAAGTACTTCTCTGACAATAGGTGTGTAACAGCCTAATGTAA